>NW_019154092.1:18510798-18768997 GCF_002288905.1 Enhydra lutris kenyoni
CTCTCTCTCTCTGTCTGCCTCTCTGCCTACTTGTGATCTCTGTCTGTCAAATAAATAAATAAAATCTTAAAAAAAAAATTGGTTTCAGGTATAGAATTCAGTGATTCATCAGTTACCTACAACACCCAGGGCTCATCACAGTGAGTGTCCTCCTTAATCCCCATCACCCATCTGGCCCATTTCCCACCCACCTCCCCTCCAGCAACCCTCAGTTTGTTCTCTATAGTAAAGAGTCTCTGATGGTTTGCTTCCCTATCAGTTACATTTGAATTGCCACATTCAGAAGAGTCTGCCTTTAGGGGCAAGTATCCAACTCATTTCTTGTGTCTTTCCAGTACAGTCCTGCCCCAGCATTTACATATTGAAATATACATTGTATTATTAAAAGTTTCTAGTCTTATTTCTTCTTTATTTTACACCCAAGTCCATTATATCATTTTTATTTTTAAACATTATGAGTGTCAGTTGATTATACTAGACCACAACTCTTCATCCAAAACTCTTGGGGCCAGATGTGTTTCAGAATTTTCCAGATCATAGGAAAGTTGTGTGGTGCACATATGATATATTACATAACCCCTCAACTGGAACAGCATCTTATAATCAAACACACTAATATTTTTTAAAAGATTTTATTTATTTATTTGACAGAGAGAGACACAGCAAGCAGGAGAGGGAACACAAGCAGGAGAGTGGGAGAGGAGAGAAGCAGACTACCCGATGAGCAGAGAGCCCCATGGTGCGATGGATAATTCGATGATGCCGGACTCTATCCCAGGAGCCTGAGATCATGACCTGAGCCGAAGGCAGATGCTTACCGACTGAGCCACCCAGGTGCCCCAAACACACTATTTCTACAGTAAAACATAAATAGGCAGTGTGGGATAAATAAAGTCTATATGTAGCTCCAGATGAGCTCAGGGCAGATTTTGTTGACAAAATTTAAAAAAAAAAAACAACTTTGGATTTTCAAAAGCTTTTTGGATTCTGGATAAGAGATTACAACCTTCCATTACATGGAGCTCCCACTTGGCCGTGATGAAGGGGAATTATAAGGCAGCAGCATTGGATCTGATAGGCTGAGACCATCAGACCATGACTCCAACCTCCACTCAGTACCAGTTCCCCCCAGGGTTTGGGGGCTCCCTCCTATCCTTGAGCTTCTCCCTACCCACAGCCCCATCTAGGTTCAAGTGAATGCACACCTCGAACCTTCTTTCCTGTCTGTCAGCTCCTGGAACTTGATAAAATAACTTTGTCAGGTAACCGTCATCACAGGTGTTGGCCCTGAGGTGTCTAACCATATTGGATTGCTCTCCCAGCAGGGTAGGTAGGAGCCCTATGCGCTCAGCACCCCTGGCCTTCCCAGCTGGCCGCCTCCCCATCCACTCTCATCCCAAAGGTAAGCTCTTCTCTCTGTCTGAAATACTTTCTTTCTCCCTCTTACCCTCTGGGTGCCTCTGAACAGCCAACAGCCTCTGTCATTCCCTCTGGCAAAAGCCCATAAGCCTTGGTATGTTCATTCATTACAAAAACATGTCTTTTTGAGTATCTACTATGTGCCAGACCCTGGGCGAGGCTGAAGAATGTGGGTCCTGTATAGCCTTGGATTTCACCAGATAACATCTCCCAAGGCCATGCTTATGGCATAAGACACTCATCAGCCATCTGTTCTTGCCAGCGGAGCAGGGGTTCCCTCCAAGGCTCCCCTCCCAGGAACAGTTCCGTTCCCACAGAGCCAGGAACTCGCATTTGTAGGGCAGCTACTTGATGTGCCAAACACTCTGCAAAGTTCTCTTCTCTTCAGAAAGGGGACACTTGCTGGTGTGCCCAGGAGACAGAGTCCCAGGATAAATGCCTCATCTTTCCAGAATGTTAATTTCACTCAAAGATTCGAGAGGGAGAGTTAATTAGTGTAAGGTAAGTAATTTAAGACATTTTTACATTACATCAGTTGTGGAGATGCTGTGGAGCAAAGTGCCAAATGAACACATTTTTCTTAATTCGATTCATAAATTTATTTTTTATTTATTTTTTATTAACATAGAATGTATTTTTCGTTTCAGGGGTACAGGTCTGTGATTCATCAGTCTTACACAATTCACAGCACTCCTTAGCACATTTAATTTCATTTAATTTATTATTTGAAGAGGTAATACAGGCATAAGACAAAATTTGAAAAGTACAAAAAAGAGTTTAGAATGAAAATGCGGCCCTCTGTTCTCCAGCCACCTGGTTTTACTCCCAGGAGGCAACCAGTATTCCTAGGTTCCTGGGAAGCCTCCCGGAAATAATCAATACGTAGTACAGGTAAGTATCTATGTATAGGGTTGTTGTTTCGTTTAGTATACATGCTAGCACGAAAGACACACTGCTGTGCAGCTAGCTTTTTTTTCAGATAACACTACATCTTGGAGATCTTTTCAGAACATGTTCATAAAGAATTATGTCATTATTTTAACAGCTGCACAGTATCTCATTTTATGGGTGGGCCAGAATTTGTTAACCAACCCTATGATGGTTATTTCTAATAGTTCCCAAGTATAAACAACACTGCAACCAACAGGAACCTGAATATTCTTCATCTGTGCATATGTTAGTATGTCTGTAGGAAGAATTCCTAGACACGGATTGTAGGGAATGCTGTAGGGTCCAGTTGGCCCCAGAAGAGCTTTCCCAGTCTACACTACATCAGCGTATCTTGTTTCCTCATCCCTTAGCCAATACACAATAGACAATAATGTGTTCTCAAACTTTCTGACCTTGGCTAATCTGATATCTAGAAACTTGTATTTCATTAGAATTCTTATTTGCTTTTCTTAAATCACGTTAAAGTTTGAGTATCTTTTTTTTTTTTTTTTTCCAAATAATGTCTATGGCCAGGAGTGCCTGGGTGGCTCAGTCATTAAGCGTCTGCCTTCGACTCAGGTCATGATCCCAGGGTCCTGGGATCGAGTCCCACATTGGGCTCACTGCTTGGCAGGAAGCCTGCTTCTCCCTCTCCCACACACCCTGCTTGTGTTCCCTTTCTCTCTGTGTCTTTCTCTGTCAAATAAATAAATGAAATCTTTAAAATAAATAAATAAATAAATAAATAATCTCTATGCCTAATGTGGGACTCATGACCCTGAGATCAAGAGTCCCATACACCACCATCTGAGCCAACCAGGCAACCCCTTCCCCCTTTTTTTTAATGTTTGAAATCCATTGGTATTTCTTATTCTGGGAACGGTTTTGTTTTTTTTGTTTTTTTTTGTTTTTTTCATACCCTTTGCCCATTTTTCTATTGGATTTTTGGCTTTTTTCTTACCAGTACTTAGGATCTCTTTAAATATTTAGGAAAGGTAACTTTTGTGATTTGAATTACAAATATTTCCCTTCAGTGTGTTTGTCTTTTGATTTAGTTTGGTCCTACCCCCACCCCAACCCCCACCCTATAGTCATTTGTAAATTTTTTTGTTTTTTTGTTTTGTTTTTTTGGTAGCTGGATTTACCTTTGCTTTATTTATTTGACAGAGAAAGAGAGAGAGAGTGCACAAGCACGGAGAGTGGAAGAAGGAGAAGCAGAATCCCTGCTGAGCAGGAAGCCCGATGTGGAACTTGATCCCAGGACCCTGAGAGCACGACCAACTGAGCCACCCAAGTGCCCCTTTACCTTTGCTTTCATAGCTTCTGGGGTTTTCCTGTTCTTAGAGAGGCTTCTCCCCTACCTGAGGAGATTAAAAATCATTTTCTCATTGAGAAAATGCCTGCCTCCAAAGATGTTCTGAGGTCTGACTGTGCCAAGCACCGCTTCAGGTGCGGAAATTAGGTGCCGAACTAAACAGACCGAGGCCGCAGCTTCCAAGTTTTTAGCGCTTTTCCTAAGTACTTTCATGGCTTCAGGGTTTTTTTGCAATTAAATCTTTCTTCTGTTGGGAACTGAATTTGGTATAAACTGTAAGGGATCCTTTTTTTTTTTTTCCTTCCCAACTAGCGACCCAGTTGTCCCAACATCACTCACTAAATAATTTATCTTTTCTTTACTGATCTGTCAGTGTTACCATATGCCAGGTTCCCATGGCTCATACATTTTTAAGCTGAAAAGAGGATTTCAAAGAAACGTCCTGCTTCAGGCGTCCCCAGCAGACCCCTCAGGCTGTTAGGAGTCTTTAGGAACTCTCTCTTCTGCCTGTGGGAGCACTTGCTGGGAAATCTGAGTATCACCAATGTCTTTTTATCCTCCTTGATCTTCACTAAGAAACTCCAAGGTAGGTAGGGTATTTATATTTTCCAAGCAAGAAAATTAAGCCTAGAGAAGTTAATAAGGTGCTTCAATAGGTTAAGCCCCTATTTTTTTATCTGCCCCACACTTCCCTTCTGGGAATAGGCTGCCCTCACCCCTCACCCCCACCCTACCCCAATGCCATCCATCCACCTCCAGCAGCTTCTTAGTCTTTCTCTGTAAATTTGAAATGGAAACCTAGAGGGGCCAAAGTTATAAAGGCCACATTTCTTGCCCATGGAGGAAGGCAGAGGAACCTAATCTGTAGAGGGAGATGAGCCTGAATAAGGCACTATGGAAGGTTAGTGGGGAAGAAAGGGCGAGTCCCCGGACATTCCTGTCCATGGGTCTCTGTGTGGCCGGCTGGGTGTTAGCTGCTTCCCTGTTTTGGTGTTCCTCTAGACTTTTCTATATCTTTCTAACAAATTCTCCATAAGCCGCTTTAACACTTTGACAGGTTTCTTTCTTTCTTTCTTTCTTTTTTAAAAGATTTTATTTATTTATTTGACAGACAGAGATCACAAGTAGGCAGAGAGGCAGGCAGAGAGAGGGAAGAGGAAGCAGGCGCCCCGCTGAGCAGAGAGCCTGATGTGGGGCTCGATCCCAGGATCCTGGGATCATGACCTGAGCCGAAGGCAGAGGCTTTAACCCACTGAGCCACCCAGGCACCCCTGACAGGTTTCTGTCACCTGCAATCAGGTGGAAATGGCTGAACAGGGTCTGATCCCGGAAGAGTTTGTTTCCCAAGTGTTCACTTGGGTGTATCACGAATAGGACCAGAAGGCTGTTTGGACTTTGAATTGTGTCTCAAAGAGCAAACGCAGTGTGCGATGGCAGCCGGTGGCCAGTGTGGGGCCTCCAGTGGCCAGTGTCCTCAGCCCTGCACCTTGTAAGCCCAGCTGTAACCACACTAAAGACCATGCCAGGACAAACTCAAAGCCTACTTTGCTTTCAATATGATACAGACAAATGAAGTTGTGATTTAGAAACATGAGACCTTAGCCTTTCCATGAGGCCACTGTGTGATGATGGAGGACAAGAACTCAGGCCAAAATTTAGCCCACATTTCTCCCTCTCACAGGTTCTCTTCTCCCTAGAGTACTCTTGATTCTTTTAGGAATTACAGCTGCGCCCTACCCCCACCCCCCGCTGCTGGAAATCTGGAAGCCAGTTTCTCCTTAATGTCTCTTGCACTTGACCCTACTTTTCCATTCTCTCTGCCAACTCCAAGTTTTACTGTCTGTTTTAATAGAGTCCAAACATTATTGCCCCCATGCCTTTGCATGACCTGAAATGTCCCTTCTCACATGTACTCTAGAGTCCAAGTCAAATATCACCTTCTCTGTGGGGCCTCTTTGACTTCTAGGATTCAGCTGTTCCCTGCTGACGCAGACCTGCACCCTAAGATATTACAGAAGGAACTATCCGGGGATCAGCTGTGTGACCAGAGGCACGTCACTGGGCTCAGCTTTTCTGAGCCTGTTTCTTTATCCATCAGACAGGCTGAACAGCAAGGCTGTGGTGAGAATTCAATAAACTAATATGTAGAAAGAATTCTTTCGGGGCTTGAACATAAAAGGAAACCCACCCCCGTTCCCTTTGCTCTGGTTCCCCAATTTTCTCAGCCGGTTGTTAGCTCCCTGAGGCAGGGGACCTTGCCTTACTCCGAGGGCCTAGCAGAGAGCACGGCATAGAGCAGGAGCACAGTCCATGCTGAACAGCTAAGCATATACATGGAATAATGAATAAAAAACCCTCTCTTCTCCTTTAGGCTCTCTGTTCAACCCCAAATGCACATTTGCCAAATTAATGCTCCGTCGGTTTGGTTCTTCACATGCGTTACTTCTTGTTTAAAAATCATCTATGGCAGCGCGCCTGGGTGGCTCAGTGGGTTAAAGCCTCTGCCTTCGGCTCAGGTCATGATCCCAGGGTCCTGGGATCAAGCCCCACATCGGGCTCTCTGCTCAGCAGGGAGCCTGCTTCCCCCTCTCTCTCTGCCTGCCTCTCTGCCTACTTGTGATCTCTCTCTGTCAAATAAATAAAGAAAATCTTAAAAAAAAAAATCATCTATGGCTCTCTCCTACCTATAGGTTCAAATTCCTTATTTTATCTTATTTATTTCTTTTTAAGATTTTACTTTTAAGTAATCTCAAGTCCCATTTGGGACTTGATCTCACAGTCCTGAAATTAAGAGTCGCAGGCTCTACCCACTGAGCCAGCCAGGCGCTCCTCAAATTCCTTATTTTAGATTCAAGGTTTTCATGATCTGGCCCTTTATGCTGTTTTTCAATCTTATATCCCATTATTCACTGGTACAAATCTTTTAATGCAGCTGTTCTGGCGGATTTCCTCATTGCCAGTCTCTTCCAAAAAGTCCTTTCCTTTCTGATCCTTCATTCATACTCAACCCCTTCCCCAAAAGGCATTTCCTTCAACCACCTCCTACCCAACAATGGCAGAGAAAGCTAGATGCCACCTAATATCCCCAAAGAAACTGAAAAAAATCCCTAATAATTCCACCATTTGTTTGGGCAGATTTTATTCTAGACCTTATTTCCATGCATTGAAAAACATTTTTTTTTTTTTAAGATTTTTTTTTTAAGTTTTTTTTTTTTTTTTTTTTTTTTGGACAGACAGAGATCACAAGTAGGCAGAGAGGCAGGCAGAGAGGGGGAGGCAAGCTCCCTGTCAAGCAGAGAGCCTGATGTGGGGCTCAATCCCAGGACCCTGCAATCATGATCCAAGCCAAAGCCAGAGGCCCCAACCCACCGAGCCACCCAGGCGCCCCTGAAAAATATTTTTTTAAATTGTTAGTTGAGGGACTTCTGGGTGGCTCAGTCGGTTAAGCGTCTGTCTTTGGCTCGGGTCCTGATCCCAGGGTCCTGGGACAGAGTCCTGTTCAGCAGGGAGCCTGCTTCTCCCTCTACCTGCTGCTTCCCCTGCTTGTGCCCTCTCTCTCACTCTCTCTCTCTGATAAATAAATAAAATCTTAAAAAAATAAAAATAAAATAAAAATTGTTAGTTGAGAAACAGTTCCTATAATGACCACATGCTTATTTATACTTAGATAAGCAAATAAAAATCACCATAATCCTGCTAGCCAGTGATTTAACTTCTGGTCACAATGCAGCCTTTAGATACATATTAGCATTTAAAACAACAATTCCATTCATTGTTTGCAAAGTTGAGATACTATGATCTATCTGGTTTCTGTTCTGCTTTATTTGGTTAGCATTGTTTCAAAAAACATTTTTCATGTCATTAAGAAAGTTCGGTAAAGATAATTTTTTTCAAAAACAGAAGCACAATATCCCATTGTTTGCATAAACCATAATTTACTTAGTTTTTCCAACGTTCACATTTAGGGCTACTTTTTTCAAGTGTTCTTTATTTAAAATAGTGCTTCAATGAATATATTTGTGCATACATCTTTGACCTTGTTTCTCAATAGCTTCTTAGGATTATTACAATAATTACATTTCTGGGGCACCTGCCTGGCTTAGTTGGTAGAGCTTTCAACTCTTCATCTCAGGGTCCTAAGTTCAAGCCCCACTTTGGGTATGGAGGAGACTACTTAAAAAAAATAAGAAAACAAAAAACAACAACCATATTTTTGGAGTGCTTACCATGTACCAAACATTCACTGCACTCTTTGTTTTTTAAAGATTTTAGGGTCACCGGGGTGACTCAGTCAGTTAAGCATCTGCCTTTAGCTCGGGTCATGATCTGGGAGTCCCGGGATAGAGCCCCACATTGTTAGGCTCCCTGTTCGGTGGGGAGTCTGCTTCTCCCTCTCCCTCTAACCCTCCCTACTGCTTGTGCTCTCTCTCTCTCTCTCTCAAATA
Organism: Enhydra lutris kenyoni; assembly: GCF_002288905.1. Lineage (NCBI taxonomy): Eukaryota > Metazoa > Chordata > Mammalia > Carnivora > Mustelidae > Enhydra > Enhydra lutris. The sequence goes on from NW_019154092.1 coordinate 18,518,908, forward strand.
AATAAATAAAATCTTTTAAAAAAATAAAGATTTAATTTATTTATTAGAGAGAAAGACAGCATGAATGGAGTGACGGGCAGAGGGAGAAGCAACTCCCCACTGAGCGGGGAGTGCTGGGCTCAATCCCAGGACCCTGGGATCATGATCTGAGCTGAAGGCAGACGCTTAACTGACTGAGCTACCTGGGGAACCCCATCATTTACTGCACTGTTAATGCACCAAATCCTCATAACAATGTTATAAAGTAGATATTATTCCCATTTCACAGATGACAACACTGAATTACATCAGTTACATGCTCTATATGCTCAAAGTCATGAGAGTGGGGCCAAAATTTAACCTAACTGGTATGACCCCAAAGCTCATGTTCTCAATCATGAACTTTCTTTTTTTTTTTAAGATTTTATTTATTTATTTGACAGAGAGAGACACAATGAGAGAGGGGAGTGGAGAGGGAGAAGCAGGCTTCCTGCCGAGCAGGGAGCCCAGTGTGGGGCTCAATCTCAGGACCCTGGGATCATGACCCGAGCCAAAGGCAGACACTTAATGACCGAGCCATCCAGGTGCCCCAAACTTGTTTTTTTAAGATTTTATTTATTTATGTGACAGAGAGAGTGATCACAAGTAGGCAGAGAGAGGTAGGGGGAAGTAGGCCCCCCACGGAGCAGAAAGCCTGAAGTGGGGCTCCATCCAAGGACCCCAAGATCATGAACTGAGCTGAAGGCAGAGGCTTAGCCCACTGTGCCACCCAGGTGCCCTATCATGAACTTTTTAAAGCTCTTCATACACATTGCTGCCAGACTTTCCAGAAAGGTTGTTCCAGTCGACACCACCAGAAAGATGAGTGTCCATCACTCTTAATCATCTTTCTTTCCTTCTTTTTTGAAAGATCTTATTAATTTATTTGAGAGACAGAGAAAGAGCACATGCAGGGGAGAGGAGCAGAGGAGGAGAAGAGGAGGAGGGAGATAATCCCCAGCAGACTCCCAGCTGAGTGCAGAGTCTGACAACGACGACGACAACAACGCTGAGATCATGACCTGAGCCGAAACCAAGAGTTAGACAATTATCTGATTAACTGACTGAGCCACCCAGGGGCCCCATTAATAGTCCCTCCTACAAGTGATTGCCAGGCATTTGCATTTCATCTTCTGTGAGCTGTCTTTTCATATCATTTGCCCACTTAACAGTCAAGGTTACCACGGAGCACCAGTCAGTCCCGCTGAACTTCCCAGTGACAGGCAAAGGGGTATTGTTTCCCCCAGAATCTGGCCACATCCATCCCACTCTGATGTGACCATGGCCTGAACAAATGCAAACACTATAAAATAATGCTGCTATGTGGGGGGACATAGAGTCCTTTAGGCTGGCCTGTATGTTCAGGGTTTAGAGGCACCTTCTTTGGAGGCCTGAGAGTGCAGGCCATATGTCTGTTGCAGGGTTAGCCCCTATGATTACATGGAAAGTGCTTTCTTCTTTGTCCATGAGCTCTCTATGCATGCATGCCAGTAAAATTAAAAAACAACAACAACAACAACAGGTTAATTTCAAAGAAAATAAAACTAAGAGTTTGCTATGATTTAAGTATAAAGGTAATACAACAGAGAAAATTCATTGCTTTTTCTTTACAATGCTAATACCATGAAAACTGCAGTGGGATGATGGGTGGCATTACAGGCATGAACAATGCACTTCTGGAAGACTGAGTACATTTCATGGAAGCATCTGCAATGTATTTTCCTAACACAGTCTGACGCCAGGTTTCTACCATGTCCTCTGTCCACTTGCTCAACAGTGTGCTTCTCTGGGGTTCCTTGTATAATGACAACAGGCACTACTCACAACCACCCACTACGTGCTGGACACCTGGGAGATGTTTTATGTGTGATCTGGTTCTCATCCGCACAGTAACCATGCAAGGTGGGTAGGACTCGCTTCAGCCTTGAGATGGAGAGGCTGAGGCCCAGGAGTCAGGGGTTAGTGAGAGAGTTGGGATCTACAAACTGAAGCCTGTGACCTTTGGCTATGCCCTTCTCATGGTGGGCTTGTGGGACAGGCTACTTCACCCTAGATGGCTGTCCTTTCTCCTTCCCAGTTGGCTGGGCTGTGTCCAATGGAGATTTCCGATGGATCAGAGGAATTTGAAAAGTAAAGGCATTTGCAGTGTTGTCTTCAGAGGTCTGCTCTAAAAACACTGTGGAGACGAGGAAGGGTTTTACAGAAACATGTCTTCCCAGATTAACGAGGTATCTAAGTCCATTCTTGGCTTGAACTGTTGTCCTTAATAAACTGGTAACACAGGCTCACGTGACTGTTCACACAGCCCATGGACGTGCCCCATCACCTACGTCTCTCAGCTTCTCACACCAGTTATTAAGAGCCTGGAGGCCTTACGTCATCCTAGGCAGGGACTGTCATAAAATTCTCTTTCCTCCACAGAATGTGAGGGGTCTGGAGGCAAAATGTTCCTGTGTGGACCTAGGTGTGGGGCTGCAGGTACCAACCATGGAGGGAAGGACAGGACTTCAGGCAGGATGAGGAGACTTGGAGACAATCTGAGGCAATCGCACTATGGCAGCCGAGTGGCAGGAATGTACCTTCCCAGGGCGTCTCCCGTGCAGGAAGAGGAGGGTGTCTTAGGTGGGTGGTGCAGAGATAGCCTCTGGTCTAGGAGGTCTGCTGGGGTTTAGCTGAACCCTGTGCATACAGCTTTTTCTTTTAAATACTTGGTGTAATTTTGGTGACAATATGGATGTAGCTTTCTCTGCCATTCACTTTCGGTCTCCAGGAAAAGGTCACATCCTGTTCTCTTTGGTACTCACAGAACCTAGCCCAGAACAGAGCACGGGATTGGCTTTTAAGAAATACTGGGATGAGGACTATGAGGAAGTCCCACTTTGTGAGCTGCTCAGTGTGGCTCTATGGTCCTCACAGACTTCGGTTCTGCATTCAATATCCTGGAGCTTCCCAGTAAGTCTCACTTAGGTCTTGCATCTGGTCTCAGATGGTCTGGAGAAACTAAAGAAGGAAATTAAAGTATCTGTGCCAACTTGTAAAGGGAAAACAATGACACCCCTCCTCTCACTGCCCGTCTCCCTGGCCGAGAGAAATGATCAGAAGTCCCCACGGGGAAGGTGAATTTCAGGGGGAGAGATGGGGTGTTGAGGCCCACCTCTTGGGCATTCTCTATTTCAGGTCTTGACAATCTTTCATCCAATGAAGGCAAGCAGCAGGTCTCTCCCAGGCACTCTGCCTGTGCTTTAGACCTACTGGCCTGGTGTGAGTTCTGGCTGTGCTTTTATGGAACGTGCAGTAAAATAATCTGATCTGAACCGAAGCCGGCATCTGAAGTTTCTCATCTCCCTTCCTGGCAGGACTGGTGCAGACTATAAAACCCCGGAGCCTAAAATATCCCAGCCTTTGTTGTGTGCACCTTCTACATTTTGCATTTTTCTAATAATAGCTACCTGCTTGAGACCCTCTGCTAGTTACATAAATTATATTATCACTGATCCTCACAATGCTGCAAGGGAAAATATCACAAAACTGATATTTACAGGTGAAGCAACCAAAGCAAAAAGTTTGTCATTTTCCCCAGCTCAAGCCCCCAAAGATCACGATCTGTAAGCACCTAAGTGGGCCGCAGAACCACAGTGTCAGATGGCTTTTGTTAGGATTGACATCCACTGTCGTCTCTACGCTCATTTTCAGACAAGATGTTCTGCAGAATTACTTTTTTTTAAAGGGTCAGTGATTACCTGTAGGTTCTTTTTCTTTTTCTTTTTTTAAACTGGCTCCCATATGTGTCAATCAAAACAGTTGATGCATGCAAAAAAATGTTTATGGGTACTGGAAAGAGGCAATATTAAAGTAAATTGGGGGGGGAGACTCCCCCAAAACACAAAAACCTCTGCAAGGCCAAGAATTACATTTCAAATTCTTTCTAGGCCTGAAATCCACGAGGAATTTGCATGGAGAACATCCTCTTCCTGAGGTGTCCTCCCTCTTCCTTCCTTAGCACCCAGGTCAGTAGAAATTCTGGCTCCTGGCTGAGGCCTCCCCGACAAATCTCACCTCAAATAAAAGTCCTTTTTCAGATTTTGATAACATTCACAGTTCCAGTCTGATTGCTCATTTGATCACTTAATCAGGCTCTGCCTCGCATTTTTATTGAAATATGTCCTGGGCTTTGGCTTTGCTTTCCACTGTTTTCACTATAGAGGGCACAGGGGCAAAGAGCCACACTTTTTTTTATCCTTTTGTAGCAACATGGTGCTATGTACATAGAAATTCCTCAGTAATATTTAATTAGTGATTCCATAGGTGAAAAATAAGTGAATTTGGAATAATTCAGGGAGTAGGTAGATTGGGCTGATATAAATAACAACTGATATTTTTAAAGGTACTTTAAGGTTTTCTAAAATCCTTCTCAAGCAGTCTTATTTGTACCTCAGAATAACCTGTAGAGGAAATTGGCTTGGAGAGGCTAAGAGACTTGCTCCTAAAACTCAGATCTTTTTCCTTCTAAGTTTGTACTATTTCCCAGATGAGTTGACTCTTAAGTACAAATATGAGATTAAATCTGGGGATGGACCGCCCTGTAAAATGTCCTCACCAGCAGAGGGCGCAGGACCGCACATGGGTCTTAGAATATAACAGGTTTGTGTACTGGCCCAGTTAAGAGCTAGATGTCCTTGGGGAAATTATTACATTTTTCTGAGCCTCCTCTGTAAAATATTGATCATAACACACCACCACCCCTCCTTGCAGAGTACAAAGGATTGGAAATAGAAATATTCTGTGGCTGGCACACAGTAGGTGAACAATAAACCATATCTCTCATGGTCCCTATAAGAAAATCCATCACAGGAACTCTGCGGAGGTTAAATAAGATATTGATTCTTGTTTGATGCTTTAATAAATATTTGAAATTAGCCGGCATGTTTGCCACTTAAAATAGACAAAGAGTTATATCAGATGGACAAAAAAATGAAGATTGATGAAAAAACTGACATGCGGGCAAAAGTGTTGCAGCAAACTGCAACAACCTTTCTGGATGGGAAGCCTTAAAAACATGACACTGAATTTGCCCCAGTATCTGTTTAACTAAGAAAATACCGGATGGTAACAAGATTTAGAAAAACCAAGGAAGTCATCACCACTCTCTTTATAACAGCAAAACTGGAAACAACCTAAATGTTCAATAAAGGGTACAGGTTTAATAATTATAATCTCTCCATCAAACTGAACACTATGCAGCCATTAAAATGATTCCATAAAAGAATATTCTAAATGAAAAGATGATCGCAACACAGCAAGCAAAAATCACAACACAGGAACAGCATGCTTTAGCCTGTTTAAAAGTACGGGACAGACATAAAAAGTTCAAAAGTTACTAAAATTTCTCTTTATCTTATTCTCTAAATGTTGTGCAATTAACATTTATCATTTTTGTAAGAAAAAAAGAGTTACTTAACATGAACAAAGAGCTGGTGTCTTTCATTTAACAAGGCCTTCGGGCACAACCAGGCCAGGGCTCATGCAAATTAAGTTAATTGTAATAAAGCCACTTGGAAGTTTCGAGGTAGTTGGTTAAACAAAATCATTAAACTCCTAATGAAATTTCACAGAGCTGGTCACCAAGCTTTGACTTAGCTGCTGTAAGGCTGCTATAAATAGATCCCATTCTCTACTTTTTCAAAAGGCCTAAAAACGGCATAAAATATGAACAATTGTTCATGCAAAGGGCCATGTGCCATGTTTGTCCTAAGCAAATGTAACCTGAAACTCACCCATATCTTGTACACTCCAGGCTCAGTGCACATCTCTGGTGTATTTGCTCCACATTACTCAATTTACTTTCCTGAACTTGAAGTGGAGTGGAATTTCAATGTAGAGTTACCCATTAGTTCCAGAGCTAAATTTAAACCTTTAATTAAATTAATCCCCTGATGGTAAACACATTGCTTCTCCCTCAGAAAAGTGTAGAGAGGTGTCTTAGATGGCACTAAGCTTAATCAAGTGTGACAATTGTTCCTTACTACATTTGGTATGTCACCCAAACCGCACAGGGAAACCGGTACACGTTTCTCAGGTTGGTCCTGGTGCCCCCTAGCCCACCACCCTCCTCAGCCAACACAGGCATTTGGTGGGGCTGGAGCTCCGAGGTACAGCATGCCAACTGCTCCTGAACGATCTTCCAATCCTTGGGCAGGGACCCGTCTTAAGAGAAGATAGGGTAGGTGCCAAACGGATGTTTATGAAATGACAGAAAGTAACCATACTGTTCCCAGTTTATATGGGATAAAACGAGATCATAAGCCGCAAATTGTGCAGGGTGACAAGGGGGAAAAGGGTATGAGGCCATCATGGCTTTTCTCGGTCTTCATAGAGTGAAAATTGACGTTGGCCTTTGCTAATAGAGAGATGAAAAGTGACGGCACCATCAGATGGGGATGTGTAAATCAATCTGCCCACACAGAGGACGTTCAAATGCGCCTGGGCTCTTAAGCACAGAGGGGCGTGCATTTATCTCAAGGGGCTGCACCCTCCGCCTGCGAATGAATGAGACACAACCGTTAAGGGTTAAGCGACAGCTTTGAGGTGCGACTATCCACAGACGGGGTTGTGGACCTGCCCGTGTTAACTATTAACAAGGACCTATTTCTCAGGGCCCAACGGCGGCGCGGGGTCCAGTTAAGGAGCTCGTGGGCCAGATCTCAGCGTCCCTCCAAGTAACTATCCTGCAGACCCACAACTCTCCCGGGGCCACATCCTCAAGCCGCGCGACTCCGGGGTCCTGCTGGCACCCCCAATTCCCAGTGCGGGCGCGGCGGCGAAACGTGCTCGCCTCCCTTAACTGGGTCCCGCGCGCCCTGGGAGCCACCAGCTCCCCGCAGGAAGCTCGGGCTACCTGGACCGCCAGCAAGATTCCCCCGCCCCGCCACTCGCTCGGCTTTCCCTTCCTCCTCCTCTTCCTCCTCCTCCGGTCCCTCGCCTCCCGCCGCCTGCCTCCGCGGCCGCCGCCTGCGGCTTTGTTTTCCTCCCAGGTTTCATTCCCCACACGTGATACTGTGTTATTGCAAAGAGCGCTTCGGAGCGCGAGCGCAGGGCGCGCGCACCTATAAATACGGGCTGCCGGGTCGGACGGCTGGAGACCGCAGGGGCGGGCAGGGCCGGGGACCTGCGATCCGCGGCGGGTCGGCCAGTCAGCCAGCCAGCGAGCAAGCCGCGCGCGTGGGCTGGGGCGGCGGCGTCCCCGGCCGCAGCACCGAGGGGCGAGCATGGCCCGCCCGCGGGGGGGCCGGGCCGCCGTGCACGCCGCCCGCGCCCCGCGCCCTGCCCAGCCCGGGTCGCTCGCGCTCGCCGCTTAGCACTCGGGCGCCTCTCGCTTTTCCGGGCAGCGCGGAAATATCGCCATAGACGGACACAATGGCGGCGACTGCCGCCACCGCCGGCACGGCCGCCTGCAGCAGCAGGAGCAGCAACAGCAACAGCAGCAGCAGCAGCAGCGCCGGCACCGACGCCGCGGGCACCAGCGGATTGCAGCAGCCGCCGCCGCAGCCCCAGCCCGCGGCCGCCGCGCCGGCCCAGCCGCCGCCGCCCGAGCCCCCCAGGAAGCCGCGTATGGACCCGCGGCGCCGCCAGGCTGCCCTCTCCTTCCTCACCAACATCTCGCTGGACGGCCGGCCGCCGTTGCAGGACGAGGGGTGGGGCGGCGGCGAGGAGAGCGGCGCGGCCAAGCCGGGCGCGGGCAGCGCCTGCGGCGCGAGGACTCGGCTCAGCCTGATCGCCGCCGCCGAGCGGGGCGGCTGTAACGCGCTCGCCGCGGCGGGCACGGCGGCGGCGGTGGCAGCCGGATGGGGCCCCTGCCTCCCGCAGCCCTCGCCGCTGCCACCCCTGGTCCCCGGCGGCCACGCTGCGGGGCCCGGCCCCGGGGCGACCCGGGGCTTCGTGAGCCCCTTGGGCGCGGGCCGGGCGTCGGGGGAGCAATTACAGCCGCCCCGGCCGGCGCCTCTCGCCTACTGCGCTCCGCCGCAGCCGCCCGACGGGCCGGGGGACGCCGGGCAGGAGGAGTTGGAGGAGGACGATGCCTTTTTCAGCGTGCAGGTGCCGGCGGCCGCCTTTTTAGGCTCCGGGACCCCCGGGAGTGGGAGCGGCAGTCGGGGTCGCCTCAACTCGTTCACTCAGGGAATCCTGCCCATCGCCTTCTCCAGGCAGACTTCGCAGAACTACTGCTCCCTGGAACAGCCGGGCCAGGGGGCCAGCACCAGCGCCTTGGAACAGTTGCAGAGGTCCCGGTGAGTAGGCAGGACGCGACGCGCGCCTAACCCCCAGGTTCCTCCCGGCAGGCTCCTGGCCGCGGGACACGGGTCGCGCCCACCTTCCCGCGCCCTGCCGGATCCCTGGGCTTCTGGCCCAAATTCCAAACCACGAGGGCACGCGAAAGAGGGACTGTGTTCACAGGTGTGTGCATGAGCCCGCCTTTCGCAGAGCAGAAGCATCACGCTTCACGCTGTGAGTCCGGACTTGGGAGTTGCAGGAGCCCATTAAAAAGCCGCCCCCAAACCTCCCATTGCAAGGAGGAGATCATGAACTTCTAGAAATCCTGTCCAGACCCAGAGGCGCGCTCTCCCCACGCCAGGCAAGACCTGGCGGGGCGCAAAGTCCAGCGGTGGGTCTTTCCGGCCCGCCGAGTGGCGCGTGTGAGCCTGAGCTTCTCGAAGATGCGCGGTGAATCCCTCTTGAGGGGAGTTAGTGCCTACCCTGAGTGGTCCACCGTCCCAGGAAAACTTGGCGTTTTCCTTTTGCTTTCCTAAGAAATGGAAAATCCTTACATTTCCTTGCACGGGGCTTTGGAGTTTGGGGAGAGGGAGGAAATAGGGCTTGAGGATTTTTTTTTTCTCCATTCCAAGATGAATTTGTTAGAATTAGTTACAAGCTTGTATTTGCCAGCTTCAGTCCTCTGCAGGTTTTATGCATCTTAGCAATAATCTGAAATGTTGGACATTTGCTTATTGTGGCAGACATAGCTGGAGTTTGTCAACATATGTTCAGAGGACAGTTGGGAATTAGGTCTGTGTGAGAAGGGGACCAGAGTTTGGAAAAGAACCTGTGTGGGGAGCAGTGGAGAAATACAGGCCTGTTTCCTGGAAGGGAGTATCCTCCCTTGTTCGCTAATAAGGCCTGGTAACCTCTGGGGTCTCCATTTCCCCTTCTGAATTGAAAACATTTCGCAGACCTCAAGATGAGAAAGGAGAATATTTTCTGTTATATACTGTACTGTACTGCTCTTCTGTACTGCTCTTCTGAAACCTCAGACATTTTTTCTGCCCCAAGTAAGAAGGTGGCCCTGTTGGAAAACTTCACTTCCTCCCCCAACGGGCAGATGGGGGAAAACAAGCCAGTCTCCTCCAGAAATTTGCTCGGAGTCTCCTTCTTCCCCAAAGGGTGAAATCATGAGCCTGCCTGGTGCGTAGCCTCACGGTGTGATTGGACATGGGCTGCGGGGAGGGGTGTGGAACAGGGAGGCAGCCTCGTGATTGCACGGATGAATGAGAGACGCTGAGCACAGGTGACTGGCCCTGGCATTTCTGGTCTGAGCATGCATCTATCCGTTAGCGGGCAAGTGCACAGGAGGGGAATCCCTTCCCTTCTGGGTGACTGTTGCAGGCTCAGCAGTTTCTGGGCAGCTCGCTGTTACCACTGGCTCATAATGACTCTATAGTTTGAGTGTTAGCCCAGCCAGGCCAGAGGGTCATGACAGGAATTGTAATAAACATACATGTTATTCTAAGCTAGTGTGCTGGGCTGGCCTGTTTCTCATGGTGGACAGATGAGTTCCTGTGCTAAAAGCAGCTGGAGATCAGATTACCTCACACTTTGTCTCCAAGAATCTCATTGCAGGAGATATGGAAGATCTTTGGTGTTACTGTTTCTTTTCTTTTCAGATTTTATTTTTAAGTTATCTCTACACCCAGCATGGGGCTGGAACTTAGAACCCTGAGCTCAAGAGTTACATGGTCCACCGACTGAGCCAGCCGGCGTTCCTGTGTTATTTCTGATCCAAAGAGTAGCCAGAATTGGATCTCCAGTCCTGTAAATATGAACCCCTTGGATGTTTTATGGAGTACCCCCCTCCCCCAACCCCAGCACACACATTAGGATGAGTCAGTCAATTGAAGATGCTTCCTGACAGTCACATTCGTCTTACTACTTAGGAATTATCCCTATCTGGCAACTTGATAGAGGCATTTTTTTTTTTTTTTTTTTTATTACAGCTGTCAACAGAAACTGCATGAGATTTAGCTTACAGAGAAGAGGTGAATGGGTAAAAGAGGGATTTAAGAAAGGCCTTGAAGAGCCTAGCTTGGCCACAGCTGTTGGAGTGGTCATGAACTTGAAATACTCTTGGATGCTTTGTTTCTAACACCATATGCTGCTTTGGGGAATTTTGTCAGAAGCGTGCTGCCTTTATGACCACTAACGAGTACTGCCTAGACGGTGTGAGGTGGAGTACAGGCTCATCTGAATAGGGCCCAGGGCCAATTTACAGGAATCCCAGGTGTGCCTCCCTTTAAGAAACCACCCGGCCAGCTTGGTTCTGTATACTACTTCATGGTTGTTCTCTTGGGATGTCCTTTTTAAATCAAATTATACCTTCCGTGCATGTATCTCTTACTGTTTAAGGAATTCCATAGAAACTTGTTGTTCAAAAGGGTTGGCTCTGGGAACCTGAGCTTCACCAGAGTTCTTAGAAATGCACACTCTCTGGTCCTACTCCAGATTACTTGAGTGCAAATCTGCATTTTTTTTTTTTTTTAGAGATTTTATTTATTTGACAGAGATCACAAGTAGGCAGAGAGGCAGGCAGAGAGAGAGAGAGGGAAGCAGGCTCCCTGCTGAGCAGAGAGCCCGATGGGGGGCTCCATCCCAGGATCCTGGGATCAGGACCCAAGCTGAAAGGCAGAGGCTTTAACCCACTGAGCCACCCAGGCACCCCGCAAATCGGCATTTTTAACAAGAACCCCAGATGATTCATGTACAAATGAAAGCTTAGAAGTCATGGCCGTAGTTAATCTGAAATCTGCCTTTTATGATGAACTTGAGATATCCTAGATTGGGTTTGTTATGAATACATAAAATCAGAATTTCACCATCTGAAACCGTGAAATGTCCTGTGTTATTTCCGTCTGCCCACTGGTAAAAATCGCAGTCACGGCTCAGACTTCTAGACCTTGAAATATGTCAGAGGAAAGTTTCTGGGCCCAGGCACCATTTCTGCGCCCTGGGCTGGACATTTGACCTACATCTCGTTGAATCTGCATAGGCACATCTGTGTGTAGGTGGTTTCCCAGAGCCAGTGCTGGCCAAGATGGGAACCCAGACCTGGGACATCCGAGGCTGCCATCTTTTCCTCTGCCACTCAGCTGTGTGGTTATGCCTTGCATGTGGTAGGCCCTAGAACAATTTTGGAGCTGTGGGCTGGAAATGTTTGTCTGGGATACAGCAGGCCAGTCCTACTGGTGTGATTCTCTACTCTTTAGTCACCCCCTTCCCCATTTAACCTTTGTTTGGACCCCCTGCTGCTTCCGCTACTGTCTCCTTTGGAGAGTCTGGGGAACCCAGTCCTGTGGGCCTGGGCGTCTTCCCAGCCTGATGGACAGAGCTCCAGTCCTGGGAAGCCAGCATGCTGGGGTTTGCTCTCTGGCTAGGTGTCAGAGGTGGGAAGCCAAAAAGATGCCTTCTAGCTTGACACTCTGTTGTGTGCTGTGCTTGGGCGGTGCCAGCTGTTTGGGGAAGGTGTTAATAGGTGAAAGGGAGTGTAAATTTATAAGGTGTGTTTTAAGGCTTCCTTTCACTTTAGACATCTCCTCTCCAGCTGCAGCCGTCAGCAGTCCTGGCTGCTCCACTTCCTCGAGCTTCTGAATGGCAGACAGCTGCCCAGAAGCACAGAGTCGAGCCCGGCTGATCCAGTGTGAGCCATCAGGCCTGCCTGAGGACCCTGCGTGGTGACCAGGGAATTAATTTAAAAATACACAAGGGCTTTCCTTCTTAGAGCACCTGCGTTAGCATTGTGCCTTGTGGGTGGAAAGTTCATTCGTACGTGGAAAGAGAGCCGCGGTGCAAAAGAACTCCCAAGTCTTGGGTTCAAATTTTGAAGCCACTGTGAGACCCTGGGCAAATTAATCAGCCTTTTTGGGTCTGAATTTCCCTAGAGAGCCGGGGGTGGGGGCTGTGTCTTGGGCCCTTTCAAGTGTGAACTGGGCTTACATCATTGAGGGCTGAGGGGTGCCTCGGAGGGGGCATATCCCCTCCCTTATATCCGGGCTTCTCAAATGTAAATGTATTTAGAATCCCCTGAGACCTTGGGGGGAAAAAATGGGAAAATTCTGATCCTGCAGGTCCAGGAGAGCCTGGATTCTGCATTTCTACAGCTTCCTGCAAATGCAAATGGACAGCCTTTTGAGGAGGAAGGCTTGACTAGCTGCTAGGATTGTTCCAATTGTAAGAGCGAGGAAACCAGGTCTCCTCTTGGAGTTGTGAAATAATGTGCTCAAGGTCACTCCCGCCCGCTGGGGCAGGGCTCAGGCTGCTTGAGCTGACCACCTCTCCCTCCGCCTTGCCCCTCTTCGGTTGAATGTCAAGGTGCTGTCTCCGCAGTCCCTGCCTTCACTGAAAAGAAAACTAGGTGGGCTGACCAGGAGGTCTACAGCCAGAGTAAGAGAAGGTAGATGGACGTTTTCTCTCAGCTTGTCACCTCCTTGTTTTGGGACCTCAGGCAAATCGCCACCCCGTGTTTCTGTTGTAAGCCACCTGACCCATCTGGGTTTTAGAAATCCAGACAGGACTTTGATCTCCTCCAGCAATCAGCAAACCCATCTTTCCAGCAGCATGAATGACCAAAGCTGCAGTCCCAGGCAGGCTCGGCCCTGGTCAGGACGCTTACCTAAGACTAAGCGGAGGCCGTGCCTTGCCAGGGACTGAGGTCAGTGGCCCGAGGTTCACCCGCTGCCCTCCTCTTTGCACTCACAAAGCCTGTAATGTTGTGGGCAAACTCAGAAAGGGAAATAAATCGGAAGCCTGCTCACCGCTGGCAAGGGCCCAGAAAGGGCAGCTAGTTCAAGTTTGACCTTTTGCCCTTTGGAAAGGGGGTGGGGGAGCCGCAGCATGGCTCTGTACCCTGTCCCCACAGCTGGCCCGGGGAGCTCCGCCTGCATGGACTTTTTCCCATTGGAAGGAGAGCTGTTTGGTGGGGAGAGGGACCTGGTACTAGGTAGCCTTTCAAGCACACTGGGAAGGAAAACGGGGTGAGGCCCGGTGAGGTGTCATGGTGTGAATCAGGAATGCCAGTCAGCTGGATTCTGGCCAGCTCTGGATTCTGGGCCAGCCCCTGCCAGGCCTGCTAACTCTGGACAGGTCATTTTCTACCTTTATGGACTTAAAGGGCTGGGATAGGTGAGCTGCCACTCTTCCTGGCGTGGGGCTCTGAGCGGCTCAGTCGTGGGCCTGCTGCTGAGGATGGAGCGTGTTTAGCTCAGGTCCGGTGGATCACCTAGCCTTAGAATCAGATGCGGAAGTGGCACTGAGTTGGTCCCACGTGGCTCCGGTTGGCGGGACGTGTTCTGATGAATGAAGGACTGAGTGGGTTTCCCCTGGTGTCGGGGAGAACTTTCCAAACACCCTCAGCTGTGCTCCTTCTGGCAGTGAAGGTGTGATAACTGGACTGGCCACTTTTGGAGGCCATCCATGCTGGAAGCCACTGCCTCGTGAGTTGGTCAGTCCCCAACCAATACCACCCCATTGAGAAAGAAGTCTGTGCTGACCTCCTCTCTTGCTCAGGGGCCTTCAGGTTGGCAAAGCTCTTTGTAGACCCTGATTCCAGCCCCCTAACAACATGGAGGGGCAGGAATCCAAGGCCACAGAGTGAGCAAAGGGTGACTTGAGGTACTTTGAGGTAGAGGAAATTCTAGTTTGGGGACTTACCGTCTTGTGTCATTTATTCAACAAACGTTGAATATTGACTCTCATTGGTGAGGTGCCAGTGGGCTAGTCATGGGAGGTAGGGACATAAAGGGGGGTCCCTGTCTGTTGGGAGATATAAATAGCAAATGGACCAGTCTTTCCAGTGATAAGTGCTCTGTTAGAGGTGCACGTGTTGTTTTGGGCCCCCACCAAGGTGGGAACACTATGCCCTCCCCTGTGGGACCTGGCTCAGTGCCTTGACACAGTATTTTTATTTACCAAACATGTGCCAAGCATTATTTGAAGCTCTTAATGAGGATTAAGCAAGTTCATACATATAAATGCCCTGAGACAACACTACTGCATAACCCCCATTCTGAAGCAGAGGGTCCCAGAGCCTTTATGGGGGCTGGGTTCAAATGCAGGTAGTCGAAGAACTCCTGGGTGGCTCAGTTGATTAAGCATCTGCCTTCTGCTCAGGTCATGATCCCAGGGTCCTGGGGTCAAGCCCCATATCTGGCTCCCTGCTCAGCAGGAAGCCTGCTTCTCCCTCTCTCTACAACCCCATATTCTCTTTTTGCTATCTGCCTCTCATATAATATTTGAGAGAGATATATATATTATATATAAGTCATATAACATATAAAATATATAACATACAAATAATATAATATATAATAATATAATATATAATATAAATATATAACCTAAATAATGTAATATATATAATATAAAATATATATGATAAATATTTATATATTACATATATAATGTACATTATATATAAGTAATATATAATAAATCTTGTAAGAAAGTGTTAAAGATGCAGGTAGTCTGGCTCCCGAGTCTGTGCTATGGTTCGAGTGCTCATAAGCACTCCTTCCCCGGGGCTTCTGCTGAACAGGGCAGAGGGTGGCCTACATGACTGGAGGGCCTTGCGAGACCTATGGTTTAGGTTTCTGCCTTTCTGGCCTTCAGGGAGGACCTCTGGGGCCCAGGGCCCGGAGGATAGTCCCGGCTGGACGAGGATTCTGGCGACTCCAGTAACCCAGTCCTGCTGAGTTGCCCGCCTGGCCTCCTGAGCTCGTCTCAGCCATATTTGGCTGTCTCTGGCTTCCCATTGCTGTGTCTGTGCTTTTGCTGGTCTACAGCGAGGGGCCAGGAAAGAGCGGGACCGAGCCTGAGCCTGGCCCTGCCGTCACCCACTGTGGCCCCGCCCTGCTGCCGCCTTTGTGGCGAGGCTGTCATCCATGAAATGGGAACAGTACTGCCTCACTCCTGGGTGTGTTTTCTGTTTGGACCTGCCGTGTCTTCTCCCTCTGTATCCCTTTCCCCCAACTCCGGGGTTGGCCAACTGCTGCCCACGGGCTGTTTTTCATAACATCTTCTGGGAAACCACCACACCCGATTTTTCTTTTCTTTTCTTCTTCTTTTTTTTTTTTTTTTAAGATTTTATTTATTTATTTGACAGATCACAAGTAGTCAGAGAGGGGGAAGCAGGTTCCCCACTGAACAGAGAACCCGACGCGGGGCTCCATCCCAGGACCCTGGGACCATGACCTGAGCGGAAAGCAGAGGCCCAACCCACTGAGCCACCCAGGCGCCCCCACCGGTTTGTTTCTGTATTGTCTTTGGCTGCCCTGGGCTGCAGGAACCCCAGTGAGACGCTGTGGCAGAGAGCATGGTCCCAAAGCCTAAGCTAGTTCCTCTCTGGCTCCTTACAGGAGACATGTGCGACCCCCTGCCCCAGCCCAGCCCTCCGAACCCCGGAGGTGTGCACTGGTGTCGCCCTGTCCTGTTCCCGCACCACCCCCTCCCAACTCTCCTTGCCTCCTGGGGGCTCCTGGCTTCTGTTTGGGACTGCCCACTCCTTCTCCCCCTGGCTGGTAGAGGGACCTTTCTGAAACCCACATCTGACCCTGTCGCACTTTAAATTCCTCGTATTTCACGTGTGGCCACCTTCTGGCAACCACTGCAAACCGCCGGCCCCCCCCCAACCGTGTCCTCTCCTTCCCCCACCTGTCATGTCCAGGCCTGCCAATTTTCCACGGAGCACTGAGGGCTGTGGCACTCAACAGGCTTCCCCAGGGGAGGGTCCCTACTCCCCTCCCACCAGATGCTCCTTCCTTTCTGACCCATCACCCCACAGAGCCCTCATGTTTGGCACTGAGCACCCTCTCTGGGCCTTGACTTTCTTCTTTCCAGGTGCATACGGGCCCTGACCCCGCCCTGGTTGTTGGCCCTTTGGGGGCTGGTTGGTGATGATCTGGGGCTGGTTCTCAGCAGAGTGGAGCAGCTCCCTCTACAGAGCACCCACAGAATCAAGCTAAACCCACATTCCCTGACTGTTAGTAGGGAAATTTGATCCCAAGACACTGGCAAAACCGCTTGAAATTCTGCAGGATACCTTGGTCTTCAAGGTAACGATAAGCCTGGTACCCAACCCCTGAGCCTTTTAGGTCTTTTCTTTTCATGCTGGGGTCACCCCCAACCCGTTATTTAGTAAAACAACCTCACCACCACCTCTTCCTCAGTTCTGCAATAAGGAACCTCCCCACTTGGATGTTTCTGTCCCCGTCCTAGGTGTGAGACAGGTGCAGGTGGTATAAATTGTACCCCTAACCCCACCCACCCCTGTCTGCCTCTCCCCTTCCCTGAAGAGAGGAGGGAACTTGTATGGAGTTCTGGGTGCCTTCCAAAGTCCTGTGTGCTTTACATGCATCGTTTTCTTTCAATAATGCAGCATTCCTGTGGAATAGGGAGGCTATCCATCTTAGAGCTATGGAGGCAGAGGCTTGGAGAGGGGTAAAGGGAACTTGGCCAAAGGCCCAGCTGGGATCTGGAGCTGGGATTTGAACTCTGGTTTGTAAGTGGGTTTCTGCTAGAGCCGGTGTGTGATAGTTGGCTCCTACAGAGGTGGTTAGAGACGACTAACGGGATCTGAGCTGGTTGATAGCCTGAAATCAGTCCTGATAGGAATATTTACACCCCGGGAATCAGTCAGCTCTGCCAGCGGGGATGATTCTTCTTTTTTTCCCCCCCCCCCCCCCCCTTTAGAGAGCTGGTTTACCAGCGTATCATTTGGTTCCATTCTCCCCCTGGGGGGCTGTGCACAATGTCACCATCAGGGGAAGAGTATTGAAAACCAGAGGTTTTTTGTGTTTTTGTTTTGGTTTGTTTTTATGTAAGAATCAGCTACTTCACACAATGTTGTAAATGTCCCCAGAGTTCACCACCATTTACTTTCCACCTCAGAAAAAGGTCAGACCCCCCTTATATTTCAGCCTATGTACAATTTAAAAACCAGGCTTTTCACAGGCACTGTGAGCTCGAACAGACCGTTTCGTATTACGTGTAGGAATCACATAAGTATTAGCCGTTATTCTCTTTTACAAACTATGTGATGTTGTATTTTTATTTTTGTTTGGTTTTTAAAAGCCTCCAAGAACATATAATCAATCAGAGTTCCCTGGGTTTCTTTTCCCCCTTTTTGTTTGTGTTGTTAGCATTTTGGATAATTCGACACTAGTTTCTATTTAACAGGGTTATCATTAATGCGGCTTGGAGTTCATTGCTGCACATTTAGTTATGAAGACTAAAAAGCTTGCAAGGCGGCACATGCAAATGCCAGAAGTTTAGGACTTGGAATCTTGTGATAATATGTGTGTGCGTGAGAGGGTCTAGTTCTGCGCTTGATTTAAAGGCCAGGGCGTTCACATACCCAAGTTCAACCCCATGATAGATGACAAACCATTCAAGAAGAGAATAGTAAAATACTGAGAATGCCGGAGATGCCTAGCACACGGAGTTTTATTTTAAAGCACTTTACTCATTAACCCAGTGATTTGTAAAACCAACGCTTATAACCCGCTATCGGCTTTGACGGTCTTAGGAAGAGCGTGGGGAACGTCAGGGACCGGAAGACAGTTTTGCTTGAGGACAGACATTGGCATGCTAGGAGACAGATGGTTGATGCAGTGTTGAAAGGTGGTTCTCGTTAAGTACTGCGTTTAATGAGTTGAATAAAGTTTGCTTTTGGAGGGGGAATGGTGAAGGAAGAAGAGGACAAAAGTCCAGGGTCACGTGTCGGGGGGGGTCATTGAGGGACTCGATTTACCCATCACCAAACAAAAATCTGATGACAGAAGTTCTTTCTGCTGCTTTGGGGCTCTGCGGTTTACAGAACGTTTTCATATAGATTATTTCATCAGGTCGTCTCAAAAAAGGCGGTGCGTTAGCCATTTTATTGACTAGGAAGCACAGACTAAGAAGAATGAAGAGGTCCGTGGACGTGAACTGTGGGTGTGACAGACCCAGAATTTTGTCTTCAGCATGTTGAAGTACAAAGAAATATTGTGCCATAGTTTTTGTCTGGCCAGCGCCTCTCAGCAGGCAGGATGCTGATTTCCACGTGATAAGCTCTGGGGCAGGCCAAGAAGGCTGGTTGTGGAAAATTTCCCCAGTAACCTCTTGCTCCCCAATCAGAGTTCCTGCATCCCCGCCCCTGGAGGCACGGCCTCCTCCTCAGCTAATTGGGTGAACAGATTCAAGACTGGAAAGACCAGCTTTGGAGTCGGAAGGCTCTGGCACATAGGGCGCTTTCAGGCGCCTCATTTAACCCCTTTGAACCTCAACATCCTCATCTGTAGAATGGGGGGATAAGAATGTCTGCCTTTTTGGAGTGTTGCCAGCCCTGACGTAAGAATGAAGCACGAAGCACCTCGCAGAGGTTTGGTAGCTGATCTGTCTCATAACAGCCGTTAAGTCCAAGTTGCCTGCGCTTTACGCGGTCTGTTGAGAAACTTGACGGGGTCCGCTAACATCATCTGGCACGGAGTCATTAGCCTTGGTGGAGCTTGTGCTACAGTACCCCAAACAGATAATTTGCTGCATTGTTTTCATTTCATAACTAGTAAAGTAAAATCAGAGCAGTGAAGGAAAACGATGCCCCTTCCTTTAGGCCCTGACTTTTGCCTCTGTTTGCACTGGAGTCTTGACAATTTCCATTGCCAAAATAAAGGTCTCAGGGACGGGGAAGCAAGGATGGCTGAATTCACATGTTCAGCATTGTACACTTGGCTCTGCAGGGTGGTGAGGTGGAGGGCAAAAGCTGGTCTGGCCCACAGGCAGGCACATGGAAGACGCTGCCCGGGGGCACACATGGGACTGCTGCCTCCAAAGACAATTCTAGAAGGCGTACCTTTGCTCGCTCCCTTTGCAGAAGCCACAGCCTTTGTTCCAGGGTTTGTGTGTGTTGTCTGCCGGCCTCCTTTTCTAAGCAGTATATCCCCCTCGAGGGTGAGGGACCTTGGGGCACCCCTCGGGCCCCTGTGGTCGTGACCATGAAGTCCGTTGCATGCTCCTCTGGTGTCTTGGCCTCCCCCTCTTCCCATCACTGTTCAAAGGTCCCTTTGCATGTGGCCCTCACCTCCTGTCTTTGAACAGAGTTAGAGTTGGGGCTTTCTCCAGGGCTCCCAGCATGGCTTGGCTTTGGGCTGGCGGCAGCCCATGCCTCTCTGTGTGCCGGATTGTTCACACGCCTCCGCCTCCGTGTGAACAGTCAAGTGGCTTCTTTGTTCACAGATGGGTGGGGCCAGTGCCTGCCTTCCAGGAGAGAAGTAGAGCCCAAGGCAGCTGGGCTCCCGGGTAGCAAGAGAGGTCAGGCCCACTGTTGCTGCCGTGGGTGCGGGCAGCGTGATGGCTCGGTTCACTGGGTGCTGAACTCTGGATGGGAGCTTCATTTCAGAGCAAGGACAGAGGTTTCTGAGTAGGGCAAGTCTGACCTCTGGAGGCGGGTCAGATGGAGGAGGAGGACCCTAGGAATGCCTTCCTTGTGGTTTTCACCCTTTGGCATCCTCGTTGTCCCTTCAGAAAGACGAACGTGTGTATGTCCAAAATGTTCACTTTGAGGGAGTTCCTCTACTTTTACACATGCAGAATTTTTGGAAGAGTGTCCGGAGGTTCATGGAGGCTGGAAGTTTTCTCCCCAAGGTGGGGATATGGGTGACAAAGCTGGTGTAGGGGTCCCAGAGGGAGGTGGGGCCGGAATGCAGAGGCAACCCCGGGGCCTCTGACCGTCCCAGACACGTGATGCTAGCTTGTCATGGTGACCTGGGTTGAGGGCATGCCCCTCAGGGGAAGCATTGCCTGTAATCTCTGAAGTCCCTTGGGTCACCCACCTCTGCAGCCCTCTAGGTTCACATTCAGGTCCACATGGGGCCCCAGAATGGTGATCTTATTTGGAAATAGGGTCTTTGCAGCTGTAGTCAGGTCAGAACTACTGGAGTAGGGTGGGCCCTGAAGCCAGGGGCTGGTGTCTTCACAAGAAGGCCGTGTCAACACACCCAAGAGACCGAGAGGAGAACACCAGGAAAGATGGAGACGGAGAGTGAGCAGTGTATCTATGAGCCAAAGCATTGCCAGCAAGCACCAGAAGTGGAAAGACGCAGGGAAGGATGCTCCCCTAGAGCCTGCAGATGCCCAGATTTCGAACATCTAGCTGGTTTCCTGAACTGTGAGAGAATCAAGTTCTGATTTTTGAAGCTGCCCAGCTTGCGTTAAGGTGTTATGGTGGTCCCAGGAAACACAGGCCTGGTGGTGTCGCGGTGTTAGACTTGGATCCGGTTCTCCACCCGTGTGGACCAGCCTTCCTCTCCCTGGCCAGTGGGAAAGGACAGAAATCCCAATGCACAGCCTGAAGGCGTGTCTGTAGGTGGCCCAGGCACTGTGGAATTTGGTGGTGGGGGGGCGGGACCTAAACTCTGTGGTGAACAATTCTGTTTTTGTCCAGTTCTTTGTCACAGCAGTAGACCAGCCGTTCTCGAAATGTCGTTCCTGGACCAGGAGCACAGGCATCACCTAGAAACTCATTAGAAATATGCAGTTTTCCAGGCCACGCCCAACCAGTGTGAATCAGCAATTCTGGAGGCTGGGACTAGCCATCTGTCCCCGAAGGCCCTTGAGGTGCCTCTGGGGTCCATGCGAGTTTGGGAACCGTGTTGTCGCTGCGGACAAAGCCTGTTGTGTCTCCAGCTTTATTGCACCTCTGGGGAGATGTAAACAGTGTCTGGTGTTATGTGATGTATTTTCATTTTGCTTCAACACATTTATCCAAGTGCGAATCAGTGGAAGTTCTCTCCCGATGTGGGGCTCTGCTGAGGGCCTGGGTGATTCAGGTATGAGGCTGCTTGTGACTGTTTAGGTTCAACCTTTTCTGCCCCCCCCCCCCGCCCCCGCCATCTATCCTGTGAGCTTCTAGACGTGGCTCTGAGGGCTCCCTCTCGCATCAGTCTTCCCTCCCTCCTTCGGCATTTCATAGTTCCCTCTATTTGCAGATCTTAGCTATTTGCTCGAGTATTCCAACAGGCGTGTTGGGAGCGTTCTGTCACATGCCAGGGACTGGGGTGACCTATCTGTAGGGTCATAAATAACTTTTTGAGTGAAGATGCATTCATTTTCCTTTTTCCTCTGACATAGAGAAGGCTATTTCTGCTTGGAGACTCTCTCAAGTTATATTCTCGTTCCCAAGTTCTTTGGCCTAAAAATTCTAATAATTACTTTTTAAGGTAAATGTTGAGCATATTAATTCCAAAAAAGAAAAAATACCGTACATCAGATTTTATTCATTTAATTTTAGTTAAAGACCTATCGTTTCTTTTTATTAAAGAAAAAAATATCCTTGAGTGAGATCCTAAGACTTTCCAAGCAATTTCTGGTTCAGCTTGCGCACATTTACAGTTCGTTACCAGGTGCTGAGGTCCCAGTGATCTGGAATGTGGAGGGTGAGGATATGTTCTCCAGGAGAAAAGGAGACGCCACTCATAAATCTGCAAGATTGGTGTGCTGCAGTGGCTAAACAGGGACGCAGGTTAGGGGTGACGTCATACTTGTCCATGACTCAGAGTAAGGCTGTGATGCTGTGTCAATATTTCAATGCCGTTGTGTCTTTTTCTTGTTTTATTGGTGGTTTTTCATCCTAAGGCATGATTATGGAGCACTGACATTCTGAGCTCTGGAGCCATATGGAAATCGCTTCACATCCCAGATCTGCCATTTCCTGGGTGTGACCTTGGGCAGATTCTGTAATCCCCGTGGAGCTCAGCACTCCTCTACAAAGAGGACAGAAACAGCCTGTAATAATCAGACACCTCACGGCATGACTGCCAAGATTAAATTCAGTGATTTCTCTAGAGCTCTTAGCACAGTGCCTGGCACATAGTTAGATCTCGGTAAATACCCAATGTGATCATTGCATCCCTTATGCTCTGCCGGCACTCTGCATGTCTCAGAGGGGCTGACCTCACCCCGTAAATGGAAACTGAAGTCTAGGGAGCTTGTTTTTCCCGCCAAGTCACGTAGAGCTTGGGATCCTCCCTCACCCGTAAGACCGTACTTCTGCTACGATGCTTTATTGCCTTTGACACGTGCATTGTTTCAACCCAACAAGTTTTGTGGCCCTTGCTGAGTGAAATGCGTTTCGCCTGAGAATCCGGTGATGGTTCTTGGCATGTGCACTGTTCAGCACTTTCGCTGTCTAAGAAGATACGCTGATGTACCTGTCTTTTACCGATTTAGCCCGTTTGCCTCTGGATGTGTCAGTGGGGCAGCTGTGTGTAAATAGAGTGACCACACCAGACTTTTTTTCGTTTCTTTTAAAGATTTTATTCATTTATTCGACAGAGAGAGATCACAAGCAGGCAGAGCAGCAGGCAGAGAGAGAGAAGGGAAGCAGGCTCCTTGTTGCACAGAGAGCTCAATACGGGGCTCGATCCCAGGACCCTGGGATCATGACCTGAGCTGAAGGCAGGGGCTTTAACCCACTGAGTCACCCAGGTGCCCCCACACCAGACTTTTTTATTCGGTCCTGTTTGCTCCAAAGGCAAGTAAATAATTGAGGCCAAGCAGATTGGAAGAGACGGGAATGATGTATTTCAGTCCGGTCACCCAATCTAGATACATACCCTCCCTGCAAGCTGCATTTCACAGAGCTGGAAAGAATTTAGCCTGTAGAGCTTATTAAGAGGTGTGACATTCGTAATGTGTGACTCTAGTTCTTTCGGAGCCAGGAAAATAAAAGTCAAGACTGGAATATAAGGAAATGGATAAGATACGTGCAGGCTGGTGAAATCTGGGCTAAAAAAAAAAAAAAAGAATATTTACACGGGAGTTCAGCTTTGATTTTATATTGTCACAAATTGTTACCAGATGCCTGCGTTTCAGACAGACTCCCGAGCTGATCCGAGAGTGTGAGTTGGAAAACAAATCACTTTGCCATTTGGAATGCTGATTGATATTTTAGAAGTTTCTTTTTGTTTTCAAAGGGAAAATAATGCATATTCCAGGCCTAGCAAACAGAACTTTTATAAATGGCAATTAACAGAAGATGCCCAAGGGAGGAAGTCTCCAGTTTCTTTTTATAACCCTGGCAAAAGTAATTGAGGTGACATTTTATTAACATTGGCATCTCCCACTCGCGCTGGGAGCTAGCTCAGCCTTGTCTAACCATGTCCTGAGCTAGTAGTTTCATTTCCATTCCCTTCAACCTCAGGTCAGAGGAGAAGGCACAAGAGCACTTCTGTCTGGGGCGGCTGGCCTCCTGTGGTCTCCATGTGGCAGGACCCCAGGCTCATGGGGTGGCTGGTACATTTTCCCCTATGGTTTAAAAAAAAAAAAAAAAAATAGCTTTTAGTTTTGGGTCTTAGGTTTGGACTCAGCAGTGTTCCCTTCTCCTCCAGGCCGTTTTTCTTGCTGGCATTTGAATGACCCATAAAATGAAATCTTGAAAGGCTGGACACCTCTGCCATGTTCCCTGAATGCTTTCGAAAAGGCACTGCTGTTGGGGCATCTGGGTGGCTCAGTCGGTTAAGCATCTGCCTTCAGCTCAGGTCATGATCTCCAGGTTCTAGGGTCGAGCCCCACATAGGGCTCCCTGCTCAGCGGGGAGCCGGCTTCTCCTTCTCCCTCTGCCGCTTCCCCTGCTTCTGCTCTGTCTCTGTCTCGAATGAAAAAATCTTTAGTATATGTGCTGCCACAGCAAGCACTAAATAAAATCTTAAAAAAAAGAAAAAAGAGAAGGTGCTGCTGGGTAAGAGGATATGCTGATTTTCCCATTTCGAGTTGTTGGAGAGTTGCCGGGATGACTGGGAGAGCGGAGTCTGGATTCTGGCTCCACACCTTGGAGGCTGTCAGACTCTGGTGAGAATCACTCTCTGAGGCTGAGTCTGGAAAAGAGGAATAGCAGACCCGGGTGGTTGGAGGATTGCAGGACTGGAGTGGAGTGAGGTCACCCCATGGCCTCCAGATGAGCCTTAGTATTTCCTACAGGGGCCAAGCTGTATAGACTTTCAGATGGACTAGAAGGGACCTTGCAGAGGCCCAGAGAGGTGAGGCTGCCATGCACTCCTGTATGGTGGAATGAAAGGATGGGAGCCGTTGCCCTGCACACTGGGGCTAATGCTGGTCAAAGGCTTCTCAGCTATGGCCGGAGACCTAGAGGGGGCCAAGACTGGGTGATCCCAGTACTTTCACACTTCCTCTTTAGAGCCCAGCATCCCGACTTTGTCCTCCTATGTTAGCTGCCTCTACTCTATGGGGATTTTTAGTATCACATTTTTGGCTTATATGGCTGACCCTTGAACAATGTGGGGGTTAAGGGCATTGACTCCCCCACATAGTCAAAAATCTGCATATAATACTAATTAATATAATTAGTACTAGTTAGAGTACTAAATATAGTATCCTAAATAATACTAATTAAAGTACTACTAATACTCCCTAAAAAACTACTAATAAGGGCACCTGGGTGGCTTAGTGGGTTAAAGCCTCTGCCTTCGGCTAAGGTCATAATCTCAGGGTCCTGGGATCGAGCCCCGCATCGGGCTCTCTGCTCCGCGGGGAGCCTGCTTCCTCCTTTCTCTGCCTGCCTCTCTGCCTACTTGTGATCTCTGTCTGTCAAGTAAATAAATAAAAAATCTTAAAAAACAAAACAAAACAAAACAAAACTTCTAATAGCCTGCCGCTGACCGGAAGCCTTACTGATAGCGTAGTCGATTAACACACGTTTTGTATATGTATTATACACCAAATTCTTACAATAAAGTAAGCAAGGGGAGAGAAAATGTTATTAAGAAAATCATAAGGAAGAGAAAATAAGTTCATAGCACGGTACTGTTAAAAAAAAAAAATCATGTATAAATAGATGACCCCCACCCCCCGAAAGTTCCAACCTGTGTTGTACAAGGGTGGTGCAGTAGTCCTGTCCCGGGAAGTGGTCAAGTCTGGGTGAACGCGGAGTTAGCTGCAGACACTGAGCGCTCAACCGTCACTCGGAGGGGAGGGATAGAGGTGGGCTCCTGTGAGTCTGGGGTCACATTTCCATCAATCAGTCAATACATCACCTTGTTTTCTGTGTGTTTCTGTGTGAAGATACCTTACTTGGTACTAAGTCATTAACATTGAACTCACAGCCCACAGTCATGCCTGAATGGAGCTTCTCTCTCTCATACACGTGCTTCTCCCTTAGGCACCTTGCACCCGTCTTGCACTTAACACTGAATAGTGCTTCTAGTTCTTTGCGGGGGGAGCATTTTAAACAGCAGAATCACCAACAAAAAAATGCAAAAAATGTGGCGCTGAAAGTACATTGAAATATACTTGATTATAGTATGAGAGTGGAGACAGGAAGGCAGAGCCTTGCCTTGTCACCTCAGCTGTTTAAAATTTTCCCTGCTCTGCCTGTGCACATGGCCACGAGTGATTGCAAAAGCACAGTAAGTATTGGTTTTGGGGGGTTACACGTAAATTTTAGCAAGTAAGTGAATTCACGGCTCCAGAATCTGCAAGTAAGGAGAATCGACTATCCTTTTTGCAGGTGTTTATTATAGTGTGTGCTGTATGCTGGATGCTTCCTAAGATGGGGATGTCTTAGAAGGGGTGTTTTTTCTGTTTTACAAAGGCCTGCCCTGTGTGTTCTTATATTTATTCCCGATAACACCCTTGATAGGGGAAGAGCTGGCTTTACTGTCTTCCCTTTACGGGCAAGGCAACCAAGAACCCGAGAGCTGGTGTTACTCAGGGTCCCAGCATCCCAACCGAATCTGAGTTTCTGGCTCTGACACCATTTTCTTCCCGCTGTGCTATGCAGGCAGGAATAGGTGCAAGACAGGACGAGTGCTTCAACCAGTAGAGTTGGAATGCTGGCATCATATTTTTTTTTTTAAGATTTTATTTATTTGAGGCAGAAAAAGTATATGAGCAGAGGGGAGGGGAGAGGGAGAAGCAGACTCTCTGCTGAGCAGGGAGCCCGATGTGGAGCTCCATCCCAAAACCCTAAGATCATGACCTGAGCCAAAGGCAGACACTTAACTGACTGAGCCACCCAGGCGTCCCTGCTGACATCATATTTTAATACTGCTTAAAAAGTTACCTTCGTGGGACACCTGGTTGACTCAGTCGTTAAGCGTCTGCCTTCAGCTCAGGTCATGATCCCAGCATCCTGGGATCGAGCCCTACATCGGGCTGCTTGCTCAGTGGGAAGCCTGCTTCTCCCTCTCTCACTCCCCCTGCTTGTGTTCCCTCTCTCACTGTGCCTCTCTCTCTGACAAATGAATAAATAAATAAAATCTTTAAAAAAAAAAAAAAGTTACCTTCCTGGGACCCCTGGGTGGCTCAGTTGGTTAAGCGTCTGCCTTTGGCTCAGGTCATGATCTCAGGGTCGTGGGATCGAGTCCCATGTCGGGCTCCTTGCTCATCGGGGACACTGCTTCTCCCTCTGCCTGCTCTCTCTTTCTGACAAATAAAATTTAAAAAAATAGAAAAATAAAAAAATTACTTCTGTAATGATTTCTCTATGATCTCATTAGATAAAGGTGGCATAGCATTGTGACTAGGAGCATAAATTCTGGGGCCAGACTCCATTTGAATCCTGGCTTTGCTACTTACTATCTATGCGACTTGGGGTACTTTATAAGTCAAATAAAACCTTTCTGACTCTTAGTTTCCTTGTTTGTAAAATAAAGATAGTATTAACACCTGCTGTGTGGGGTTAATGTGAAAATTATGTGAATTAATTCCTATTTAGTGCTTCGATCTGTGCCTGGCACACTGTAACCCTCTGTGTGTTAGCCGTGATTATCGGCTGGCAGGATAAGTACTCAGGAAATCGGTGTCGAGTCAGTCCACGATGACTCCGAAAATTAGGCAAATGGTAACGTATGACTGTAATTTTGCACGGCCCAGAGCCAAGAGGAGATTTTGCAATTTTCCAGTCCTTTTGATCCATTGGGGCGACACAGTTCAGACCTGGAAAATCTGTTTTAGAGCTTTATTTATCCAGTTTGACTGTCAGCAAATCAAACAGACTTTGTCAAGTCTGTGTCATTTTTGGTGAGTGGACAGCTAATCAGATGAGCAAATATTAGTGGGTACCTCCTGGGTGCCAGGGAGCCTGCTGGGTGTAATTGTTCCTGCCCATGAACATTCAAGTAAGAGAGGAGTATGTGATGTCACGAGGCCGAGAACTATTAAGGGGTATAAAGAGCACGTTTCCATGTCACCCTACAATCTCCATCTCTACAGCTACCCAAGTGAACTTAAAACTGCCAGAGTTTTTCCTCTCCTTCTTCTGCTTCTCAGCGTTTGGTAGAGATGTTAGTAAAAAGCACTTGTGCGCTCCACTCGGGTGGAGACACACCGTGGGGAGAGTCCCCACACGGAAGCCATCCCCAGACCCATCAGACCCACATCTTTCTAAACGGCCACCAGCCCCTTTCCTTGGTAATACCTTTTGGGTCACCTGCAGAAGATGATTGCAAAGGACGTAGCATTATTTCCACATCTGTACAACTACGATATGGTAGTCATTTGGAAAAATTGATTCTTTTTCTTTTCTCTGGAAACCCCAGTTTGGGGCAATCAAGTTACTTTCTGCATTTCTCTCCCCCACCCCCACTCCCTGCCCACGGACCCAGGTCTCACAAAATTCATCTTTTCTGGGAGATGCTTCCATCAGGAGCAAGGGCATAGGGCCAGTAGACTATGGGAACGGCACAGGAGATTTCTGTTTGCTCTCTGGAAATAGGGTTTGGAACTTTGCAACCCTGGAGGGTGGGGGGGGGTGGCACTTTCTGTTATTTGCTTACAAAAAATTGCAGACCAGTTCCTCCTGCTATCTAATCGTAAGCTTTGCTTTGCTTCCCCTGCTTGCATTCATGATACAAGTTCATATTATAATATAGAGTTCTCTTGATTGAAAACCCCTATTAAGAGAAAAGGGCACCTTTCCTATAAGGAAGTGTTTTATGATGCATTTTAGGTAGACCTTTTACCCTAGAATAGTTCTTCCACTGTACGCATTTTTTTTTTTTTTTATCAGTGAACAAGTGATTCTTTCTTCAAAGTCTGTGTTTACTCAACCTGAGGCTACGGCGTGAGATAACACTGCTAAACAGATTCCAGTCAGATGATCCTGGGTGTGTGAGTTTATAAAAGACATCTGTTTAAGTTCAAAAATAAATAATTAAAACACAGGCAGAGACAAAAGGTCGTTGCTCCTAGCGAGATTAAAATTAGTCTGCTGTGTTACAGGGGTTCTTTATATTTGTCTCCAAAGAATTTGATTTTTTATTTTTTTCATTTCATTGAACATCTGTGTAGAGAAAATGATAAAGGTTTTAACTTTTTTTTTTTAAAACTCATTGTCAAGTTAAAATATTCTCACACTGCAGGTAGTACTCTTTGGTATCTCTGGAGAATTGTAAGTCTTACCTGTAACATAATTCTTAACACTTTAGGAAATGGCCTAAAATAAGAGAAGATCTACCAAGCGATTCTCCCAATTCAAAAAGATGTGTTGATTTTTTTAAATAGGTGTTTTGGTGATGGAGTACTAGAGTGTTGAATGAGACATAGGAAAAGACACCAGCAAAGTCATCTTTCAGTTTTCTTTTGCAAGCCCTTTGCCCCTGGTGCAGTACTGGGGACGGCACACTGCCATGCGCTGTCCTGAGTGCCTCAGTGGTGGCCGGTCTGTCCGGCCTGTCTGTCCAGCCCACCCTTCCTGTAGGGACCCCTGCTCATCTGCTGTCTGCAGTCAGCAGAGGGCTGGGGATTGAGGAGAGGTGCTCCGGGGCATTCCCCCAGATGGTCCCCAGACGAGCTTTGCAGGGGCCCTGTGTCCCATGGGGTCTTCATCCTAACACTTGTCAGTGAAGACTCCTCTTCTTTTTTTTTTTTTTTTAAGGTTTTATTTATTTATTCGACTGAGAGAGATCTCAAGTAGGCAGAGAGGCAGGCAGAGAGAGAGAGGAGGAAGCAGGCTCCCTGCTGAGCAGAGAGCCCAATGTGGGGCTCGATCCCAGGACCCTGAGGCCTGAGACCATGACCTGAGCGGAAGGCAGGGGCTTAACCCTATTTTTAAGTAATCTCTACACTGGCTGGAACCCCCAGCCCTGAGATCGAGAGTCGCTAGGCTCTGCTCACTGAGTCCCCAGCCATCCCCGTGAGGGGCCCTTCTAAACACCAACTGGCCTGTGGACTGTGATAAAAATTTTGCTTTGAAAAATGGGAAAACAACAACCCAAAGCAAACTCTCACTTCATCTGCTACATTCCGCCTTTGTACTTTCTGATCGAACGCTTCCTTGATGCTTTTTGGGAATCTGTGTGGCAGAAAAGTTGTATCTGCATCGTCTGAGTGTTCAGAATGAGTGACAGAACATGAGTCACGTCACCTGTCATCCCATTGCTGCTAACATGCTGGTGTGACTCCTGGGGCGGGATTCCCTCGGTCTTCCACTCCCCCTGCCCTGTTTGTCGGGTCTGAGCTCTGTGACAGGGACCAGAGCAGCCATAGGCTGTAGATGCAGATTCTGCTCTCACAGGGTTTGAGGACGGGTGCCAGGAAGGCGCCCGCACACGTGTGTACGTATTCTGTAAGTGGTATCATGCTTTCCATGTTTTTGAATTGCTTTTTTCTTTTTCATTTAAGGCGAAAAAAGAACCACATTTGTAAAGTATCAGGAAGACTCTTAAAAAATAATTGTGATAAATCCTTTGCGAGCCAATTTTTATAATCTAGATAATCACCTCTAATGATTGCTGGGTGTGTTACGTTCTTTTTAAGCAAGATGTTTTTAGCTCAGAGAGCCAGCTGCTTAATGTCCTGCTGTGCTTCCAGACACTTAGGCAGCATAAGGGAGGCATGTACCTGACACTTGTTTTCTTTAGGCTCATTTTTTTCAGGAAATGCCTATTGAGTAAACATATCTGTGGGGGGCTGGGCATAGGGGGTTGAACAAAATGTTGTTGGTTCTCACCCTCAGGGAACTTAGAGTTCGGAACAGGATGCAATTAAGAGAAATAAGTAAGTACACACAAATATGAGTATAAGATATGATGTGTGCCTGAGAAGAAGAATATGTGGGCCATGAATGAGATCAGTGGAGGAAGGAGAACAGCTTCCACTGGGTGGAGTCAAGGAGGGCTTCCTGAAGGAGGTGTCTTCAAGAGCTAGAAGAGAAGCCACCAGTAGGTGGAGTGAAGGAGAGAAAGTTAAGGACAGCAGAGGGGAACAATGACGTGTTCCAAGGCTGTGTGGCTAGGAAGATCCCATTTGGGGGAAGAAGTGAAAGGATGCCAGTGTAGCTGAGAATTATGGGGTGGGGGGGGGAGATCGGCTAGATTTTTTGTGCCTTGTGGGTTTCCTTAACGAGTTTGTGGTTTCTTCTTAGTGCAGTGGGAGACACTCAGTGGGTTTGAAGCCCAGAGCAACCAGGTCCAGTTAGTTCACATTGGCTACCCAGGAGATGGGAGACAAGCCATGATCAAGCTGGGGAACCAGGGTTCAAGGTTTATTTCAGAAATATACTGGGCGGTACTTACTGCTGCTTAATGTAGATGTGTTGTGGAGGGGAGTCAAAGATGAGTCCTGGGTTTGTGACTTGGCTTCTTGGTACCAGAAACTGAGGCAGGGCAGCTCAGGGGGGGCTGGTTTAATGGGAGAAGAGGAAGAAGTTGAGTTTGGTGATTGAAGTCCAAGCCGCCTGTGAGAATGCCACGTGCAGATTTAAGGAAGGCAGATGGGCACACAGGGGCCTGGAGCTCCCTAGGGAGGCGGGTTGGTTGTGAAACAGATACCGGCATCATCCAGCTAGTGTTCAAGGTGAGGGGAGAGGGTGAGGAGGGTGGATTCACCCAGGGAGCCAGCCTGGAAAGATGTCAGAGCGATTAACAGGTTATCAAGTCTGGGTTCTTATCTGGTATGTCATGCTACCCTTGGGGCTCTGCAGCCAAAGGGGGGGGGGTGTCTTTCACTGTACTACTTTGGAGGGGCCAGGATTGTAAGCAAGTGAAATTGTTTCAGAAGCTTTGTCATCTGGAGCAGACTCTCCCTGGAAGGGTCTATGGGCTCTTTCAGCTCTGTTTGGATATGAAGATGAATTCGGATAGGAACGCTTAATTTCACCTTGCAAGTTAGGGTGAGGCTGTCTCCCTTTAGCCCATGACTGTGTTGTTTTTGGCCCCCCAAAGATCGACACAGGCCAGTGTTGTCATCACGATGGCCTGGGGCTGAGTGTGCAGCCTGACCTCTTGCGGCCCCCACAGCAGTCAGCAGCACAGGCCGGTGCTGGGCCACGTGTGGGCTCTGTGTTTTCTGGTGTATCTCTTGAAGGATCTATCCCTGAGTGGAGTGGGAATGAGATTCTTTTCCTGCGTTAGGTTTAACTACAGGCCAGCCTCTGCTAGAAGACAGGTGTGATGTCGGGAGGACATGGGTTTCTGTGCATCAGAAATTGTTCCCTGCATTCGTAAACCAAACTGAACAGAGAATATAAACCCATTTGATGTTACATAACATCAAATTTGCCATCTTAGCCATTCGTAAGGATACAGTTCAGTGATACTAAGTGCATTCAGATTGTTTCAATCACCAGAACCCTTCATCTTTTTTTAAAAAAATATTTTATCTATTCATTTGAGAGAGAGAGAACGAGAGTACAAGCAGGGGGAGAGGCAGAGGGAGAGGGAGAAGCAGACTCCCCACTGAGCAGGGAGTCCGATGCAGGACTCGATCCCAGGACCCTGACACCATGACCTGAGCCGAAGGCAGGCACTTAACCATCTGAGCCACCCAGGTATCCAGAACCCTTCATCTTATGAGACTCTAACTCTGTACCCATTAAATAACTCCCCGTTGCCCCCTCTCCCCCGCCCTGAAAAACCACAGTTCCACTTTCCGTCTCTGAACTCGCTTGTTCTAGGTGTCCCATATAAGTGGAATCGTACGGTATTTGCCTTTTTCTTTTTCTTTTTTTTTTTTAAGCCAGAGAGTAAGAGCAGTGGAGGGGGAGAGGGAGAAGGAAAGAGAGACTTGTCTCAAGCAGGGGCTTGATCTCATGACCCTGAGGTGATGACCTGAGCCGAAATCAACAGTTGGATGCTTACCTACCTGGCTTATTTCATTTAGCACAAAGCCCATCCTTGTTGTGCATGTGTTAGAATCTCCTTCCTTTTAAAGGCTAAATCATACTCCATTGTGTGTATTTTCCACGTTTTGCTTATCCATTCATACATCCACGGACATTCCGGTTGCTTCTACTTTTCGGCTGTTGTGAATACTGCTACGAATGTGGGTATAAATCACACTCAAGATTTTGCTCTCTTTTCCCCCCACCCATCTAGAAACGATCTCTCATAAGGGGTGATTTACAAAGGGAAGGGGAAGGTTGCTTTGAATGCAATGATTCCTCATCAAGCTTGGTGCCTGAAAGTTCACATTTCAAGGGAAATGGCTGATTTCCTGTCTACTGGAAAGAAGCAGTTCTAGGGATTTTTTTTTTTTTCCATGTATGTGCAAGCAACTGGCTAGGACATTAATCCTAATGGGCTGTCTTATCAACCTTTTATTTCTTCCCCTTCCCCCTATTTTTTTCAGTAATGGTGCCAGTGGATTCTTTCAGACTACCCAGAACACTGTAACGGTCCGTATTTCTCTCTAAATAACATGGATGCATCTCTTTCCCAAACTACAGATTTTTTCTATTTCTGGTAAGAAAACGGAATACCTGTGTGAGACATTTAGAAAAAGCAGAAATTCAAATCCCCTGTAAACCTACCACCCGGAGAGGACCAGGTAACATTTTGGCATAGGACACGTGCGCTCACGGACTGGCGGTTGTCTGTTACGGTGTATGTGTATATTCTCTCTTTTTAAGTCCTGGAGCGCAAACTGCACATACTGTTCTGTAAGTGTCCTTTTATCACTAAGACATTGTGAACACCCTCCCTTGTTGTGAAATCATACCCTGTGTGTGACTCCTGCTGCCTGGGTTTCACTCCATTGTCAGAAATGTGGCACGTTCTGTCCCTCGTGCCTCCTGTAGGGTCAGGTGTCCCGAGGGTTCTGTGTAGAGTGTGAGTTCTCTGCTGCAGATCTTAATGGAGGAGGAAGGGTGGCAATTCTCCTCATTTTACAGTAGAAAAAACTAGGAGAAGGTAGCTCCAAACGACTTAATGGGGCCAGGGGAAGCTGGAAATAGAAACCAGAGTGCTCATTCACTGCCTATTGCTCGAGTCACTCTATAAAACTAATCTCAAGATCTCTATCAGCGGAAATGATTTTCCCCTAATCTCCTGGGAGTATGCTTTTAATATTTGTATGTTTGCTTAATGGTAATTTCAATGCCATGTCTTTTTTTTTTTTTTTTTCTCCCCACTTAAGAAAGTGAAAACTTTCCAGACTTTCTTTGGGAGACTCAAGGATGTTTCTCTCACGTGGCTGGAAGCCTGTGTGCGCCTGGGACCGTCCCCTGGACACTCCCACTGAGAATCCTTAGGCCAGCAGCAGGCCAGTTGTTTCAAAAGCTGTTTGGAGATTCAGGGTCTCTCTTATTTACCAGATGCCTCCCTTTTTGCAGTTTTATTAGCTCTTTCAAAATACTAGTCCTTCAAAGGCTAGCAAGGTGCTATCCATATGGAAGTCATACTGGTTAGATTTTGTCGGTCGTACTTTGGGTAGTGTTAATTTGGTGCTAATTGTTTCGGGGGTTTTTGAGGTGCTGGTTATTTTGGTTTGTTTGGTGATTTAAGAGGTTGTTATTGTATGCACCTAAGGTGTGTTAGTCCTGGCCTTATGGACCTGTGAATCACTTAGGAGAGCCAGACAACAATATCCCCAGATGGTCCAGGGCTGTAATGACGGAGTACAGGTCAGGATGCCATGGGAGCAAGGAGGGGCTCGCAGAGGGGGGCAAGAGGGAGCAGGGAAAGGGCCGTTCCAATCCAGAGGCCCTGCAACCCAAGGTATGTCCTGGGGGAATCTCAACAGGCAGCTTTGCCTCCTTGGAGGCAAGGGTGTGTCTGGGGGCGTGGAAGGATACCAGGGCATGCAAGGGCTTGTGCCTTCTGTCCATTCCCACGCTTAGAAGAGGCAGGCAGTTTCTTGTAAACACCGTAGAGTTGAGCAGGCAGCTCTCTGGGTGACACCTGTGGTTGTGTGGACAGGACAGACGGTGGCAGCTCCCGAGACACCCTTTGCCCCCCTCTGCCCTTTCACACCTGAGGCCCCGCAGGGTCACCCAGGGCAACCCCTCAGGTATCTGATGGGACTGATACCAGTTTGCCTTTTAAGACTAAAAAACAAAAACAAAAAAACGAGGTTGAAACTCAAACAAGTATTTGCCCACTAATGTTCATTGCAGCATTATTCACAAAAGCAATCCACATATCCATCAACGGACAAATCTCTTAACCAAAATGCAGTATATATACTACTCTTGAGCCTTAAAAAGGAAGGAAATTCTGACACACGCACAACGTGGATGAACTTTGAGGACATGGCGCTAAGTGAAACAGACTAGACACAGAAGACCAAATGTTGAACGATTCCAGTTACTCGAAGTACCTCAAGTAATAAAAATCACGGAGATGGAAAAATAGGACTGCGGTTTCCTGTGGGGAGGAGAACTAGGAAATTAGTGTTTAATAAGAGTATAGTGTGGGATGAAAAATTTCTAGAGATGGATGGTGCTTATGGAGGTGCGACAATTTGAAAGTACTTAATGCCACTAAACTGTGCACTTAAAAATGGTTGAAATGGCAGTTTTATGTTATGCATATTTTATCACAATAAGAAAAATGATAATGGCAGAAAAAAACCAAGCATAGAGGCGTCTGGGTGGCACAGTCAGTTGGGCGGCCAATTCTGAGTTTCGGCTCAGGTTGTGATCTCAGGGTTACTGGATCGGGCTCTGCGCTCAGCTTAAAACAGCATCTACTTGAGACTCTCTCCCTCTGCCCCTCTCCCCACTCGGTCACCAACTCTCTCTCATATAAAAAAAAATCTTTTTCAAAAAGAAAGAAAGCAAGTGAGCAAGGCATAGAGCAAAGCTGAGCTCTAGGCCAGAGCTGACTGTTGAGCCACAGGAGGAGTCCCTGGGCCCTCCACTTCCCCCCTCCGGAGGAGCCCCCCCTCTATACTGCCTCCCATGAGGAGGACAAGGACAAGGCCCTGCGTGGGGCAGAAGAGCAGCTGGAGGTTTGCATGTGCCCATTTGTGCTGGAAGGGTCCCCCCACAGGTCCCCATGATGCAGGGTCTCCACAGGGCCCTAGTCACCTAAAGACCAATGGTTAAATACGTCAAGCCTGTCCTGTCAGACCTTTTATAGAGAAGCTGCCTAGTCTGTCAGGAAACACACAATTATTCTGTTACTGGAGCCTTAGGGTTCCAAAGTAAAGCTTGCAGTGTGGCTCAATCCAAGGTTCCAAAGTTAATTTTTTTTAAATGCAAAACATTTAATTTAAAAATGTTGACACTACAATATATAAAAATAGATCTTATAAATGCACTTTTTTTTTTTTTTACTTTTTTCTTCTTTTTTAAAGGAAACTGTAAGCTACACTTTGGTTAAGACTTACTATCTTTGGGCACCTGGGTGGCTCAGTCCTTAAGCGTCTGCCTTCAGCCCTTCAGCTCACGTCATGATCCCAGGATCCTGGGATTGAGCCCTGCATTGAGCCCCGCATTGGGCTCCCTGCTTGGTGGGAAACCTGCTTCTCCCTCTCCTACTTTCCCTACTTATGTTCCCTCTCTCCCTGTGTCTCTCTGTCAAAAAAAAAAAAAAAAAAAAAAGACTTGTTATCTTGACCCTTAAAAGCCCACATTCTAGCACAGTGATGTATGGCCAGACTTAGCAGCCCCAATGGTTAAACCCTTGGATCAGGTCATAACCAGTTTTATTGCAAAAAGACCCTGTACACATGCATCAGTTCTTCACGTACACAAACATGCATCATGAGACCCATACCTTTTGCATCTTAGCAACTTGGCTCCCGAGCACCACTACTCACATCCCCGAGGCCTGTGAAGACTCACTTTTCACAGTCATCCTGAGGGAAAGGTGGAGAGACTTAAGTGCAAATGCAATGCATGATAAATAATTTCTTAACAAAAAAATGTTGCGAATGAAGCCAAAGTATTTGACAGGATTTACTGCAAAGCACCATAAAAACTGCTTTCACTTAAGCTCTCTCCCCTGTGTCTGGTGAGCCAACTGAATGTCTTTGGGCATGATGGTGACTCTCAGCCTGGATGGCTCCCAGATTAGGATCTTCGAGGAAGCCCACTGGCCGTGTTTCCCTGGTCTCCAGAAGTGAGCCGGTGGCGGCACCCTAAAACCTCAGATGGGTTTTGAAATCCTGGGCAGTTTCCCTCACCAGCCTCTGGAAAGGCAGCTTCTGGATAAAAAGCTCAAGCTCAGTGGATTTCTGGTAACCACAGGCCTCCAGAAGTGCAATGGTCCTGGGCCTATGGCCATGGGGTGTTCTCACCCCGGCGGTAGAGGGGGTACTTCTCCTGTGGGCATTGCAAGGCCCCTTCCCAGCCGTGGATTTGTGGGTGGTCTGCTTGGCTTGGGCCCTTTTCTTTTCTCTTCTCTTCTCTTCCTTTTTTAAAGATTTTATTTATGAGAAAGAGGCAGGTCGGGGGAGAGCAGAGGGAGAGGGACAAAAGTACACTCTGTGCTGAGTGTGGAGCCTGACCCGGGGTTGGATCCCATGACCCTGAGCTCATGACCCGAGCTGAAACCAAGAGTTGGATGCTCAACTGACTGAGCCACCCAGGCACCCCGGGGCCATTTTCTTTTACCCCAATGCCGAAGTCTTAGACTGCTTCTCTGACCACCGCAGCACTCCTGCTGTTCCCGGGGAGAGCTACAGTCACCAAGCAAAGACCTCCAACAAGCAACCAAGCTGCTCTATGCTCCAAAGTTAATTTTTTTATTTTTTATTTATTTATTTTTAAAGATTTTATTTATTATTTGTGAGAGAGCATGTGCTCAAAAGCAGGGGGAGCAGCAGAGGCAGAGGGAGAGGTAGACGCCCTGCTAAGCAAGGAGCCCAATGGAGGACTCGATCCAAGGGCCCTGGGATCGTGACCTGAGCTGAAGGCAGAAGCTTAACTGACTGAGCCATCCAGGTGTCCCAAGTTAATTCTTTAAAAACCCATCATTCCTCCTTATTTGGGTGAAACTTCATTTTTTTGGCAAAATAGCTCATTGGAAAATGAACTTAAAGGTTGTTTGAAGCTAAAAGAGTTTCCTTTCAAAGCTAGCAGAAACAGAAAGAGCTTCACTTCTTTTGATACAAGGTCCTGAGGAACTCAGCAGAATTTGCAAGGACTGTGGGACAGATGTGTTGCTTACATAGGCAGTGAGAGGGGTTGAAGTGGTGTGTGAGCTACAGAGGCTCTCCAGAGACTCCTCTGAAATCCGGTTGGTTTTCCCCTAATTGAAGCTAGTCGCCTGTGGGGTCACATGGTGGCCTCAGAGGAGATGCCTCCTTCCTGAGGTTGGCAGTGGCTCTGAGTGCATCAGCTAGCCCTGCGGGAGGGAGGGATCACTGAGCAGCCCTCTGTCCTTCCCAGCACCCCTCTGGAAGACAGACCCATTCCTTCTTCTATAAGAGACACTTGTGAGCTGTAGTTCCAGAAAAGGCAAGACACAAGAATGAATGTCCCTTTTCAAAGTGCCACCTCAGACTGTGTTGTATAGACTTTGCCCCATTCCTTTCCTGCCACCTCCTCGCTCTGTGGCCTTGGGCAAGTTACGCACCATGCCGGGACCTCAGTTTCTTCATCTGTAAAATGGAAGCCAGTGGAACTTAAACTTGCAGGGGTGATGTGAGAAATAAACACAGAAATGTTCTATAAAGCTTTTAGCAGAGGGGTGCCTGGGAGGCTCAGTTGGTTAAGTCTGCCTTTGGCTCCGGTCATGATCCCAGGGTCCTCGGATCGAGACCCGCATCAGGCTTCTTACTCGGTGGGGAGTCTGCTTCTCCCTCTGCCTCTGCTGCTCCCCCTGCTCATGCTTTCTCTCAAATAAATAAATAAAGTCTTTAAAAAAAAAAAAAAAAGCCTCTAGCAGAGTGCTTAGTACGGAGTGTTCACAAAATGAAATATAAATGTGTAACCGGGGCCTGCCGGCTTCTTGATCTGGTGTGATGTTCTTCCTGAGAGCCTCAGTGCTCTTGGAAGGGGTGCCTGAGCACACATAGGGCGACTGTCCCCTTTGTCCCACACCTTCGCTCTGGGCCTCTGGAGGGTTGGGTGGTAGGGATGCTTCCGAGCTCTATGCTCGGTGTTTTCTGGCTTCCAAGACCACACACTCAAGGCTTCCCGGGCAGCGTGTTGATGGGCCTTGGGTCCCCTTATGCCCGCGTGCTTTTTATTAGTTTAGAAGCAGAAGCCAAAGCCAGACTGCTGGGTTTTTTTACTAACCTGGGAAAATGGGTTCTTGATGATTATGAGGCTTTAAATCTTAGAGCCAGTTTAATAGGCACAGACCAGCCTCAGAGCGAGCCTCG
The DNA here is from genome assembly GCF_002288905.1 of Enhydra lutris kenyoni. Lineage (NCBI taxonomy): Eukaryota > Metazoa > Chordata > Mammalia > Carnivora > Mustelidae > Enhydra > Enhydra lutris. The sequence goes on from NW_019154092.1 coordinate 18,557,728, forward strand.
CCTGTCCTGATGCTTGACCAGCTTCAGTTTCAAAGGACACGTGTCAGAATCCAGGAACAGAATGTCTCAGACTGAGCAGGGAGCCAGGACAAATTGGAGGGGTATTTCGAGTTGGAAAGGTTAAAATCTCTTTTGTTCACATGTGTTGGCTGCAAAGAAGACAAAGGTTTGCTCTTCCCTTGAGGGATGAGCAGATAGTGTTATACGTGATTGGAGGCTCATGGGCTTGGCTAGCATAGTGACCTGTGCAGCTGGGCAGTGCATGGTTCCCTCCCCTGGATTAGTGATCTCCTGGGTCCCTCCCAGCGCTGACACCCAGGAAGCTTTCCTTGGTTTGCTCCTCCTTGGCCCCATCTGGGGCCCTCCCTCCTCCTAGCTCCCACCTGGAACCCACCTGTTGGTGCACTCTCCACTTCTATAATTCTCTCTCCAAATGGATCTCTCCACCGGTTTGTTCTTGGAGGTGGGCACCACGCTCTTTTCATCCTCTATTCCCCGGCACCTTGTTGTAGGTGCGTAATGCGTGATGGATGAATGGTTGAATGCACACAGAGTTTAGAGTTCTGGTGAGCTTTGTCCCATGTGGTGAGGGAATGGTTCCTGCACACTGAACCTTCCCCTGGTATATATTCTCTGCTTGTCAGCCCCTCATCCCTTTATTTATGCCTCTGTTTCTTGGCAAAGCTTTGCAATGTCTTTCTGTCTTGTTACTATTTAACTTTTTGAAAGATCACATTATTATTATTTTTCCTTGCGATGTTTAGGAATCTGCTCAGTTTTCAGAGAGGGCCTTCACTTCTAGTTCTGGTGGTGCTTTGACTGTCCTCCCTTAGTGTCCCCCCCCCCAGATTGCCACCATCCCCTGGAACCCCAGCTCCCTGGGCCTGGCCCCCCTCAGACACCCACTCACCATATGTGCCTTCGCTGGAGTTCTGGTTCCCCACTATTGAGACTGTGTCGGACTTGTGTCCTTGCCAAAGAGGCATAGCTCAGAGCTCACCTGCGTCCCAAGCTCTGGCTTATGAGAATCTGACTAGTCCTGATGTTTGTGGTTTTTTGTTTTTATTTTTGTTTTGTTTCTAAGATTTTATTTATTTATTTGAGAAAGAGAGAACGTGCACACAGGTGTGAGCACTGCAGGGGCAGAGGGAGAGAGAGAACCTTAAGCAGACCCCACGCCCGGCATGGAACCTGATGTGGGGCTTGATCTCACAACCCTGAGATCATGGTCTGAGCTGAAATCAGGAGTCGGACCCTTCACCGACGCTGCCACCCAGGTGCCCCAAAAGTTTTGAAGTTTTAGAGTTATGTCTGCCCTGTCTCCATACAAGGTCATGAGTCACCCCAAACGGGGGCCGAGTCTTAGCATTTCTTTGCTCTTTGTATCCCTGACACCCAGGACTGTGAGTACTTGTGTATGTATATATGGTGGTGACAGTAATAATGACAGTAATGCCGTCTTGCTTAGGGTCACATAATAGTGACAGTTGAATCTGGAATTCTCCCCATTACCCCTGACACCCCATTAGCACCATCCTCTGCTTGGTAACAGTGGTTTCTAATCTTCCCTTGGGATTTCCTAGACTCTCTTTTACAAAAGAGGGGGAAGTGAGCATATGTCATACATACATAACCACCTTTACATCTAGTTTTAAATGTGCACAGAACCCCTGGGAAGTCAGGCATCCCAGTTTAAGTCTCCTGGGCTAAAGAGTGACACCACTGAGCCTCCTTAGGGAAGGGGCGCCTGGGTGGCCCCGTCGGTGAAGCTCCTGGCTTCGGCTCAGGTCATGGTCCCAGGGTCCTGGGATTTAGCTCCTGTGTTGGGGCTCCCCGCTCAGCAGGGAGTCTGCTTCTCCCTCTCCCTCTGCCGCCTCCCCCTGCTCGTGCTCCCTCTTTCTCTCTCATACATAAGTAAAATCTTTAAAAAAAAAAAAAAAAAATCCTTAGGGAAATAAAATGGCGGCTGATTGCTTTTATTTTAACCCATTACTTACTGAAGGCATTGGTTGAAAACCTTGTATCCTCCCCCTCCCCCACCTTCCAGGTTGTTCAGAATATGTTATTTTCCACAATAACCATGTGGTATCCTATGGAAGCCCTGGCATAAAGGGACTATTCAGACCTCTGGGATAGGCTTTTGCAAAGAATCCAATAAACAGTTGAATCCACATTACATCTAAGTGAATATTCATGTGGTTTTAGGCACAGTTCTTCTGCCGCAAATTCACTTTGGAAACCTTTTCTGAACAGCCTGGTAATTAGAACTGTGGTTGCTAATTATGTATACGGCGAGGCAGATGCACTAATAATATATTTTCAAAGGGCTCTGCAAGAGCTGTTAAAAAATTAAACTACCTCCCCAGACACTGACAGGAGCACAGAAGCACCTCAGAGCGGGTGTTGTCTTCTGTCTTGCCTCTTGGATGCCTGAAGGTGCTCTCGGGTTCTCTCCTAGAAAACAGGATCAGCTTTTAATAAAAAGGGAGCGCTTTGTCCACGTAGTTTCCGCTAAAGCTTAGAGAGATGAGAAGTCCGAACAGACCAGCACTCTGGTGAGTGCATCCAGGAGGTTGCCTGTTGGCCCCACAGGGAGAAAGATGGCGGCCCCGTGAGGGCTCAGCAGGCGGTGGGTGACGCAGCTCTGGGGCCCCCGCGAAAGCAAGGAGCTGGCTGTGCCTTTCCAGGGTTTGCCCAGGTCTACCTTCCCTGCCCCCTGCACTGCCTGCTGCTGAGGGCTGGACACAGACCCGAAAGGACCGGTTCAACCCACCTGAGGAAGGAAAGGAAACCCGTCTGCGGTGAGGTAGTCTGCGCCCTGGCCTTGCTCTCCTCCCGTCTGGCCGCGGCCTGGGCAGAGGCTCGCAGTTCCCGTAGCTCTGGGAGAGGGAAATTGAACCAGAGCCATAGTCTTCAAAACTGTGTTATCTAGAGCTCTGAGAATCTCGGCAAGAACTTTAGCAATTCCACAAACAGTTGATCTATTTTTCACTATGTGTTTTCCTCAATATGCATTTTTCTCTCTCTCTATATATAGCATAGATATTTTAACATATATATATATATATCTCATATGTAAGTATTTTAACGGCTTGATTGAGATACAGTTCACACACCATCCATTTCAAGGGTACTATTCAGTGGGTTTATTGTACTCACGGAGTTGTACAACCATCGTCACTATGTAATTTTTGAACATTTTCATCACCCTGAGAAGGAACCCTCTGGCCATTGGCAGCCATTCCACATCCCCGCACTTCTCACACCCAGCACTGGACAACCACTAACGCGCGGGGTGTCTCTAAGGATTGGCCTGTTCTGGGCGGTTCGTACAATTGGAATCCCACAATACGTGCTCTTTTGTGACTGGCTTCTTTCACCTCGCTCATATTTTCAAGGTTCCTCCATTTTGGAGCTTGTGTCCATAGTTCGTTCTTTTTACGGCTGAATCCCATTGTCTCTTACGCACCCATTCATGAGTTGTTGGACGTGTGGGTTGTTCTCCCATCTTGGCTGTTGGGAATCGTGCTGTTTTGAACCTTCTTGTGCAAATTTTTACGTACGTGTGCCTTTGTTTCTCTTGGGTTATAGCTAGGAATGGAATTGCCAGTCATGTGGTGTAGCTCTGTATTTAACATTTTGAGGTATAATGTACGTGTGTATATGTACACGTACATGTGTATACATATACACATATATATCTGTATATATAATACATGTAATCTATATGCATGTATTATATTGTATGTTTATAATATATATGTGTTATATATTATACATATGTACATATGTATGTACACATGTAGTTGTCTATTAATATATAAATATACACATAGCATATATCATACATATTTATGTGTATATAGTTGTATATAAATGTTTTAAAAACTGCAGTAAAACATGAACCTGATGGTGTTCTCTAGCAAACCCTATCACACGGGTGACCATGTGTGCCTTAATTATGCATTAATTAATTTGTGCTGCCAGAATAAGTGGATTTTGTGCAACTAAGCTTCACCTGCCACATCTCTTTAATTGAATTGGGTCCTGAGATGTTTAAAAATGGTTGCCATAGGCAGCTCCTTATCTGTCCGTTGAGATTATCTCTGTCCTGCACAACCAAAAGAAACAAATTAGGTGCTGACATTGATCTTAGACTAGAAATGTCATCCATAATTCCTGGTTTCATGTTGTTTGTACATCAAAATAGCTTCTCTGCTCTAATAGTGGTTGAGTCATAAGTGCATTTTATACATCCAATTTATAAAAGTTTTAATTATTCTAATCTGTATTACATCTTGGGATTTGACATAAAGTTAATTTGAAAAAAAACATCCTGCTGCTCAAAAGTTTGAACATCAGCGATCTGATGATCCCCGAGGTCCCAGCTTTGGTTTTGGACCTCATTTTTTTTTTTTTTAAAGATTTTATTTATTTATTTGTCAGAGAGAGAGAGAGAGCGAGAGTGAGCACAGGCAGATAGAGTGGCAGGCAGAGGCAGAGGGAGAAGCAGACTCCCTGCTGAGCAAGGAGCCCGATGTGGGACTCGATCCCAGGACTCTGGGATCATGACCTGAGCCAAAGGCAGCCGCTTAACCAACTGAGCCACCCAGGCGTCCCTGGACCTCATTTTCAATATGGCTTTGGCTTCTATGGGCTTGTCTGAGGGTCTCCCGGGAGCAGTTAAGATCTATCCTTGGCCCCCCAGCCCCCCTGCCCCGCGTGGGCCAGTGGTAGCTACAGACGGTTGTCTGTGCTATACTTCAGGATTTATGGAGCACTTACTGAGACAAAGGTAATGTAGGTATTAAAGGAGTTCAAAGAAGGAAAGACAGTTACCTGGTCAAGGTACTTGCAGTCTGGCTGGAGACACAGAGTTTAAAATAAGAATAAAATCAATCATTCTACAAGTATCTAGATATGAATATTTCCTAATACGGTAAAGATACGAAACGTAGGAATTGAGAAATAGTCAGGGACAGCTTCTCAGAGCAGGTGGCTCTACATGGTGCCTTGGGAGGAGACGGTAGAATTTGGATGGATGAGGAGCAGGTGAAGCAGATTCTGAGTTTTCTTTTGAAATAAGATTTGGTCACCCTTGGGGGCATTCCTTATCCCATAAACCCCTTATGAGGCCAGTGATTCTGAAGTCCCCAGTCCCCATTCAACTTCGGTAAAGGGAATTAACATCTTGAGGTGGGAGAAATAAGGCATTTTTAAAAAGCCTTCCAGAAAGGAATAAAGTCACCTGGGCCCACTGTCAGGAGAGAGGATGGTGTGGCTTGGAGCCTGCTGGACAAGGAAGCATCAATCTTTGTTTCCATAAACTGTTATGATGGAGCGTGGGCTGAGGTTAATCTGGAAAACTAGAAAATAAAGATTGATGGAACCCCGTCAATCCTGAATTTGCTATAAATAATTGCATGCTGTTTCTGAGCTGTCAAAATCCATTTCTTCTGAAGGCCCTTTGGAACAGGGAAAGGTCAAGCTGGGAACCAAGGGAGAAACTCAGGGGAGGGATTATGCTGGAAGGGCAGCTTCCTAAAGGTCCCTTTAAATACTGATGTGGACGTAACCAGCCTGCCTGACTCCCTGCTGGTCGGAGTTGAATTAGCTCCATTGGCCTCTCACCTTCCCAGGACTGGGGAGCCCAGGAGAGGGGTGCCCCTCCCTCCAGAGTCAGGCTTTCTCCCAGAGCAGGTGCACCTCAGCCTTTGTGCAGCAAAGCCCTTACAGCTGGGTGTAGAGAGCCCTGGTTTGGCTTCCCAATAGAAGAGTGTGTACGTGGCTTAGAAAGTGTTGAGCCTGCAGAGGCATTCCTGCAAAGCGCCCGTGAGGCCTCCTAATGATCAGGAAAGGAAGTGCCGTTGCCCATGCTCAGCCCACTGTCAGGGTGTGATATTTAAGACAAGGGCCCATCCTGAGGGCAGAGAAGAAGGTCCTGGATGCAACATGCTTCCTGAAAAGGCTTGAGCTGAGTGGAGGCCGCGCATCTCTCTGATATAACTCGGTGCCCGTGGGCCTTCACCAGCCGGCTGCATCCGCATCCTCGTTCCCCGATGGGAGCCCTGCAGGGGTTTGCACACCTCTTTTGCTGTTCCACTGGCAGAAGGACACACTGCATGAAGGTGGGCTCACACTTAACATGGCACCAGCTCCAGCCCCACACACCCATTCCAGCTTCTTCTGGAACTGACCCTGGGCGTCTGATTGGGGGGCTTGTTTCCCAGCTCTTTTTAGGTTCTTCCCTGACTTTGCTTCCAGGATTGTGCCTGGTACATACCTGGTGTTCCATCCTCTTGAGCTTTGGCGAGGCAGGTTGTGAGAAATCTGCCCTGAGTTTACCTTTCGAACCACCCACGCTAGTCTGGTTGCTCCTTCTCCTTGCCTCTTCCCAATTAAATTTTGGTTCTCCTTTGAGCTCACTCATGCCCTCTCCTGCCTCCCACACATGCCATACCTGCCATACCTGATCTCTCTTGGCCTTAGACTCTGGGCCCCGGTGTTGCATTTCCAGTCGCCGACCCCCACCAGGCCCAGGGAATCCCTTCTGCAGAGAACCCCTGGATCTGATTGCTTAGAGTCTGACACCCAATCAGGACATCCATGAGTTGGCCCCATACTTCTTGCGTTGGTTATGTTAGATCAATAGGGATCTTTTGTCTTCAGGGTGAAGTCAACCCTTTTATTTTTGGGTGGTTTCCCATTGTTCATCTCTCTTTCCCATCCTTGTCCTGGTTTGGTCCCCACTCTTTTACCCCCTGCCCCCTGGTTGGTATCTGGCACGTTGCGCGGCAAGAACAACATCATTTATCTCTCAGCCACACAAAACCCCAAACCTTTCTGGACCCTGATTAATTGATTGATTGATTTTTTTTTTTTTTTTTTCCAAACCATTATGCCCACTTTTGCTTTTTTGCCTTTCTGCACATTTGGTCAACTTGGTCCCCTCAGCTGCAGGGCAAGGCCCTTCCCTCTAGGACAAGGCAAAGCAGGGTTTAGGATGCAGCCCTGTCACCCAGCCTGTGGCCCTGACTGGCCCCTTTATTTCCTGATGCTGTGACGGTGTCCCAGGAGACTGGGCAAGGGCCTTTGTGGTGGCTCGGGGTGCTGTGTGACACTGCTGTCTTCTCCCCTCCCCATCTAGTCCTTTTGTCAGAGGAGTTGGACCTGTTCCCACAGTGAATCTTTGTGGCTTTTACCCTGGGGAGTGACGTGACAGAAAGAGTGTTTTGCAAAGTTAGCAGGGTGCTGGTGGGCAGGGTGGACCCGGGCATCTGAGGACTGAGTGCCCGGCCGCTTACTAAATCCTGCCAACAAGTCTGTCTCTGAATAGCCCTAAATACCAAGATGACCTCACACCTTGGTTTTCCAGGATTTGGCGAGTCTGATGAGGACTTTGAAATGAAAGCAAACTCAGGCAAGCCAAACGCCTTTGTCTTCTCTGTAAACATTTAAAGTTGCTTTCTTGACCTGTGTACAAAAATGTAGAAACAGATCTTATTTGAGGAAGCTGATTGGCAACTCTCGGTGCACTGATTTTAAAATTTGATTTCTGCCCGATTCATCGGCTAGAAATTTTAAAACATAGCCACTTTCAAAATCCATTTCCATTCCTCCTTTTTTTTTTTTTAATTTTGTAAAAGATTTTGATTATTTATTGGAGTGGGGGGGAGCACGAGCAGGGGGAGGGACAAAGGGAGAAGAAGAGAGAACCTCAAGCAGACTCTGCACTGAACGTGGAGCCCGATGGGGGGCTTGATCTCACAACGCTGAGATCATGACCAGAGCAGAGATCAAGAGTCAGACGCTTCACTGACTGAGACACCCAGGTGACCCGCTCCATTTCTTAAAGATAATCCTCATTTTCCTTCTTTTGCGAGGAAGATTTCCATGACCCACTGGGGATTTGAATTGTTTCCGTCCATATTCCAGGTGTGGAGCTGGCTTTAGATGCATGAGCTGCCCTGGAAGGTTTTCATTGCACAGGCAAGCCAGCCATATGTCCTTTGCTCAGAGGCAGGGCAAGGGCTGACTGGTGTGGTAGGGTGTTGGCTGATGGCCCCAGCCTGGGGGCCTGGCCCAGTCAGAATGCCCCCGCAGTGATGGATTCCATGGCTTTCCACCGGGCTTTCCTCCGCGGTCGGACAGGCGGATGTTCCCAGGTGGGCAGTAAGGGCCAGCTTCAGGTCCATCACCACCTTTGCTGCTGGACAAAGCTTGAGATCCATGGAAAGCAGAATTAAGCCTGGGTCTGAATCACATATCTTCAGGCTGAAGCTCAAGCCAATTTTGCTTTTAGACTGTGTATGTTGCTTCTATTAAGAGGTGACAGCTGACTTTTCTTTCTTCATCTGTGAACACATAAGTATTGGTACAAAAACAGTTTGCTTCTTCACTGAGCCTGGTCTCATTTGATTTCTGCTAAAGGAGCATCTGGAATCTTGGCTTTAACTTTTGCCAGATCACGAACAAAGTCATCATAACTTACTTGTTGAATCTGTCGAGTAAGCTTATGATGTTGTGATGTCAACAGCTCAGAGCCGTGTTGGAGAAATGAAGGGAGGAACAGCATGGATTAGAGGTGCACTTGGCTTTCAGAGAGCCTGGTATTTGAAAACCAGCGTTTTCACAAAAGGTGTATCAATGACAGTGTCAATTCTTGGACATACGGAGGTTCTTCTCTTTAGTGTTCCTTTAAGCAGTAGGCCCCCTTGTAAATAAGTTTACCAATTACAGACTTCTGCTCTGCTTTCTAGGAACACCTCTTGTGCATGAGTTGAACACTATTTCTGGAACAAGAGACTAGGTCTGTGAAGTGGAGATGCAAGAGACGGGGAGGATCTCAGAACATTTTACCAAGAGATTGTCTGTCTGCTAAAGGGGCCAGCCCTGCCAGGTTCTAGGCTACTGGCCTACCTGTCTTGTCTTGCTAGGTCCTATTTGGGCTCCTTGGGAGCTTTGAATACCAAGTCAGAAAGGGAAACTTGAGAGGAAGCTCCCATCGTCTCTTGGTTGAGGTGGGGCTTCTTCAATGTCCAGCCCTGACTCTTGGCCTACAGCTCTGTAGCACCAGCTTTATCAGGGGGAGGGGGTATGCACCCTGATTGTCCTCAGAGGTCTCTGAGACCCAAGAAGGGTCTCCCCCACACCTACAGGTCATTTCTGTTTCTACTCCATACGCGTTTTCTGCTTTGAATTTTTTCTGGTGAGATGTATTACTTTCATAGTCACAAAAGCAGTTCAAATTCCACTTGGAAAAATGAATGTGTGATAAGCTCTAACAGAAGAAACCCCCCCCTTTTTTTTTCTTTTAAAAATTTTTTTTATTTGACAGAGAGGGATCACAAGTAGGCAGAGGGGCAGACAGAGCGTCCCCCCCCCCCTTTTTAAGAGATTTTATTTGAGAGAGAATGAGAGACAGCATGAGCACAAGTCTGGGGGAAGGGCAGAGGCAAAGGGAGAAGCAGGTTCCCTGCTGAGCAGGGAGCCCACCTCGAGGTTAGCTCCCAGGACCCTGAGATCACAACCTGAGCCAAAGGCAGACGCTTAATGACTGAGTCACCCAGGCACCCTCCTTAGAGGAAACCCGTTTTAAGCAGCCTGCCTTATACCCAAGACTACTCAGCTGTCCCTTCCTGCCCTTCTGCTAGTTGAGTGTCTTTTGCCTCCCTCGACTTCCTGTTGCAGTGCGAGACTGGGAAGCTTTCTGAGGATGATGTTGGGGCTTCTGTTGACCAAACTGGGAACTCTACACTGAGTGGAGCGAGCCTGCTGATCATTGTGTATAGAAAAGCATTGAGAGAAAGATCAGATGCTTTCTGGGAAAAGTCCACGAAACCCACCTGCCTGATTGATGGAGTTCATTGTTTTATTCAGCCAGCATTAATTGAGTACCTACTGTTTGCTGAAACACGTTCTATCCCTAGGCCAGACAAGTAAGGAAGGAATGGCACCTCGCTTGAGTCAGCCCACTGTCTAGTGCGGTTCAGTTTTGTCTGGGGGTTAGAGATGGTCAGTGGGTGAAAGACATAGGTAAAAAGCAAATAAATTACAAGTGTGTGCATGTCTTATGACTAAATTAGTTATAGGTTATTTTTGTGGTGGTTGTGGGTTTTTTGGCCGGGGGGGGGTCATAATAACTGTCTGAGCAGATTGAAGCCATGACCTCAGCTCACCCATCACCTGTGTGACTGAGGTATCCATGAGGCCCTTGCTTCCTTCACACCTGTGAAGGCCTAACTGTGCCCTCCAGTGGCCCGTCTCATAGCCAGGAAGGGGGCTCTTACATGGGCAGGGCTGGAGCCACGGAGGAAATTGCCTTTTTGTGAGGATAGCGTTGGTTGGCCCAGATGGCCCATGCTCCTTCTTGCTCTCAAAGCTTGTGTTTTGCCCCCAGAGATTTTTAACAGAGCTCCAGGGGTCCCAATGGACAGCCAAGGGAGAGAGCAGTGATCCAAACTTACTTCGTGTTTGACACTGAGGCTAAGGCTAGGGGCCACCTTCTTCATCACTTGCTGGTCCTGTCAGAGTCCCATGCTGTTCCCTACGGTGCCCACTGTCTGCTATTTGCTTTTGAGCCAACCTGCTGCTTCACGTTCCCCCCCCTTAAGGGGATTGCCCTTGACCAGGTGACCCAGCTGGCCCCCAGGATGACCCTGCCTGGGCTCCCTGATCAGCAGGGACAGCAGTGAGCTCAGTTCAGCTCTGGCGAGGCTCTTCTGGCAGTTACCCTCCCGCCCCCATCAGCTCTCTCTCTCAGAGGCACTCTGCTTACAATGCTAAGAAGAGACAGCCCCTTTCCAGAAGGCCTGATGAAGATGTCCCAGGCACAGCTCCCACCTTGCCCCTCACTCTCCTCAGGTCCCCAGAATTGCTACCAACTGGGTTGACAACAATGGTGGCCAGGAGGCCTTTTGGGGTGGCCGGGCAGCTCCTCTACCTCCGTCAGTTTGTGCGGATAACCACTAATGGTTACTGTGCTGACACTTCTGCCTAAAAGACACTTTCCAAATACTGGCCCTGGGTCCTGCCTCTTCTGGCCCCCTGTTACCCCAGTCATGTGTTTTTCCATGTGATTTTCCCCCCTCTCTTCTCCCAGTGACCTTTCCTTAAGTTTTCAGTGTCAGTGGATTCAGTAAGCAGCTCTGAGTGTCAGGAGCACACAGTGAGTCACTCTGCAGTGAACCATTGCCCTAATGATAAGTGAATTAATTTGGTCCAGGTGGGGGTGTGTCCAGATAAGCAGTCTCCTCACGATTAGCACTTGCTTGTCTAGACAGAGTCAGCATTTGGAAGATGATGTTCTCAAATAAGTCTGGGGGCTTTAGGGAAACAGTGTGCACAGTTGAATATGAGCCACATTGGCCTCAAAAGTATTCAGGGACTGTGTGGAAAGGCCCCAGTCATAACCCTCAGACCGGGCAGGGAAACCTGACGACTCCATGGGAGGACCGGTCACTGCGTCTTCCCATTTGTTGATGTCGAAACGTAATGCTGGGGCTCTTACTTAATGTCTGCTTGCTTACTAAGAAGGCTATGCATTGTCAGTCATTTAAACGTGCCGAGATCTCTGCTTGTTACCTGTGCCCAGTGATGAGGACTTTGTGTCGTAGTGGACTCAGCTTATGAGGCCGATTGAAGGGTGGAAAGTTCCTGGTGAAGGTCGGCCCCCTGCCCTGAGCCTTCTCTTCCATTTCGGGCTTTCTGAGGATAGAAAGCAAGAGGAGAGGTTATTACATGCCTTGGAAGGATCTAACAGGTGGCAGGAGGCAGAGAGGAGCACCCCTGGGTTAACACCACAGGGTATGCCCTTGTGGCCGTGAACACAGGCTTATTTTATGTGGGAAGGGCAGGCATCACATCTTTATTTCCATGGTGCCTTTTGACTATAATGTTGTTTGCAAGCTCTGTATGTCTATCTCAGAGAATACATGTAGTTGGCCCTAGACAACGCGGGGGTTAGGAACACTGCCCCCCCCCCCTGTGTGCAGTGGAAAATCTGCGTGTAATTTTTTTTTTTTTTACTCCCCCACAACTATTAGTAGCCTACTTTTGAACAGAAGGAAGCCTTACCAATGACAAATAGTTGATGAACACATACTTTGTACATTATAGGTATTATATACTATATTCTTACAATAAAGGAATCTGAAGAAAAGAAAATGTTAAAACCATAAGGAAGGGAAAATACACTTGTAGTCCTGTTCTGTATTTATCAAAAATGTTTACATATAAATGTACCTGCTCAGCCAGTTCCATGGTGTTCAAAGGTCAAATGGATATTGTTTGGGTTCCATTCATGAAGAAGAGAAGCACAGTCACCGAATTTAAAGGAACCAGTGGGTATTTGGGGTTTGGGTTTTCTTCCCTTTAAGGGTACCAGACCTTAAATTCTTTTTTTTTTTTTCTTTTAAAGATTTTATTTATTTGACAGAGATCACAAGTAGGCAGAGAGAGAGAGAGAGGAGGAAGTGGGCTCCCCGCTGAGCAGAGAGCCCAATGCGGGGCTCGATCCCGGACCCTGGGATCATGACCTGAGCCGAAGGCAGAAGCTTTAACCCACTGAGCCACCCAGGCGCCCCCAGACCTTAAATTCGTGTGTGTGTGTGTGTGTGTGTGTGTGTGTGTGTGTGTGTATCTATACTTGTTCTACTCATGAAGAGACCATTAGATGTACTGGCCTTTTTTTTTTTTTTTTTTAAGAGATTTTTATTTATTTATGTGATGGAGAGAGTGAGAGAGACAGAAGGAGATAGCACAAGCAGGCAGAGCAGCAGGCAGAAGGAGAAGCAAGCTCCTGCTTGGGACTCGATCCCAGGACCCTGGGATCATGATTGGAGCTGAAGGCAGACATTCAATGGACTGAGCCACCCAAGTGTCCCAGGTGTACTGGCTTTTAGAAAACAAATCGGGGGCACCTGGCTGGCTCAGTCAGTAGAGCATGTGACTCTTGATCTCCGGGTTGTGAGTTCAAGCCCACCTTGGGCATACAGACTACTTTTTTCTTTTTTTAAGATTTAATTAATTAGTTAGTTAATAGCATAATAAAGAACACAGATGAGTAGGGAGATGAGTAGAGGGAGAGGCAGAAGCAGACTCTGAGCTGAACACTCAGCCAGATGTAAGGCTTAATCCCATAACCCCTAGTTCATGACCTGAGCCAAAATCAAGGGTTGGACACCCAACCCACTGAGCCACCCAACTGCCCCATAAGATTTTATTGTTAAGTAATCTCTATACCCAGCATGGGGCTTGAACTCACAACCCTGAGATCAAGAGTTGAGTGCTCTACTGACTGAGCCAGCCAGGCGCCCCTCAAATTTGGTTCTTTTCCAAATAAGCACCTCTTTTTCCTGGTGTAGGAAGATCTGGATACAGCTTTTTGATAGGGAAATTGTTAGATTATGTGCTTTTGTGAGTGGACCTCTTTGTCCAGGGTGAACAGCCTGGCCTGAATGTTGGATAAGAGCCTGTGGGGTCCCAGGCTACATGCCAGGGCCTCGTATGTTCACCATGGGATTCACCTGGCATTTGCAGCTGGAGTGCCAACCACACTGTTCTTAGAGGGGCTAGGAGGCAGCATCAGATGCTGGAGGAGGCCTGAGACCAGGGCATCAGCAAAGGTGGCACTCAGTTCTTCTTAGGGGGTGTAGGTGTCAAAAGGGCATGTGCCTCAGGTGGGCTCAGGCACAAGGCATTTTGGGGTGACTTTACCGCTGGCTGGGGTTGGGGGAGGGGCCCGAGCTAGGGCAGCCAAGCTGATCCCAGTCCTTCCAGCCAGGATGCGTGGGTGGGGGTGTGGTGTCAGGTCAGGGTGCAGCCTCAGTGCCGGGAGTGTTGTCAAAAATCCAGTAGCTAGGGGCACCTGGGTGGGTCAGTGGTTTAAAGCCTCTGCCTTCAGCTCAGGTCATGATCTCAGGGTCCTGGGATCGAGTCCCACATCGGACTCTCTGCTTGGCGGAGAGCCCGCTTCCTCCTCTATCTCTCTCTCTGCCTGCCTCTCTGCCTACTTGTGATCTCTCTCTGTGAAATAAATAAATAAAATTAAAAAAAAAATCCAGTAGCTATCGGTCATTTTTTGCCCTGTGCCAGGGAATCTGTCTCTCTGTTTCTTAGTTATTTCCTTTTCCTGTTTCATAGATGAGGAAATTGAGGCTCAAAGATTAAGGAGTTTTCTAGGACTCTAAAGCCTCTGAACCCCAGGACTGAATTTGTTTGACTCTGCATGCCTGGTGCTTGTGGAATTGCACTTGCCTCTGGATGGGGACTGTGGGGGCTCTGGTCCCAAGAGCTGTGATGGATGGCAGTGAGACTGACTGGGCATTTGTCCTGTCCCAGCCTGGGACTCCATACATGGAAGGGCTGTGCTTCAGCTGCTGGCCTGGTCAGTTCAAAGCCACAGCTGCAAGGGGCTGTCACAAGGATCCTGGTGTAGCCGAGTCCCTGGAGTTACAGGGCTGCTCAGGACAGTCCTACTTACTAATGAATTGGCCACCTATAAAATCAGTTCCCACCCACTTGGGCCCCCATGCACCCCTCTCAGGTAAGACCAGTGTCTCCCTACAGCCATTGCCTCAGGTCTGGCTGACTATTAGAAATCTGGGAATATTATGGAAATAGAAATTCAGTGGAAGTTAAGTGCAGAGTGACACTGTGGATCTTGCAAAAGGTCCAGTGTGTCATGAAGACACTAAAGATAATGTTCTAGAACTCTTGGTATTCCCACATTGGTAAATGAAGGTCTGAGAGAATACCAGTTTACCACTGAAGAACAAAGTAGAAGGGGTGTGATGACTCTTTTGGAAAGGAATTGATATAAAAGATTAGGAAAGGCACTTAGAAAATTGATGAAGCCCTTGAATCGTTTGCAGAAGTGACCTTTCTGATTGTCTTATTAAGAGTAAGACATAAAAGATTCCAGGGTAATGGTCAGAAAAAGTACACACTAAGAAGGAATACACATTTCATTTTGTTGTTGTTCTTTAGGACAGATTAGAACATGGTTATAAATGCATGTTTTTAACCTAATTTTATCAAATGTAATATAAAATAGGCTTATCCTTCTCATTATAGTCCCCTTTTTTCAAGATAAAAGCCCAATCAGATTTTTTTCCATCTACATCCTCGGCCAAACCATTTCCTGTGAAATAATGGTGTTTGTTCAAATGGACTGATTGTAAAGTTACTAGCCTCTGCACACCACCCTGATCCCTTTAAGATAGTCTCAGTTAACTAGAATCTGTTTGTTCTTTCATCTGGCAAAAGGAATTAGATTAAGGAGGTTTTGGCTGGTGGTTTGCAATTCTTTAGCAGCCCCAAAGAGTCCATGTTTTACCTAATCATGCCTGGGTGTCTAATCTTATGGTCCCCGAGAAACTTTCCCAAAGGAGTAATGTCTTCCATGTTGCTAGTTGCTTTTGAAATCATGGCCATCCAGAGACCATAACTTTTTTATTGCATCCTAATGATTTTGAGATTTTATTTAATATGGTTTTAAAATGTAATATTTATCAGTTAACTTGGTTCAGACCATGGGGTACTTGAATACTTAACAGTATTATCTAATGTTTTATAAAAACTGCACAGTTTCCAAGTTAAATAAGAGGGACCTTGTCTTTTTTGATAAAACTGCAGCATAAAAACATCACTTCCCTGATCAACATCAAGTGGCCCTATTAACCAGGGGGAATGCTCAAAATTCAGCAGGGTGAGATGGGCCTGGCATTCAGGGTGCAGGCTGGGAACATGACAGCCTCTTAAAGATAGCTTTTGTCTAGTCTTTTTTTCGTTTTTAAATGAACTTTAGTTTTTAGAACAGTTTTAGATTACAGAAATGCTGATCCATTTTACAATCCGGTTTTAACGTGTAGATTTTCTTCCCTCTTTCCTGCAGACGTCGCCTCATCTCTCAGAGATCATCCTTGGAGACCCTGGAAGATATTGAGGAGAATGCCCCTCTGCGGAGGTAAGTTTTTACTGTTGCATTTATGTGTATGTAAATGGCCCACAGTACAATATGACAGCCAAAGTTTGATTTTTTTTTTTTAAGCCTTTGATCAGCAGAATTAATCTTTTTAAATGGTGGCCTGATCCCCAGACTCATATTTTGGAAACACCAAGTCTGAGGACCACTAGAGCAGTATTAAATCTCAATTATGTATTGGGAAAGCCCAGTTTGTGTGCTGGATTGGGGTGCTGTTTCCTTTGCAATGGGAAAGCTGCTGCTTGATGAAGACGAGCCCATCATTGTCCCAGCTTTCTTAGGTGCAGTGACACAGTGATCACGATCCTGGATTTCATTAGCAGGTACCCACCACATGACTCCATCACCAGTTGCTGGGGAAACTCAGTGGGGATAGTCGTGAGGGCTTTCTTGGGCTGAAAGTGATTTCTCCATTGGGATTGGAAAGGTGCTTGCAAGGTGTTTGGGTGACAGCAGTTGCTGAACTGTGCTGTGCCTCTGGCAGCTTTCCTTGCTCTCATCCTGCACCTCCCCGCCCACCCCCATCTGTGCCTTGGTCTCCCCTGGCCCTTCTTGAGTGGAGGAGACTGTATTCACACAGCATAGCTCCTCAGTAGTCGTGGCGGCTCAGCGCGGTTGGTTACAGGGTGCTCCTCCGGCAGAAGGAACTGAGCCAGGATGGGACACGGATGCTTCACAGGGCATGCGCCGCGGCTTCACAGGGCATGCGCCTGGATTGCGCCGAGGGAGGCCCATGGAAGAACGTATGTTCCCATTGGCTAGACCAGCTTCCGGTATCCACGTCTGCACACCTTTTGCTTTGGTTCCTGGCCAGGGCTCGGGAGTGTGGGCTCTTTTTCTGAGCTTGAGAGAGCGCCGCTGTGGACCGAGGCTTCTCACCCTAGAGCCCGCTCCTTCCCAACCTGGGGCTTTTCTCCCACGTTAGTCCTGTCCACAGACTACCTGGCTAGAAGCTGGAACATCGGTGGCGGATCTGATCGAAAGTATTGGGTGATAGTGGAGTCTAGCTGCTGATTTCGCAAAGACAAAAGTCAGGGCCAGCCAGTCCGATTTCCACTTCCAAAGTCTTTCTGAAAACGTACGTAATCTCTGGGACCATTTTAGGGTGAATGGCGTGTGGCTGTGTGATTAATGTGGCTTGGGTGTGAGTGTTCTTCTATCCCTTACTATTAAATGTTGGGAGAAGGCTGTTTCCTTAGGTAGTCCTGTAAAAAGCTGCACAAAAAGTCCACTTAGGGAGCTGGCTCTGGTCCAGAGTAATCCTCGAAAGTGGAGGAAAAATATTCTCAGGTGGCTCTGAGCGGCTTTGGTATTGGAGCAGGTTAAGGTCACTCTTGCCACAAATGGGGAAATCAGTGAATAGGACTAAAAAGCGCCTGGTGTGTCCAGAGGCTGTGAGAAGCCTCAGTTAAAACAGTGTGGTAGCTGTGAGTCAGCGAAAACCAGGTAAAAATGAGTTACTCTGTCCTCAGGGATTCAGGTGGTTAAAGGGGGGTGGGGAGGAGTACCGTGCTTTGTGCCTGGTCACGTGCCGCGTGTTCACCTCTGTACCTTCCTTCCAGAGTCCACCCAGGCTGATCCTCTGTCCTCTACCCTTTAGTCGTCGGATACTACAAATGACCATAGTAAAAAGGGGTCATCTGCCTTAGCTATAACTTATCCAGCTCTTAGTTACAGAATACTTAATTTCCAACAAATATTTTGTAAATACAAAATTTAAAAAACAAATCTGAAACCAGGGGAACCTGGGCAGTTTGGGAAGGCTTTATTTTCCGTAATAGACTTTTTTTTTTTTTTTCCGAAGTTCTAATATTTACTTAGAAAGGATGAGCACTGGGTGCTGTACAGAATTGTTGAATGACTATATTGTACACCTGAAACTAATGTAATGCTGTGTGGAATTACAATAGGAATAAAAATAACAACTAACTTAGAAATGTACTTATTTCTCGGAAATAAAATTAGCATGGTATAGCAGAAGGGATATTCATTTGGGAGTCTGGGGTCCTGAATTCTTGGTTTGATTCTTCTACTAACTGGTTACATGGCCTTGGACGTTTTATTTAGCTTCTCTGGGTCCTCAATTTTCCCATCTGTAAAATGGGAGGGCAAATTGACTGTTCTCTGAGGTCCTTTCTAGCTCGCAGTCTTGTGAAATGAATGTACCAGTAAGAATACTGAAGTGTTTTGGGAACCGTGGGGGCGGAAGGCTATTAGCCCAACTTGCTTTTAAACTCAGCACATTGAACAAATGGCTGCAAGGCATCTATTAAAAACCTTTTGCATAATTAAGTGTACGGTGTAATCAGGGCTAACAAGAAGGAGCTAATCTTTCATTAAATTAGTTTTTAATTTAATTCTATCCTAATTTAATTTTGCATCATTTAAGATGTATGTTTTTAAATGGATACTGAAATTAATTCGTTCTTTGCTTAACCTGCCGCAAACTGAGGGCTCAGTCTTCCAGTTTCCTTGGCAATTGTTGCTAATGCCACAGTTCTCTTTTAAAACATTTCTTAGATTCCCTGGTGGTTTAGTTGAATGCTTTAAAAAAATGCAAGACAACACACAACTTGCTGGATGAGGGCCTAGACTAGTAGCATATGCCCTTATAATTGGGGGCTGATGCGTTCTTTTTGAAAGTCTCACTTTTCTCTTGCATATCACAGTTTGCTAGTAAGTTAGTGTCCTGCACCTGCCTAGAACTCTAAGAGTTAAGTGTTTCTAATGAGAGGCTTTGGACTTTGCACCTGCCTGGTGGTGACCTGGTACCCTTATTAAGGCCCAGGACATTGCTATGAGGTGTCCAGAAAAACCTTAGTTTGATGGTGGCAGATGTGCCAGCCATCTCCACCTGCCCCTGTTTTCCAGCCTATCTGGGTTGATGGGTATTGGCTACTGCACCATTTAGTGATTACTGGTGCCTCCTCCTTCCCCTGTGAGTGCCAACAACCACCTGTGGCCCTTTTGCCAACTTCCAGTTCTAGCAGGAGGCAGAGGAATTTTGTGCTTAAACCTGAAGGGTACCAGCTTCCGGCTGCTGGGGGCAGGAATACCTATCCTTTACCCTCACAGTCCGGCCCTTGGCCCACTGTCCTCAGTCTGGCTGGCTCAGGAAGCTCTGCTGTTTGGGAGGAAGCAGGGTAAGGGTGTGAGACATTGCTGGACACTTGGCCCTCTCCAGAAACCAGTGGAAGCATAGCCTTATGCTTTCAGAGATTGTCTTCTCTCCAGTGGCTACATGTCTCTAGAACCTTCTGCAGTGTGTAGTGTGTATGAGAGAGACATTTGGGGCCTGCAGACTCAAATGGTTATTTTGGAGGTAGAACTGAGGCAGTTCTGGGTCCTGGGTCTGCTTCCAGGGAGCTGCCCCAAGAAGGCAGACTGAGGCACCGTGCTGTTGAACCTCAGTTAAGACTAACTCTGAGTTTGGAAACTTGGAGTGGGAAGGGGGATTGATGGGTGCCATCTGTTCAAACCCCGCGTGGAGGCCACAGGAAACATCAACTAAATAAAGGTCTTTGAAAAAATCTAAAACCAAGAATTCAGGACCAGTGGTGATAGCTACAATTTTAAGAATAAAGGAAGCAAATAGTAACAAGATATGCATGCTTTCTAGTTAATGGTATGTTAATAATCACAACACTGAGATTTGTATACAAATATTTACTTGTTTGTACAGATGTATTTGAATGTGTCACTTGACAGTTTGTGAATCTCTTGTATATAACATTGCGTTTATTCCTCACAACAAGGCCAGGAGGGATCTGAAATATATTACTACTGATAGGGTGTCAGAGTTGGTGAGTTTGGGGCTGGAGGCAGCGAGGACCATGGTTTCTGCTGAAGTATCTTACAGGCCCACATGGATGGTGTGCATGGACCATGGACCCTGCCCTGATGTGGTGGACATGACTTAAAGGGGGGGCTTTCCCTTCTCTAGACCCAAGGACTAGGAAACCCCCATTTTCCCCCGATGAAAGCTACCAAGTATCTGATACCATGTCCTTGCTTTAGCCTGCACTCATTCACTTCAACATGTTGTTGTTTTTTCCAAGTTAAGTGGGGGAAAAAATCATTCTCTGCGCTCTCAGGGAATGGCTTCTAGGAAGACTGGGTCTTTACTAGAGGGTGAATGAGGGGGCTTGGGGAAACATACACCTGACGTCTAGGCCAGGGACAGCACCCAGTTTCCCTTGGAGTTGCTGTGCAGGTCTGTGACCCTCCCTGTTGTCCACACCTGTACCCCAGCATGCCCCCACGGCCCACCAGCCCTCAGCTGTACCTCCTTGTTGGGTCATCTTGTCAGTCTTACCTGAAGCCTCAGAGTTCAGACCTGACCAGCCATCAGTGGTGGCCCCAGCCCAGAGCTCAGCGTAGCTTTGGGAAGCCAGGCACTACTGCTCCAAAACTCACTCTTTGAAGCCTAAGGTCCCAAGTACCCACGCCCCATGGCAGGAGCCAGCCCTTGGGGCCAATGGTCAGACAGGTTTAAGTAGACAAAAAAAAAATGGGTAGCAGAAACCCAGAGACGTCGCAGCTCCCTTTCTGAAGACAGGATCAAACTTTAGACTTATTTGTTGATTTTTTTTTCTTGCCCTTTTTCTTGTTGTTACAGTTGTATAACTTTAGAGTTTGCCAGGTAACTTTGAAAAATACACAAACAAGATCTGTGTAGCCTGTGGTGTGTTCTGTTAGTCCTGTAGTGCAAGCAGTGTCATATATTCCAGGAAAAAAGTAACTTTGAATCCAGGTCATTTTGTTCAACAAATATTCATTTAAAAATGAATCTTGAGGAAAAAAAAGAAAGAAAACAGCCGCCCTTTCAAAGTAAAGCCATGACTTCCAGGCGTAGTCAATTAAGCAAGTTAAGTTGCAACAGCCGTCCAGGTGGTTCAGGCCAGAGTCCTGCTATGGAAGAAAAATGATTTGGCATTGCTCTTAAACTAAATTTTCCAGTGTTTTTCTTCCCCCTGTAAATTCTTTAAATTTACAGTTTTCTGTTCCCGTTACCAGTGTTGATACAGGAGGATTCTTTTTAAGATGACAAGAAAGAATAATGGCTTTAGAATCCGTGTAGGTTATGTTATTGTAACTGAGGACAATAGTTTTCATTAGTTGGCTTTCCAGAGACCCATATAAATGATTATCAGGATTATCAAGGAAGTTGTCTTTCGATGGTTTTTTTTTATTTTTTATTTTTTTATTTTTTTAAAGCTTCCTCGCTTCTAGCCGTATTGTCCTCATTATCCTCGGGGTGATTCAAACCATTTGTCTGGTCTTCCTTCCTGTCTTTGTGTGGAGATGTCTCAGCTGTCCTGCAGGCAACTGATCGTGTTTTTGAAATGACTTTATTTTTCAGATGTCGAACTCTCTCAGGTTCGCCCAGACCAAAGAACTTTAAGAAGATTCATTTTATCAAGAACATGCGGCAGCACGATACCAGGAATGGCAGGTACCACGCTAGTGAGAGCTACCCTGTCAGCCTCCCTGTAGTAGAAGGTGTTCAGCGACGATGGGTGGGGGGACTGTTGGCCTGGCCAGAGAATCCCATGCTGTTCACACAAACAGGACCTCATAGAACCATCCCAAACAGACTGTTTTCCACCCCACTCCCACTAGAAACATCTAGAGAAGACTACAGAAAATAATGCTCCCTGATAGTGACCAAAGGCTCAGTGAGATTCTCTAATGGACTATCTATCTAATTGCACTCAAATACATTTTTATTAGAAAACCTAACAGAAAAAGTTACTTTTTGTTTTTTGGTTTTTTTCTTTTTCTGCTTTGTTGGGTTTTCTTTTTTTTCACTAGGGCTGTATGCTCTGGTCAGTAAATATCCCACCAGGTCTGTGCCTGAACTTGGTTTTGGTGCTGGCTCTGAGGGCTCTATAGGAGAGCAGAATGACAGATTTGCCAGCAGGTTCTTTTTGGGTGCCGATTCGGATTCCTGGGCTACTGAGATCTGGAGCACGTGTCTCTCCAGTTCTTCATTGCTCTTTTGGAAAGTGCTATTAAATGAAAGTGACTGTGATGGAAATTTGTATAACCTTGATATTAAAACTCCTGGCAACAAATAGGTCGGATTCTTGTCACGATAAGTCTACTCACAGCAGCCTGACGGCAGCATGGAAACAGAGCTACAAGATCTCAGGGTCCCTGACACTCTGTACCCTTTAGGCTCCTCCCCCATTAACCTATGACCTTTAGGCTCCTCCCCATTGACCTGTGACCTGCCGAGTATTCCCTGTGAATGGGAAAGTTAGAGACACCACCCTAGAGCAGAGGTCCTGCCACAAGGACCATTTTGTTTTAGTGCCTCTGGATTTACAGAAAACCACATAGCCCCCACTAATAATCTCTGAGCCATATCAAATGAAAGTTGCTAAAAAGTCTTGAGTTAGACGCATGGACCAAGGCCCAGCGTACCTGTCTGTAATTTGGTATAAAATAGCACTATACAACCCAAAAGATACCACCAATGATTATAGAGTTTAAAGATTTGTTTTCTTGGAAGTTAATACCTATTTTTTTAAGCCGACTGAAATAGGGAACATAATTTTCCAGCTTTTCAGTGGTTTCAGAATAGCAGAACTGAGTTCCCTCATCAACTAGGGTTTGTGTAGTCGGTGTATATTCCTATTTTAAATACAGAGTTTTTAATTAAAATTACCCAGCTGTCATCTGTTAAAGAGAATACTCTGAATTTCTCTCCCTCAATCTCTCTCTCACGGTTATTGTGCCTTATTCCCTGAACCATCCTGTTTTATTTTTCTTTTGAGGCTCTTACCGAACTGAAACCTCACTCATGCCATTTTTAGTATAATTAATCATTGTTTATTTACATTTGTGTTCTTGTCATAATCTCTTTAACCATAAAATAAATGTAGATAGCCTTTAATTCCCAAATAAAATCAAGACAGAACCAAAGGAGTGGGCCAGATGAGTAGGCTTGCCCACCTCTGGGGGTGCTGATGCTATGGAAGGGTGCAGAGGCAGCTAAGCTCCTGGCCTGCTGCGGTAGCGAAAGGATGTAGCGAGGAAGATATTTGGGCCGATGGGCTTGCGGGCGGGCCTACAGGACAGAGCTGGCCTTCCTGGCACACCCTTGACCCAGGAACAGCATAAACAGTCCAGAAAGCATGCAGTTGCTAGCAGTTTTGCTGGGGAATTTTCAGAGGAAGCCAGGAAGGATTATTAGCTTATCTGAAGATCTGAGAACTGGAATTTAGGGCAGGAAAGCAAGCTAAGAGCTGCTGTGGGACCCATAGGCTATGGGCTGGGCCACAGTTGGTTTTATCTGCCCAGGTGAGAGCAGCTTCTCCTGTGCCAGAGGACAATAAAAGGGCTGGAGGTGCTCTCCTCTCTTGTCTGCGTTATTGGCAAGGCTGGATTGTCCTTAGATGAAAGAAACAACCTGAGGGGATCCCAGGAAGATAATATGGTTTCTGAGATAACAGAAGGAAATTGTGGTCAAGAGCTAATGAATGGGAGGATGTGACCCAGCCTTTTGAGAAAGGGAAGGAGAATTGCCCCCACCACGGCTCGGAAGCAGCCATGAGATTGTCCCGACAGAGGGACCTGTGGGTGAGCTCTAGTCCAGTGGTGGTGGGGAGCAGGGATCCCGGTCGTGCTCTCCGAGGGGAGGGGCAGGTGCATGGGCGGGGGTCTAGGATTCTGCCAGCTTGGGTGTACTGAGGCACCTGTGTGGCACAAAACCAGAGGGCACATTGTTGCAGTGAGGATTGAACTCAGGTTTGCCTGCTAGGGTTGGAACAGATTGAGGCTTTACAGTTAAGGCCGGCGGTGTTCATTAGAGAGCTTGAAGATCTGGACTGCAAATGGAATGGCCTGAGTTGTGGTATCCTGCCTCTTGTACTTGGGGAAAGAGACCGAGAAGGGGCCCTTCAGAGTCCCGAGGCCCAGTCCCACAGTGGTTCCCACTCAAGCCTGTGCCAGCTCCCAAGTGTCCTCATGATGATCTCCGACTAGCACACACCAGACTCTCAAGACTGCAGGCCGGACCTGGGGCCCACTTGCTACTCAGTATGGAGACTGCTCCGTCCCCAGGCCTGCTGACTCTGTGACAGAACCACCACCATGGAGGGGAACTGGGGCTCCAGGCTCAGCAAGGACTAGTGCCGCTGACACCAGGGGAAGGAAGCATCTGTTCTGGGATTCATTGCCAACCTGTGAGTATGAAAAACAGCTTAAAACAGGAAGGAGAAAAATCATAAAAACTAAGGACCAAATATGATAAAAGACAACACTTGCATCAAACTCAGGTGGACATAATGATCAATGTCAGGGTAGCTGCTTAGAAACAAACATTGGGGTCTTGGCCAGCTTCATGTTCTCCCACTTCTCTGTGACATTAGAGGAATCTCAACAACATCTGAAGTAGAGGTGAGCACCTTCAGTAAAAGCTGTGGTTCTGATGGAGGATGGACTCTTCTTGAAGGAAAATCTGTCATCACCTTCTTCAAAATCAGTGAATTCTGTGTAGCTGGCCTTGGGGACCTGCTAGAAGGCTTCGTGTGGGAGTAAAGTGCAGAGCACCAAGCTCAGCGTGTTTCGGGGTCATGTTGCTGACCCTTGAGCCAGGTGGGGCTGAAGGCTGCGGCTGGACACAGGTTAGAGACCCAGTGATGGAAGCTTCGGCTCTGCTATTGGAACCAGATGGTATATCATGAGTTCTTGACCAGTTCCACGTTGTGCTTCATCTCCTCGCGGTCAGGGGACATGGTGAGGGGAGCCGCCGTGCTTCGGTTCCACTATTGTTATAACACAAACACAGGTTAGTGATGGGGAGGTTGTGTTGGACTTGATGGGTGTGAAAGGAAGTAGTGCTTGGCTGGGTTTTAGGAAGACTGGTCCCAGAACGTTCAGACTATGAAGGGGATTCTTGCGGCTACAATCCTATGGCCAAAAGGGATTATAAAATACGTGGATCATACTGTGATGATGGGTAACATTTATTAAGTGCTTACTGGGTACCAGGCTCTAAGTACTTTATATGCTTTGTTTCATTAACTCAGTGGGTATTTGTTGAGTGAGTAGAGAGATCTTCTAAGTGACTTCCAGTCTTCAGAACTATGTATCTTGAGGAATGGAAAGAATTTAGAACAACCTTGAGAGGAAGGTATTGCTGTTATTGTGTTAAGTAGAATGATGCCAGTCAGAGATGTCCACGTCATATCCCTGGCGCCTGTGAACATGTGGTTACATGGCAGGGGGAGTTGAGGTCGCTGATCCTGGGTTATCTAGGTTTGCCCAGGTAATCACTGGGGTTCTTAAAGGTAGAAGAGGGAGGCAGCAGAGTCCGTGTCAGAGTGATAGGATGTGAGAAAGACGCACTCGCCATTGTTGGCCTTGAAGATGGAGAAAGGGGCCTTGAGCAAAGGACTGTGGCGGAAGCTGCAAGAGGCAAGAAAACAGATTCTTTCTTTGAGCCCTCAGGGGATCTGGCTCTAACCCCTCGATGTTAGCCCTACAAGACCCATTTCAGAGTTCTGACCACCAGAGTTATAAGATAATGACTCTTGTTCTAAGCTAATGACTGTGGTGATTTGTTACCGCAGCCATAGTAAACGAAAACACTCAACATCCCAGTTTGTAAAGGAGGAAGCTGGAGCATATGAATGGAAAGCGAGGGGTAGAATCCAGATCCAGGCATCAGATTGCAAAGCTCGTTCTCGTAATCAAAGGGAGAGGTGGGAGGTAAAAATCTAAATATTATAAGACAATACGTCCTGGTGGATTTTGAGAAAACTATTGAATTCTGCTTTTAAAAATTTATTCACTAAAGGCCCCAGACTAGTAGGTAAGCTTGGAAGAATAGTTTGAGGAGCCCTAAAGTCCTGAGTGAAGTCAGAATTGAGGAAAAGAAAGAACGACTGGCAGCCTTGTATGTGGCTGGTGGGAATGTAAAATGGTGCAGCCGCTATGGAAAACAGTTTGGCAGTTCCTAAAAAAGTTAAACATAAAATTATCCTATAACCCAACAATCCCACCACCAGGTGTATACGGAAAAACATCGAAAAAAGGAGTTCAAATCATAGTTGTGTGCCAGTGTTCATAGTAGCACCATTTACAACAGCCAGAAGGTAGAAACAAACCGAGTGTCCATCAGCAGGTGACTGCAGATAAACAAAATACGGGCTGTCCCTGCGAAGAAATAATACTCAGCCATAATCAAGGATCAAAGTGCTGCTAACACGCCTGATAAAGTAGGTATGAACCCTGAAAACATCATGCTGACCAAAATAGGCCAGACGCAGAAGTTCACAGAGTGTATGATTCCATTTATACAGAGTATCTGGAAGAGGTAAATCTAGAGAGACACTCGCAGATCAGCAGTTGCCAGGGACTGGGTGAAGGGGGATGGAGTCTCTGTGTGGGGTTATGGAAGAGTTCTGGAAGCAGTGGCGGTGAAGGCACGGCCTTGCGCATGTACTTATTAACGGCCAGTCGTACACCTATGGATGGTTGATCTATTTTCTGTTCTATATGTATTTTGCCACAATCAAATAAAATGCCAGCGATAGCCCTGGGGCTTTTCAAACCACATTCAGAAGAGGGAAGGGAGAGATGGTTAACTTCTTGGGGTTGATGGTATAAAGACAGAGCGGAAGTCAGCCGCTGGCCTCGTTTTCGCTGCTCTACCTGGCAGAACTGTGAAATGTCGACTCTAAAACCAGGCATCGGGCTGGGCACACCACTGGCGCTCAGTAAATAGATACCACTTATTGTGGAATAAGTGAACAGAGAGGCCTTATATTTTGAAGTGAGTGCCAGTCCTCGGGGCCTAGATCCCAGGGAACAGAAAGAATTTAGAAACAACAAATGACCTTTAAAATATCACCGAGAATAAAAGAAGTTCTAAGTCAACTGCCAGGCAGATGTTGCCTAAAAAAATAAAAAAGAGACCAAGGTGGTAGCCGCGGGTGAGCCCTAACCATCACGAGCGAGCAGGCAGGCCTCAGGCGGATTGCTGGCAGAGCTGGGAGGACTGGGAAACAGATGGTTCGTGTGCTTTCCGAACGAGTGGAGGTTGATAGCCGTCAACATGACCTCACTAAGGAGCCACGTTAGGTTAACTTCAGTTCTGCACTGATGGGATAACTAGGTTAGTAAATTAGTGGACTGCCATAGACGTGACATTCCTCGATCTCTACAACATGTTACACTGTTCCTCGTTATCACTCAGGCCAGCAATCGCTAGGGGATTGTGAAGCCAGAGCCCCTGCACGCAGTGACTGCTGTCTGCCTAAAGGGGACCCCGAGGGGCCTGGCACACCATCTTCCCTGGAGCATGTTGCATGCTCCTCAGAGCCAAGGCCAGCAAGCCTCACTACGCGCCGTACAGGAGGCCAGAGGCAGGAAGAGGAGGGGGACCGTGATGGATGACCTCCTGCACCACAGCTCCCCAGCGGCTGGAGATGCTAGACCCAGCTCAGGGTGGTTCAGTCAGCAGGGATAACTGTCATGGAGGTTGGTGATGGTTTTCAGTACAGGGTAAAGACTCTTCAGAAGTGAAACGTGTCTTGGAATCTGGATGGACACTGTTTTCCAGAAAGCCTAGCAGCGTGTTGTAACCACAGAGTGAGCTTATTTACCTTGTCCTAACGGAGGGAAACGTATCACTCTCGCACCCAGCCAGGGTCAGTCCCATCTGCCCTGTTGGAGTCAGCATGAGCGTCCTGTTTTAGAACACTGGATTTGTGCTGGCATGGCCTCATTGCAGTGGCCTGGGGTTCTCCAGGCCTCTTTCTCACAGAAGGATGGATGACACAGAGTGAATGGGAACAGCCAGAGTCCGTTTTGTTGAACTGCCTGTATATGAACTGTCATTTCTGGGGAAAGAGACATGCGTCCAGGCAGAAGGTGCCTGATAGAGTAGTTCCTTAACTATGTGGAATGCAGAGTGGTCCCTTTGGGGGCCCTGGCACCTGCCCTGTGCTGGGCATTTGTAATGATGGGATATTTATATAAATAAAGCAAACAAAGATCCTGCTTCAAGGACTCCCAGGCTAGCTGGGGAGGTGGGCTGGGGGTGGGGGAGGCCCTACTGATGGGGAGACTTTTTTTTATTTAAGTAGGCTCCACACCCACCACGGAGCCCATTGTGGGGTTTGAACTCATGATCCTGAGATCATGACCTGAGCTGAGATCAAGAGTCAGTTACTTAACAGGCTGAGCCACCCAGGCACCCCAGTGGGGAAACTTTCAAGCATAGGTCTGAAGGAGGTGAGGGAGCCAGCTCTGAGCTGTCCCAGCAGGGAAGGGCATTCAGGGTAGGTGGAACAGCAGCAGTAGAGTCACTAATGGTGAAACGTGGCTGAGGGGTGTGCCTGCAGAACTGTGGGATAGCTGGCATGGAAGGAATAGAGAGGAGAGAGGAGAAGTCTTGGAGGATGCATTGTGATGATGTCTGTTTTTATTGTGAGCCCGATGAGAGCCATGGAGGGTGCCCAGCAGAGGACCAGCATGGTCCGCTTGCACTTGAACAGGAGTACTCCGGCTAACCAAAAATCAAGGGCAGGCATTGCAGGACTTTTTTGGTATCCTTATCCTTACAGAAAATTAGTGGATATGTATATTGTGTATTGTCTTTTAAAAGTGGGTTTATTTTTTAAACAAACCTTTAAAAATGACTTGAAGTCTTCAAACTATTACAAATGTATGAGCAAACCCTCTGTCGTGGAGGAGAGATGACCAGTGATCCCGTGCCAGAGCATCTGGAACAAGGTGCCCCTGAGCATCCCATGAGGAGGGGAGTTGGCAGGTGGGGGCTGCGGGCCACTTGGTTGTTAGAGAAAAGCCAGGCACGGTTCGCTCTAATCTGCATCTTTACCGAGAGCCCCTCTGTCTGCTGGGGAAGAGAGGTTCAGCAGAAGTGAAGACAAACCTCGGTCCTTGGGGATGCGATATGCCCTTACAGATGACCAGCCTTGGCAGGCCAGCAAGTGCTGGTGGAAAGCGGGTTGCAGGCCGGGTAGTATGGGGCCATCAGAGCAGACGGTGGAGCTTCTGAGCATGAAGACTGAAGACACGCAGGTGGCCTGTGACCTTTCAGGGCATTTCTATCTAGTAACCATCATGGTCCTTTTCTTTTGGTGCTTCCAGTTCTGGAGCATCGAACGTTTGTCCTTGAGAATGATAGGAGGCAAGAGCCTCCATTTCAAGTGGGTGACACCTTTCCTCAGGCGTGTGGCATCATTCAGCGCTCTGCCGAAGTCCTCTGGTTTTCAGGCATCTGCATGGCACACAGGCGATGGCTGCCAAGTCCGCTGGAAGCGCCCGCCCCCGGCTCCGCTTTGAGAGTCATTTCACTCTGAACAGGCAGAGAGGTGTTCTTTGCAGTGACTGACTAGGCTGTCTCATCCTTTGGGAGGAATTTTCAAAGAGGTTTAAAAAGGCTTTGAGGTGCGGGTGGACACAAAGAAGTGAGCTCTGGAGTGTTGGCTCTTTAAAGTGCCGACTCAGCAGGAAGGAAGAGGTATAAAAGATTTTAGCTCCCCTTTATCTGGTTTCCAAAGTCAGATGGGGAAAGTATGGTAACCGAAGTCAAGTTGTAGCCTTTCCTTTTTATACTAAAAATTTTGGAGGGAAGGCAGGGGACGGGTAATAACTAAATTGAGACCTTGCCTGTGATCTCATCAGTCCCAATCTGTCAGCTTAGTTTAGTTTGAAAAAATGAGTTGGAGGAAATGGCACATCTCAAATAAATAAATAAATAGAGCTGCTAGCTAATTTCTGGACCGACCTTCTCAGAAGAAAAAAAAATGTTATTGCCTTGTCTCTTCTGAAATAAATGTACCTGATTTGATAGATGTCAGGCATCTTCTGCGAGGCTCTGTGCAACATCTACCCCTCCCAAGCATGCTTTTCCCATCGAGGAACTTTTCCTTGTTAAAAGACCAGGATCCCCATCCCCCAGTAGCACGGGCTGGCTGGGAAGCATCTTATTTGTATCCATCTATGTCTGTAACCAGGCGTCAGCGAAACCTCAGGCCTAGGGGGCTATGAGTGGACAGACTGAAGAAGCCTTCAGCCATCCCCAGGCCTCACTCAGACTCCCAGCCCCAAATGGCCCCCAGAATGCCCTCCGTGCTGACCCAGCGGCTTTCCTTCGAACCTTCCCTAGTGCTGTGAACAGCAGGAGGAAGGGAGCAGCTGGGCACGTCGACTGTCCACTGGGGATGCTGGTGCCTCGGAGCCAACACCCTCAGGCCAGGTTTTATCGCTCTTGCCTTTTTAAGAAGCGTGGAGGTTATCCGGGGACTCTGCACGTAGCTGTAGAGAGAAATGATTTTCAGTGCTTCAGGTGTACAGACGTATTCGAAGTATGCAAGCACTGGTTGCTGCTTTTCAACCAGTTTGATATACAGGAAATAAAATGAGTCACAGAGGTAGGGCTTGGGAGTTAGAACCTTCTCTTGGTGGTTCTGCTTCAGTTCTCTGTGTGGTGAGAGGGCCTAGGAGCCTGGGGGAGACCAGGTCGTGGTCCCATCAGTGGAATACAGCAGTCAGAGGAGAAAACCATCATGCACGTGGCTTGGGGCCAGTGGGCCAGGGCTCAGGACACGGTGACCAGTCCTGGCCTGGGGTGCACGAGAGCAGGTAGCGGAGAGCTCCATGGCTCAAGGTGAGACTTCTGACCTCATGCTCAGCTTGTTTTCCTCCTCCTTCCCTGCTTTTGGCTGGTTTGTGTACCCCTGCCCCCCAGATTCTTTTGCTGAGTCCCAAGCCCAGTACTTCAGAATGAGTTCTTTGGCTACAGAGTCATTGCAGATGACTAATTAGTTGAGATTGTACTGAAGCCGGGCAGGCCCCTAATCTAATCTGCTGGGTGTCCTTGTTCAAAGGGGGAAGTTCAGGGCGCCTGGGTGGCTCAGTGGGTTAAAGCCTCTGCCCTCGGCTCGGGTCATGATCCCAGGGTCCTGGGATCGAGCCCCGCATTGGGCTCTCTGCTCCGCAGGGAGCCTGCTTCCTCCTCTCTCTCTGCCTGCCTCTCTGCCTACTTGTGATCTCTTTGTCTGTCAAATAAATAAAATCTTTTTTAAAAAGGGGGGTGGTTTGCACAGATCTGCACGCAGGGAGAACGCCACGTGGCCAAAGGCTGGTGTTAGGTTGACACCTGACAAGGCGCTACTGGAAGCTGGAAGGGAGGCCTGGAGCAGACCTTCCTTAGCGCCTTCATCAGAGGGAGAGTGGCCTGTGGACACTGTGGGCTTGGACTTGGGCTCCCGGACCAAGAGATGAGCAGTTCCTGTGTGTCAGCCATGTGCAGGTGGTCACTTGTCATGGCAGCCAGCCCTCGAAGACCTCCTTCCTTTCTTGCTCACACGACTGCCAGGAGCTCCAATTTCTGTCCCGTCTTGGGGAGCTTGTCTGGCCACAGTTTTGGTCCCTGTCACTGTCACCATCACCATCTTAACCACTCCCGGGCTCCCTGAGCCCCAGGACTCCCTCCGTCCGCAGCTTAGGAGGCCTTTCAGGAGTGCGCCTGTGGCCCTCCCAGCTCTGCTGCTCTTCTGCTGCTGAGACACCGTCCAGCTCTGCACGATTACTGACGGGTAGTGTGTGCTTAGGAGGGGAGTTTCGTGACCTATGGAAAAGCTCTCTGCAGAAACCACGTGTGTTGCTTAAACACTGTGCTTCACCTTCAGGCCTATCAGTGGTCATCCATTCACATTTTTTTGATGCCAAGCCTCTTCTTTGCATCTGGGCCTGCTGATCAGACTCTGTCTCTGGCATCAAAACCACCTGTCATTGTTCCCACCTATTGCTGCCATGTCCTGACTGGGCTTCTTTATTTATTTATTGTTTAAGATTTCACTTATTTTTAAATTTTTTAAAAAGATTTTTATTTTACGTATTTTTAAAAGATTTTATTTTTAAGTGATCTCTGTACTCCCAACATGGGGCTTGAATTCATGACCCTGAGGTCAAGAGTCCTGTGTTCTTCTGACTGAGCCAGCCAAGAGCCCCAAGATTTTTTTTTTTTTTTTTTCAAGTAATCTTGACACCCAACGTGGGGCTCGAACTCATCATCCTGAGATAAAGAGTCACATTCTCTACTGACTGAGCCAGCCAGGCGTCCTCAGATTGGACGTTTTTAAAGTGACTCAAGAATTCATGTGCAGAATTCTATTGGATTTTCAATGTTTTCCTCATATTCGAAAGTTGTCTTTCTAGCATCCCCCCCCCTTTTTAGTGACTTATTTAAATACTTTCTATTTAAATACTTTCTAAGCATTTGGTGTTTTTTGTAGCATTGCTCCCTTCACATTTTTTTCCCTTCACATTTCACTGGTTCTGTGCAGTCATTATCGAACAAGAATGAGCAACAAGTGTAACTGGCTGCTCATACCCCTCTACCTGGGGAGGTACATAACTGTAACTGAAACAGGTTGGGGAGGTACATAACTAACCCCTAGTAAGTGCACAGCTCAGTGTGTCTATTCTAGAGAACAGCCTCTAAGACTGAGCTGTGAGCAAGACAGTTGGTCAAAGTGACTCACAGAGGGATGTGGAGACCCTGGTGGGTCAGGCATGTGAGGCCAGCAGTTTTCTGCCATACTCCGCTCCTCCAGTAGGCCTTCTGCTCTTTCTCCTCTCAGCCTTGACTCATGCAGTCCCTCCGCGGGTGTATTTCCTTGCTCCTTATCTATCCCTCAGGGCTTGACTTAGGTGTCACTTCCTCCAGGAAGCCCACCTTGCCTCCCTCAGGCCAGGTTAGCTGTCCCTTGGATAGCAACTTCTTTCCCAATCAGGCCACTCCCACCACCATGAGTTTTGTGAGGGTGGAGCTCCCATCTTTGTCATCCGTCCCCAGTGTCTGGCATAGAGTAAGTGCTAGGAAAGTGTTTGTGGGAGGGAGGGAGGAGAGGCAGATCGCACACAGCTGTTTCTCAGGTCCTCCACCACTCCCTACGCTGTAGGGTAAGCTGTGCCCCCGTAAGCCGGTGCTGAAGGCCTGTGCTGTGGTGGTAGTGCTGTCGGCAGTCATGGGATGGCTGTGAGGATGAAAGTGGTGTGAGCACTCAGGATTAGTAGACAAACAGCCACTGATGATCAGACCACCATCTTGTATTTGTGGGCTCTTTAGCCTAGACCTTCCGGTACTTTCTACCATCTAACTCAGGCCAGCTCTGTGGCCCCCAGTTGCCCTTACTCTGACTGCCTGAGAGCCTGCCACATCTGCCATGGTCATGTTTCCCTTCATCCTGGGCTCTGTGTTCTCTGTTCTCAGCCGTTGGAATTCCACTCCTCCACTAGGGCCCAGCCCAGATTGCAAGCACCTGCCACTGGCCTCAGCCCTGCCTCTTGCTCAGGCTTCTGGTCCCTCTTCTCCACAGTCTCTTTTCTTCTTCCCACTCCCAGAATTGGGAGATTGTCTTCATCCCACTCCAGGATGCAAAGGACAGAGCTCCCTGTGAAGAGCGGCCTTGGAATGGCCACAGGTTGTCTGGCCTTGCCCTCCTCCCCACTATAGCACATGCAGGAGTGAGTGTTCCTAAGGAGGAAGAGCATCCCCCACCCCCACGGCTAATAAGAGTTTAAATAGAGGAAACAAGAACATCTTGATTTTGTTTTAATTTTCACTCATCTGCTATGTAATTGCCAGCCCTTCAGAAAGTGAGGGAGGGGGGTGTCGAGACACCACCCCCCCACCCCCACTTGTAACAAAGTACTGTGGGATGAGGAAGCAGTTGGGGGAGGGATGGGGGCTGGGAAGAGAAAGCGTCTGGCAGGCTCTGGTCCTGAGATTTCATAATACTTGTTTGTTTTCTGGCGTCAGTCTCAACAGCTTTACTTTCTGCATGCACCCGTCCCCGTTCATGAGTGCACGGCTGACCTGCCGAGCGGGAGGCATGCGGCGCTGTGCAGCCATGGGAACAAAGTGACGGACGCCGGGCGGATGCACTGTCCAGGGCTGCCCTACAAATTGTTACGGAAGAGGGGGCCAAAAACCGCACAAGTGCGCGCTCTTGCAGCTCCAGAGGCCGAAAGTCAGCAGTCAAGGTGGCAGCGGGGCCTTGTGCCTCCTGAGGGCTCTAGAAAGGGATCATCTGTCACCTAATCCAGCTTCTGGGGGCGGCTGGCAGTCCCTGGTGGCTTGGGCTCTATGCCATGCCAGTCCAGTGCACCCCTCCATTGTCACACGGCTTTTCCTCTGTGTGTATCTGGGTGTCTGCAAATGTCTGTCTTTATGAAATCCAGCCACTGGGTCGAGGCCCACCCTGATTCAGCATGAACGCATCCCAACATGATTGCATCTGTGAAGACCATGTTGCTGGCCACATTTGCAGGTGCCACGGACTTCATGCCTTTTTGGGGGGACACAATTCAACCCATGACACCAGCATTTGAAAGTGTGTTTTTCTTTTCTTCCTGGTCATGTAGGGAATGGATTACAGAATTGGGAAATGCAGTGTACATGTGCGCCCAATGCCTAACGTAGACTCCTGGGTCAGGGACACCCCTGGGCTGTGTTCGTGCTCACCCACCGTTGTTGCAAATGTGATTTTCTTTGCTCTAACTTCAGATGTTGGTAGCTTGTTTTTATGTCCTTAAGATCGTATTTCTGCTCTCATGGAATATTCCACCTGGGAGAGATTGAACTTTCTCACAGCTAACAGAGATGCCCCAGGGCTCTGGAAATAGAACAGAAAGCCAGTTTTCAGCAATTGAGGGAACACTTGAGGGTCCAAAATGGCATGAGATCTTGCCTGGCTCTGGGCTAAGGGGTTGAAAGTGGATTTAATGATGGGTCTGTGATACTCTGTCAACCATGGGGCCCTTGAGCATCTCCGGGCTATTTGGAACACTCCAATATCTCACAGGCAGTGTGTGCCTTTGGAAGCTTTGTGGCCTGAAGCCCTCGCTGCCGCATACCAGAAACACTTTTCTAAGCAAGGAGCCGAAGCCACGTGAAGGAGAAACACGGTGCTCTTCATGCTTCCTGGAGAGGTTTGGAAAACATTGTGTATCTTGAAGCAGTTCTGCCCTTGCGGGCTGCCGCCCTGGGAGCTTTTTCCTTTGTTTTGTTGTTTTTTTCCTTCTCTGGCAGATGTTTGTATGGAAATTTGATCTTTAATTTCTTAAAGATCTGTCTTTCTGGAGTTAATTCCTATTTTGAAGTTAGAGTCTTTTGTATAATGTTTTCTGGTCACCTTGACTCTGTGTTGAGTGGCACAGAAGGGAAAACCATGTGGGCTTTCTGCGTGCAATGTGGGCATACAAGAAATAAATACAGTGGTTGGAGGCCAACACATGGAGGTAGCCAGTTTCCAAAGTCCCCTGGAAATGGAATGTGGCTGTCTTGTGTCATTCTTGACAGCTACCATCTGATTTAATTCTCTCACAAATCCAGAAGCACTTGAAGAAGGTGAACAAATCTGATTTTCTTGGGCATCACCATGACGATGGATATTTCCCCAACACAAAGAAGAAAGCCGCAAATTCACAGGAATCCTCCAGGTTTGGGACACAGCAGTTGGTCACGATGGGCCTTTCTTTAGGTTCACACTGCTCCAAGTTGCTCGTGGAGGAGATAGAAGACAGGAACTTGCCACTTGCTGATATTTGCCTGCTCTAGCTAAAGCCTGAAGCCAGAGCTACTTTAGGCAACATGTTAGATGCATTCTTGCGAGCTCTGTTGGCCATTTCCAGTTCCCCAGGGCTTCAACAGCCACAGACTTGTGTGGAGCTCCTGTCGGGTCTCTGTTCTGGATTCCTCCTCTGAACCCTGCATGATGTTGGAATCGGCGGGACAGTTCCACCCAAAAATGAAAGGGAAGTACCGAAGGATGCTATGCTCTTACTTAACCTCCTTCCCGTTCCAGCTGCTTGAGAATGGCCAACCGGAAAAGGACCTGCCTGACTGGACTGTTGGGAAACATCCCATATTCATAGTTCCTAAACTTGACCTGTGCAGTAGAATAACACATTTTTCTGAATGAGACAGGCTGTCAGCCTCTTCTCGACACCTAAATGGTGAGGGCCACACAGCTGAGCGCTCATTTAGAGAACAGTGCAGCCCATTTGCTAATAGGCACGTTGTGGTTAGAACTTTGGAAAGAATACTTAATTTCACATGCATTTATGTTCTCTCGTTTCCTTGTTCTAGTAGAAATGTCCCAACAAATTGAGTGTGTGGGAAGGAAGCACCCATTAGCACTAAGTAATGAAGGAAATGCGCTAACCCTAAGCCAGCTGAGGCTGTTCGATCCATTCCTTCCTCTGTTGCAGGAGATGTGGATACCGAGCGCCTCAGGGAATGAGTAGTTCCAGACTTTCTTCCTGGGTGGATTTCTGGGGCTGGTGGGGGTTGTTCAGAGAGTCTCTATCCTTCCACCTGGGAAGGCACTCCAGCTGAGCAGAGCAGGAGAAGGAGGCACCGGGCAGCTCTGAAGTCAGGGTGGCTGTGATAGGTCACCCTCTGGCCCCACCCATTCCCAGCCTGGTCACCTACAGGCGGAGCTGGAAAGCCACCCTAGAAAATGTGGTGAAGGTTGACTTCTTGGTGTCCAGAAAGTCCATGGATACCCAGTCAAACCCACAGGGGCAGACTCTTCTAGTGAGTCTTAGTGAGGGGCAAAGCATCAGGGCACAAGGTGGAGAAGGGCATGGCTTCAGATCTCCGACTGGTCTTACCTGCTAGTGTGTCCCCTTTGGCATGTCACTTAACTTACTTTCATCAGTTGAAGCATCTAGAATTGGGCATCTAATGGGTACTTAATAAGTATTAACTATTATTATGTCTGTGTAAGTAAACATGCAGAGGCCTTATAGTGAGAATCTGCCACTGGTCGCCGTGAGAGCCCGAGGAGGCTGGCTGGTGTTTAGCAAGGTGGCATGCTCACGATTTATTTAGATGTTGGCCCTGGAAGCCTTGGTGGCCCACTCTGCTTGTGGCATTCTTGTTCTTGTGGCAGTGACAAGGTTTGGGTCTGTGGTACCTGATGAAAAGCCTCTCCTTCTAGAGAGGAGAGACAGCTCTGTGTGTGGGCTACACACCTGCAGTCACGTGTCATCCCTCAGCTGCCCTTGGGCACACCTCTGAGACAACTAAGACAGTTGGGTATGTCTTAGCAGGCCTGTATATTTTAGCACAGAGGTCTGAAGAGGTTCAGAATCCAGGTGCTCTGCTGGTAAAACTTCCCTCAGTTTTACCAGGGAAGAAGGCGATTCCCAGTAAAACTAGTTAATATTTATTGAGTGTCATTGTTTGCCAGGCATTGTTCCGAGGGCTTTCCCAGTACAGACTGACTTACTCTTTACAGCATTCCTGTGGGCTAGTTAGTAATTTTATCCTATCATTTTAGTTGTGGAAACTGAGGCTCAGAAAAGTTAGTAAGAGGTAGAAGGTCATACAAAGATGACACAGCTGTTATTTGAGACTGGGACTGTGCCTTCAGTCCTGTTAACCACTGGCGACATGTGTCAGTGTGGGATGAATGGGTAGCCCTGGTCCTCCCTTCCCAGGGACGGGGACTCGGGTGCTGCTGTGAAGCCCAGCATGGCCCTGTTTATGGAGGAGCTGCCGTGGGCCCCACCCTTGGACGCACCCTCTGGAAGGGCCGGGCACCCTCTGGAAGGGCAGGGAGGCAGCTTGAGAGCAGCCCTTTGTGATTGATGTCCTCCCCAACAAGGAAATGAAGAACTCGGTGAAGGGGGAGGAAATGCTTCCTAGGGCCATGACTTCTGAGCTGGGTTTGGAAGAGTAAATAGTTAATACTCTGAGCCTACTAAGTTGGACATGGCAGGCAAAGGACGGGCATGCAACAGCAGGGTCTTTTCAAGGTAGGGGACAACAAGTCCTTTAACATGGATGGATGATAAAGTTGGGGGTGTGGGGTCATGTTTGCTGAGACCAGAGAAGGAGAAAGAGCCAGAAGACAGAGGGCCTGCTTGGCCATGCCAGGGAACCCAACTTTATCCTGGGCAGGTCGACAATGTAATACGTAGTTGTAAAAACAAGGTCACAGTCTCCCAACCTTGATGCAGTTAGTAATATTGGGATTTTTGTTTTCCCCCTCTGATTTTTCATCATGATTATTTTAGAAAAAGATTACAAGAGTAAATTTCATATCTGATGTGTGTTTCTACTGTGTTAAAGAATGTTAGGTTTTTAATCGTCTCCACTTGTCTTTTTTTTTTTTTTTTTTTTAAACCAGCATTTCTTTTTGGCAAAAGTTATTTTCATATGCCAGGATAAGTACTTGAGAGAATTTTTTTTAATGTTTTCTTAAGTGGCCTTTGATTGCATAAGAGCATCATGCAGAACTGTTTCCAGTCGTATCTTTATAGCAGGAATGGAGGCTAAGACTGATTATGTAATCGTTCCCTTAATTTATTCTCAGAACCTAACGTGCTGCCAGCATATAAAAAAAACCCCAGTGATCACAGTGGCATCTGAGCGTCTCTTGCTCACGGTTTCTGGCACTATGGCTTTTGCATTGTTCACTGCAGAGGAGACATGGATGGTTTCAGTGTGGCATGACTGTTGGCAGCACTGGGCACCCCAGACTCATGGCTCTGTCTGCTCCATCTTGCTGTGCAACCCACAGCCAACAGTTCCCGCTGGGGAGGACTCGTGTGTACTCCTTAGAGACCCGAGCTGACGTCTTGCGTGCTAACCTCTGGGTAAGGAGAGGCCGCGTGCTGTAGCTGCGCTGAGGTTGCATTTTGCAAGGAGCACAGAATACCATCTGTCAGAGGAGGCGGCGGGACTGTGCAAATATTGCTGTGAATTCCATGAATGCTTAATTGCTACAGTTGTTTCTTTTCTTTTTTTTTTTTTTTTTCAATTTAAGAGTCCTTGCATTTAGTTTGTTGTTTGTTGTTTGTTCTTTTTTTTTATTCTTATTTTTTAGAATAGTCCTTATCAGTGGCAGAAGATCCTTCTGTAGTATATTTTCAGTGCTGCCCTATCGTGACAGTGCCCAAGTTGGGTATGTATATGCATGCTTGCTTTCTAGTTCTCTGGGTGAAAAGTTGTGACACCATGTGCATAATGTGGCTGCCCTTTCCGTTTCCAAGAACTTGCCTGGCTCTAACACTGCAAACTGAGTACTTATAAACTGGGAAGAAAGTTCTGCTTTCTTTTCAGCCAGAAAGCTTTCTTGTTATTGTGGGTGGGTGTGTGTGTGTGTGTGTGTGTGTGTCTGTCTGTCTGTCTGTCTCCGTCTGTCCTCACCGTCTTGCCTGCTGTTTACAAATGTACATTTTGTCCCCTCTTCCAATGCTGTAAAGCAAGAGCAATCTGGGGACCCACCCCATTGCTCGGGGCCGTGTCGGCTTTTGGAGAAAGGTAGGTAAAGAAAAAAATCAGAAAAACCATGTGAACGTCCTGCCTCTTTGCATCTTGGGCTTGGGGCTGGAGACTGACCAGCAGGCTGGAGCAAATACCAAAGCAAAATGGTACAGGAACAGACCTATGTGATTTGCCACAGGCCAAAAGAATGCTTACTTCTCTAGGTCAACAAGCCTTTCCTTTTGCTTTGAAGAGAAGTAGGTAAGTGAGGCTCTGTCCTTGTGGAGCCTCCCCTTCACTCCCTGTGCCAAACTCTGTGCTGGTTCCTCTGAGTCTTCACGACCTGGCCCCTCACATATCACCGTATCCAGTGTTTGTCGCCAGGGAGCTGGCGGTATTTAGGGTAGGACAGCTCACCGCATGGGATGCCAGGAATCGTGCAGCATGTTGACTCCACTCTACAGGTGAAATGCTAGAATTGCCCCCTGGACCCTGTGACGACGGCACACTACCCACTCATGACCGCTGCCCTGTGGGAGGGTGGTGTGGCCTCTGGTGCTGACTCACCATTTATTCGTCTTCCACCGTATTCCACGAGCTCTCTCCCCTGGTCATTCCTGTTCACCATGGCTTTCCCCCGCCCCCCACCGCCCCCCGTTAGACTTGGGCTGTTCAACTCACCTACGGTCCTTATTTCTGCTCTGCACCGTAAGCTTCGTGGGCAGACAGTAGCGCATCTTCATGGAATTCTGACTCGGTCCTGTATTAGATGTGCACCTTAAAGAGTCGCAGTAATCTTACTGTTGATTGAGGGCACACTTTGTGCGGGTCCTTTTCACTCCCTGTGTCCTTACAACAACCTTACAAAGTAGGTGTTCTCAAAAAAGTAACAAACCCTTCTGGTCAGGGATTCAAGGATCACCTGGGCGTGGCCTACAGAGCTGCCTGCAAGAGACCTCATGAGGAGGCTTGCTTGACCTTACCGACCTGTCGTGGTCCCGGCTTTGGCTGCACCTGACAGCGGGCTTACTTACTCCCTGTGGAAACGGGTGGTACTAGCTCTCAGACATCTGCGTGACCCAGAAGGCCAGCTCACTAATTTTACACAAATAATCATGCCAGGGCCCAGATGATGTTGGTGTGACCAGCCTGTGAACACATTTCCAGGGAGATCTGAATCAGCCTGGAAGGTTGTGTGCAAGTTTGTCCTCTCATGGTCAGCTTGGATGGCCACTGTGGGCCTGGCCTTATTTTGTATTTTTCTGGGCTTCCCCTGCTAACCTTTCTGACTGATGTATTCGTCCTCCAGCCGTGGTCCATTTTCTCGTGTACTGAGTGCTTCCTATGTGACTACGTGCATGGGTAAAGACAGTAAAAGATGGGCCTGGTTCCTGTCTCCTGAAACTTAAAACCACGAGGGGGAAACACATTAAAATTTCCCATACGATTAATTACTACTTTCAATTAAGGCTTTCAATTAATGTTCAGTCAGGGGACTGCCAAGTCTTTCTGACTGAGAACTCATCTGGTTTCTTGAACATAATCTGACTTCTCTGTGCTTTCATCTTAGAACTGTTCGTGTTTGTTTCATTCTGGAATGGTGCTCTTCTTTCCAAGTTCTGAGGCCCCCTCACCATGGTACCCAAGTACTTATCCCCATTTTATAGATAGGACTACTGATCCTCAAGAGTTACGGTCTCAAACATCGCTTTGGGCCAGAATGGGAATTTGAACCCAAGTCCGTCCAGCCCTGGGACTTCCCGTGACTCACTCTGGCCAGCAGGCAAAGTAAGTTCCATATTCACAGAATGCCATCTGCGAAATGGAGCTTTTATAATAACTGCCTCACGGAGGTGAAGTAAGACTCCCAGGGCAACTGACTATGCACGGTCCAGCACAGCCCCTGACAGCGGTACATGGGGCCAACTTGTCAAGGACCCCAAATTTCTTAAGTAAACACAACGTGGGAATCCGTGAGGAGAACTTGGGAGACTTGCCATTTTGTGCTTGGGCAAATCACTTGCCTCTGCAGGCCTCTGCGAGCCTCTGCTTGTTCCTCTGTAGGATGGGTTCACAAGTTACTACCAGTGTTGTTAGCTTTGAAGATCCCTGCGTTTTATACAGAGCTTGTGGGAACACAGTTTAACTTAAACTGCCCAGGAAGAGCTCACCCCTACTATCTGTGATTGATATCCTTATTAGAAATACATGGCCCTCCTCATCTTTGACACTGGGGGAGAGGGGCATCTGTCACTACCTGGGTCGCCTTGACTCCTGCTGGGAGGGCCCTGTGTGTTACTAGGGAGATGTCACCGGGTGGCCAACTTGCTCAGCTGTGCTGCTCGTGGCCCCAGAGGAAGTAGCAAAGTGCATTTGGGGGCTCACAGGGCATAACCTCTTCCATCTTTTGACATGAATAAACTCTACTCCTTCCTACTTTATAAATGAGGAAACCAAGGTGCAGTAAGGTTAACTTTCTTTAACAAAAAAACACCGGCTCCGTTGTAATGCTTGACAGACAAAAGAACGTGCCTGTTTCTGTAGCATATTCTGCTTAAGAACTCACACAAGGAAGTACGAACACCACTCAAAATATTGTAATTTAGCAGTGAGACAGAAAAGCAGTTGTGCTTTGTAAATTTTTTGATGAGCAGACATCCTAGAATGAACAACTGCCGCTTAAAATTAGGGTTATTTTCACTAATTGTTTGAAATCACTATGCTCAAATAACAGAAGTATTTATTCCAGTAAATTCTATACGTCCATATTTTACGGCACTTTAGCTCATGCCTGTACAAACCAGTACCTTCTGCTGGAGTTCTCAGTGTGACTGAGATTCAAATCTTAGAATTGCAGGGCTGGAAAGGATTTCAGAGATGTAGTGGCCTGGCCTCCCTGCTTCATAGCTGGGGCCCGTTCTGGCTCCGGGGTGGACACCCAGCAGAACCAGCCGCTCCAGAGCCCAGTACTCCAGCCACCTTAGCCCACTGACTTCTTGGTTACTGGTTGCCATTTTTCTGCTATGCTTACACACGTGGACTGAGCCACAGGTGCCTGATTATTCCAGACAAGCAAAACCCCGCTGCTGAAAGGGATGATGTCCAACTCCAACTTCATCATAAGGAAGTTTTAAAAACAGGAAACTCGGGCGCCTGGGTGGCTCAGTGGGTTAAGCCGCTGCCTTCGGCTCAGGTCATGATCTCAGGGTCCTGGGATCAAGTCCCGCATCAGGCTCTCTGCTCAGCAGGGAGCCTGCTTCCCTCTCTCTCTCTCTCTCTCTGCCTGCCTCTCTACTTGTGATCTCTCTCTGTCAAATAAATAAATAAAATCTTTAAAAAACAAAAACAAAAAAAACAGGAAACTCAGAAGTTCATCCAGTGTATACTTGAACCTCTTTTACAAAGCATCTATCAGGATGGCCTTATCTCTTTCTGGCTCTGTTTTCTGGCTTCTCATGCTGCGCTGGAGCTTCCCAAGTCTGGCTCTCACGTCTTGGCTGGACCTGCCTCCCACCCTGACCCCAAAGCTTTGTTCTTGGTTTTAAACTGAAATGAGCACACACTTTGGCTCCTGGCATCCATTGACCAAGGCAAACAGGCCAGTCTCAGGAGAGGTTTTACTATTTATTTGTATACTCACTCGTGCATTTCTTTTGCCCCTGTGGGTGGGTACAGACCTTGATGGAGGCTGGGGAGGTATAGGGATGAGTAAGACTCATACTCTAGGAGCTTATGATCAAGCTGGAAGCCAGACATGGAAACAACCAATCCAGCACAACTGGGGATCCCCAAAGAGGTGTTACGGAGTGCTTTAACTCCGCCCAGATCTTTATCAGCACCCACATTTATAGGGAATCTACTATTGGCAGTAAAAGCTAAGAGTTTGCTCTGTGAGTCTCCATCCCCTTCCAAGTATATTGCCACCCCTGCCTGCCTCCCAGGCAGGAATCCAGGTACTGCTGCTTCACAGCAGGATTCACTCATTTGCTCCATAGAACCCTCGGACCTACTATGTGCCAGGCAGTGTTCTAAGCAGTAGGGACACAGTGGTGAACAAGAAGATGTCCCTTTGCTCGTTACCGTCTAAGGGTAGGAGACCATCAGACTCGAGAACCAACAATGAAATGAGTCCTCAGCGGTGAGCAGCTGGAGCACAGAGGAAGGTGCTCAGGGAATTGGGACCAAGGGATCCGGGAGTGCTCCCCAGAGACCAAAGCTCTTCATCAAGATGGAGAAGTGTGAGGTCTTGGAGAAGGGGAGGGGCATATTCCAAGCCTCCCCGGTGACTTAGGAGGATATAGATAGCCTGGCCCCTTGTGAACTTCTTGGGGTTGGGGTGGGGACTCTCGGTAAGGCCTGGCATTGAGAGGATTGGGTAAAGCACCATTCCGGCAGGACTCCCATTGCCGACCCACACTGCAGCAGTTTGCTCTGGGGGGCAGGGGAGGGGGTGGAGACTGACGTGGGCTATCCTGGGACGTCCCGGCCACAGACCCATACTCAGCCTGCCCCAGGTCTCAGTGCATACCGGGTGGAGGCTTGAGTAGACTGTCCAGAGATCCTGCACATTCTCACCCTTGTCAATTTTGCTAATGTGGAAGCTGTTAAGTCTGGCTGAACGAGGAGTTTGTGAATGAGGCGTGCTTTTCACATTTTCCATCCACTGACGATCAGCTGCTTCTAGCACTCCTATATGAATAATGAGTCTCCATTCAGTTTTTTAAAATTTGAGACTTTAAAAAAAAAAAAACAAAAACACGGGTCTGGTGACTTTGTAGCTTTGTTTGGTACATGGTTGCCTGGTGAGGGCTGGATCACCCCAGGGTTGACATGCAGGGTTTGGGGTCATTTGGATGCCATCAGGTTAACACTTCAAGCTGACAGTAGTAGAATCTTCACAGATTTCTAGGGCCCCTGCTTGAAACAGATTGTCCTGGATGTTTAGTGAGTACCACAGTCTTCAAACTGTTCTTTCCTGCCTTGATTTATAGATGAAGATTCTTGAGAAAAAGAGTCTGTGTCCTTAGGATTCCCCGACTAGGTAGTCCTGCATGTGTGTGAACATGATAACGGTAGGAACACCTGCTGAAGCAAAAAATAATGCTTACGGTACACCAGGCACTATGCTGAGGGCTTTTATACATTTGCTCATTGCATCATTGCCAGAAGCTCATGCGCTGGATTCTGGGATGGTCAGTTTGCGGATACGAGGTTGGGGCAGGGACTAGCTTAGCAGCGATGGCCAAGGTAGCAGGGAGGGCGAGCAGGCAGACAGCAGGCTCTGGGTTCCACCTGCTGGCTCGGATCCTGCTGGCTCGGATCCTGCTGGCAGTGACCGGTGCAGGATGCTGGCTGGCTAGTGTGTACCTGGATGTTGGTGGAGCTCAGTGTATGCCCTAGGAGGGCCACCTCCTGGGGACCCAGTGGCCATGGTGCT
This sequence comes from Enhydra lutris kenyoni, assembly GCF_002288905.1. NCBI lineage: Eukaryota > Metazoa > Chordata > Mammalia > Carnivora > Mustelidae > Enhydra > Enhydra lutris. The sequence goes on from NW_019154092.1 coordinate 18,602,419, forward strand.
GGGTGGTGACCTTCTGAAAGCTTTGGAAGTCGCCAGTTCACCTTGTGGCCTGGCTCCTCCAAGGGCAAACTGCAGGTATCTCTAGGGGAAGTCTTGGGTGAAAATAATCTACCATTGCCCTCACCTGAGGGTTTGTTGGCTAGAGAATAGGGTCTGCATAGAGCGGAAAGGAGGTCGCATGATGCAGGTGTCCCCGGGTGCAGACAGCCTGGCTGCATGTGGGCGTCGCTGGCTGAGGATCCTGAAGTGTTGCTTGCTCAGGTCTCCCCAGTACCCATGCAGCCACGGCCAGGTCACCCACAAACGCCACCAGGAAGCGATCGAGGGACTGGTAAGCGTCTTCCTCCTGTCTTTACACTGTGCTGGAAGATGCTGGTCTTTGAGAAGGTGTGCTAAGTAGTTACATCAGCACCAAACATGTCTTCACTTCACAAAAGGATTGGTGACAGGGTTTTTTGTTTTGTTTGTTTTTTTTAAAGATGGTTTTCTTGCCTGCTTAATGAGCTCTGTTCCTTCTTAAAATATCATTTGATTATAGAGTTTGCTTGCATACAACACTTCGAGAAATCATCTGTTAGGTAAAATTAGGTTCTTCTAATAATTGTCCTCCATTCCTGCTCTTACAGTTTAGGAATTCAGAGTCTTGCTGTGGCTCTGCTGGGCACGAAGGAATGGAGTGCAGGACAGATAGGCTGAGACGACAGGCTCCACCCTGACTGTTGGTGGGGAGGCAGTGGACTTGGGATGGTCCACAGAATGTCCAGGACAGACAGAGAAAGCAGTATAGATACCCAAGAGTGACCCAGTGGGAGGCAGTGCAGCGGGGACAAACACGCAGCCATGCTCTGGGCTGCCTCTCTGGAAACGTGCTGGATGTCGCCACCCCACAGTCACCGGAAGCTCTGACCCCCAGCTCCACTCCATGTTATTTCCACCTCCAGCCTCCACATGAGGACTTCTGCTCCGCAGAACACAGGCTGCTTCCAGGTGTCTGGGAAATGTAGTCTTTGGCCTTCCTGGGTACTGTGGGCCCATCTCTGGTCTCTGCCATCAGTGGCTAACTGGAGAATCCACCTGTCCCCACACTGAACTTGTGGAGGCCACCAGAGGACTCCAGGCCTTAACCTGGCATCAGTCCCAGGAAGGAACCATCAGGAAGTAAGGGACCCTTTACTCTGCCCCTCACTGCCCCCCGCAAACATGCTTCCCTGAAAGAAGAAACTATTAGTGTTTGCAAACAGGCATGTAGTTTGTAAAGAAATAATGACAAAAAGGAGCAAAAAGACCTTGCAGTTAGCCAGATACTCACTCCAGCGTTCATTCTTTCCCAGACTTCTAAATTTTCCTGGGTATTTTTTGGTTTCATCTTGAAGAACTTGCCCTTCCTTTACTATTTCTCTAGTATGGATCTATTGCTTCAAGTTTTCTTTTATCTGAAAATGTCTTTGTTTCACTTTCATTTTGTTTTTATTGGTTTTTTTTTTTTCCAATTTTATTGAGAAGATGATGTCTAGTCAGACTCCATATATCTCCAAACCCCAGGCGAAAGCAGCACCCCCCAGCCCTGGGCCCAAGACTGGTGCTGCCAGCGCGTCTCATCCCCTTCCCAGCCTCCTCAGTTCTCACCAGTGCCTCTGCTGGCTCCTGACCGAAGCGCTCAGCTGGGACTAGTGTTGAGTTTAGGAAAACAGGACCGAAGTCAGATACGTGGGAGCCCTCGCACCCTGAGTGTTTGTTGTTTTTTGTGACTCCTAGGTTTCTGACTCCTGCTGAAAGCCTCTTTCGTGATTTTCTAGATTAATGAGCACAGAGACAGGGCCTTGGGCTCTGGCCTCACTTCTCTCAGACCCATTTTCTTCCCCGTGGCTTCTCTTGTTGGCCTTAACAGGTTGCCTGGCCCCGTAATAGGTTCTCCTTGCCTTTGGGGCTTTTATATTTGGTGCAGAGCTTGAAAGACTGTTCTTGTCCTTCAACCCATTGGAGCTTCTTACTGAAGGAACTCAGACCTCTCCTCCAGGGCCCTTTCTCAGGCGACGGTCACAGTCCACCTAATGCCCTACCTCAAGGCCCTACTAAGAGGCCGCTCGTGTCCTGTGGTACCCTTAGGCCTGTACTAGCACTTAACAAATCTATTTTAACATCTTTGTAATTTGTCTTTAACCCTCCTTGAGGGTGTGGATTGTCTTGGTTTTCAAGGCATTGCTCACACTGCAGTGTGCTTAGTAGACACGGTGTTTGTTGAATAAATGAATATAGACAGGATTTCTGAGGACTGTGTCTCTGGACTTTTGAGAATGGCTAATTTTATGGATATGTCATTGTCCCCGAAAATGATGGCCAGACTGTCACCTTCCATAGGAGCAAGTGCTCTCCTGAGTCCTCAGCCTGGCACCCCATCCCTGTGGGTGTCTTGATAGGAATGGCAACACCGGACAGGCAGGAGGGGCCTGGAAGGTGCCAACAGGGATGAGCGAGCGGTCATGGGCTCCGCACCCTGCTTTTCTGCAAATAGTTGTCGCGGCCACAGTGAAAGCTGCTAAGTCTGCAGTGACTAAAGAGGGTGTCAGGCTGCAGGCACTAAGCCCCAGCTAGGTTTCCTCCCCTGACCTACCCAGCCAAGTGACCTCCACGTGTAGCTTCACTAACACAGTGTATCACTCATGCTGTGCTCTTGGAGTTCCTCTCAAATACTAACGCCCTGAATATTAATCCCAGGAATGCCAAGGGCCTTTTGCTGATGTCACACCTGGTCTTCCCAAGCCCCATCAGGGTTTCCTGGCTTTAGCTGGCTTGCTTTTCTAGCCCTTGATCAACATGTGATTTTTTCCTTTCATGTATACTTAAAGCAATGGACATCTTTGGGTTGACTTTTGTATCGAGTTAGAAGGGGGTGGTTTTCCCAAAGGGGCAGTGGGGAGTTTCATCTTGTCGCTGGTGCCCTTTCCATGTTGTCCATGTTGGATGAAGTGACGCTTTTGCTTTGGTCCTTCCCATCACCAACTCACACCTTCACACATTGGTGTGTAGTCTGGTCCTCGCTGTCCAGCCTTTTCTGGGGCCTAGCATGGCCAGGTGTGATCAGGGGCATGTGTTGGGAAGGTGCTGGAATTTTCTTGCATGCTTAGATTGAAGACTGGCATCAGGCTGCCCTAACTCCTTTCAAGTAAACTGCAATTAGGCCCCTGAGTCCCACTAATCATTAGCAGGAGTGAGTTGTCACTCATAACGGCAGGCTGGTGGGCTGAGCTCAGTGAGCAGAAACCACTTCCAAGGGTATAGAAGCCCCTCCTCGACATGAGAGCATTGCCACTTCTCGGGGCATCCCCAGGCTAACTCACTAATGGATACGTGACCCAGAAGGTTCGCCACAGAATGCTATTTCACGTCAGTTCAGTGGTAAGGAGCACACTTCAAAGATAGACATTTAGAGCTGGAAGGAACTTGGAGACTGTTTAGTCCTGTGGTTTTCAGACCCTTTTTTTTTTTTTAAGCTGAAGAAACCATTCCTCCAATACAAGTTTACACAGAATGCCCATAAATAAAATAGCTAACCACAGAGTTATTCCAGAAAAGTGGGTGGGAATGAGAAGCCCCCTCATTTTCACTCCATCCTTCATGATCCCAGTAGGAAAACCACAGCCCTCCATCCCTGCCTTCACGGCTGATGGGCAGCTGAAGCCAAGGAGCATAGGTTGCACAGGATAGAGTTGGTGGTCAGGCAGACTCTTCAGTCCCAGCAAATTAATTAGCTTTGCTGGTGCTCACTCATCTGTAGAACCGGCTGTGATGTCAGCCTTAGAGTGTTGAGAGTATCAAAGGAAGTATTACATATGAAAGCTTTGAGCAACCTGCCAGGCCATATGTACTAAATACTCATTAAATGTCCGCTTTGGTTCCATTTTTGTCCAGTCACGGAGCTCTTTCATTGCTCTAAGTCTGCCCCACCATAGCAGGTCTCAGTTCAATTTTTGATGAGTTAGCCAGCACTATGTTTCTGCAAACACAAAGGATTCATCTTCAAATCTGCTTTTATCTGGTCTTTAAATTGTTTTCCTTAGTGGTACATGGCTTATTTTTAAAAATCTAGAATGTATGTGAAAATGAAAGGAAGGTAAAATTTACTGAGCCTTTACCTCCTAAACAAAACCTTCATTAACATTTTGGCCTATTTCCTTCCAGTCTTTTTTTTTTTTTTAAACTTCTTATCCCGTAGTACACGTGCTTGTATGGGATAGGAGGAGATGATTGTTTTGTTTTGATCTTTCTTGCTGGTGGGAAGAAGCTTTGCCAAATCCCACCTTTCAAAACAAGCTATTGGAAGCTGGTCACTGAGAAGAGGAACAGATGTTGCCCGTCTCTTTCACTATAACTGTAACATCAAACCTTCCCATAGCTGTAAACACTCTTCTCAGATTAAGCTTGTAAATTATACTATTTTCTGGGAAAAGTCCCAGCCTTAAACCGGCTCCTCTTCTCTCAACCAGCAGTTTGCCAAGGCCTGATGGAGTCTTTTTGCCTTTTATCCACATGAGTCACTGCCTTCTCTTTTCTAGTGTAGATCTGTGGTTTGGCGTGGCAACCCTTCGCTTACAAAATAAATTGCAAGTTTCCCGACTCTCTTCAGTAGGCAGACCCAACTTTGATTCAGCTCATCCACACCTCTACCTAAGACCACTGCCCCCTCCTCTTGCACCCCGGCCCTGTCCTCTGGGCTGCTGTGCCGTCACCCTGGGACCAGGAGCTGCAAAACAATTTATGGGTTGAGAAGTAGAGAGAGGGGAGAAACTATGGACAGGAACAACTTAGGAGTAAGGATCCTGGGGTCCTGAGAAGGAAAAGGAGCCCCAGAGAGGGAGAGGGAAATAATGCAAACTTGACCCCCTTTAACATGTTGCTGAAGATCAGCCCCAAACCAGGAAACCATGAGAGAGACTCTACTTTTTCCTATTTCTTTCCCCCCTTACACCCTCTGACCTGTTGCTCCTACAACCAGAGCTCTTGCTTCGCCCAGGGCTAGTTTGGTGACATTATAGACTAAAAGAGCACTGTGTGGGCGATCTCCATTTGTAACATAGTGTCAGTGGGAAAATGCATTCCAAGTTCCAGACAGCCCGCTCAAAAGCTTTGGAACACAACCACTGGGGCGTGAGAGACTGCAAGCGTTGTATTGAGGGCCAGTCCCAGGACCATCTCTGCATACGGGAACTGAGACAAGTGCCCAGATGCACTTTATTTTCTGAAACAGACCTCAGTAGGTATCTCTGTATATAGGGATCTGATTCAGAAGGAAGTAGCAGTGAACCGAGTTAACTTGTGACTCAGGGTTATGTAAAGTAACCACTCTGGATGATTCCTGCTTGTTGATGTGTGTGTAGGAACGGACCCATTCAGATAACCAGACCTGACTAAATGATAGTGACTGGGTTCGCTTACTACGGTTGTATCTAAGACCATGCTGTGAAGGAGATGGCTTCTGAGTGCAGCACAGGTTATCTCTGGGGGCGTGTTTTAAAATAACAGTGTCCAGGGGTACCTGGGTGGCTCAGTCATTTGAGTGGCTGACTCTTGGTTTCACGTCAGGTCGTGATCTCAGGGGCATGAGGTTGAGCTCTGCATTGGCTCCGCGCTTAGCAGAGAGACTACTTGAGATTCTCTGCCTCTCCCTCTACACTCCTTCCCCACTTCCCCTGTCGCTCACTTGCTCTCTCAAATCCTTTATTTATTTATTTATTTATTTATTTATTTTTATATTTTATTTGCTAGAGAGAGAAAGAGGGGAGCGGCAGGCAGAGGGAGAAGCAGGTTCCCTGCTGAGCAAAGAGCCCAGTGCTGGTCTCTATCCAGGTCCTTAGATCATAACATGAGCCGAAGGCAGACACTTAACCAACTGAGCCACCCAGGTGTCCCAATAAATAAATAAATCTTAAAAAAATAAATAGCAGTGCCCACATGGTATTTGTTTGTGTCCTTAGCTTTTGGCATGGGGGCCTTTCAGATGAGGTCATCCTCTTGGGTCTGTTTCCTGAGTGTTGATCATTGAGAGATCAGCCGTAGAGAACAGCTCCTTCTGAGAGGGGGCCTGGAAGCCTGAATGCCCCCTGCTATCCCCCTCTTCCTCCCTACCCACTTTCTCCCAGAACATCTCTTTTTTGTTGTGGAAAATTACACATTCACAAATTGTGTTTCTTTCCTCACACCAACCATATTCCCACACAGAGACAGATTCTGGAATGATCTCATGGATGAATCATGCCGTTATCCGGCTGTTTATAGGAGCTGCCTTTAGACAAAAGATTTTGGTGTAAGCTACATTAAGACCGCTTCATTGTCTGCCAGTTACCCTTGGGGGACTGGCTTATCGATGGAGTGCTGAGTGTGAGGCGCAGGCCTTGTAGACTAAAAGCCGCTTTGATTTCATTTTTTCCTGTCAGCCCTGGGCTTTGTTCCATTGACTCTGAACTGTGGTGGTGTAACGCTGTGCTCTGATACAAGTAAGCAGACCCAGTCCAAGATGGCAGCTGTATTGTATCTGAAGAGGCAAGACATAGGACTTCTTAAACTATGATAAATACTTAAATCACTGAGTTCCAGTTGATGCATAATCTCTTAATTAAAATTAAGTGGTATTTCCTAATCCAGCTTTCAGGCTTTGCTCTCTGCAGTAAATCTCTTTTTTTCTTTTTCTTTTTTTTTTTTTGAAAGATCTAGAAATCATATTAATATTTAACTGGCTTTTAAATTATTTATGCATCAAAGTGTTTAAACTATTGTCCCTTAACGAGCAAGTGCCCAGTGGTGCTTCTGTTTGGCGTTACAAGGTCTCAAGTTTAGAGCACCATTAAATGATCACAAGTGGCAGTCAGGCCATCCTGGAAGCTAAAAGCCCTGGAAACTAGTTAGTTGGATTACTCACACAGTTCCATCTACTTTCCAGGTGTTAAGTATTTAAATCATACCTTTTTTTTATTAGGAGTAACATTGGTTCACTAATCATATACTCCTTAAGAGAAAGGGCTTACCTTATTTTTTTTTTCTTTTTTAAAGACTTTATTTGTCAGAGAGAGGGAGCGTGTGTGCATGCGCAAACAGGGGAGGAGGGGCAGAGGGAGAAGCAGACACCCTGCTGAGCAAGGAGCCCCATGCGGGACTCCATTCCAGAACCCCAGGATCATGACCTGAGATGAAGGCAGACATTTAACCGAGCCACCCAGGCATCCTGAAACTTCTTGTTACCTAATAAGGAATCTAGTTTGATCAGTTCCATGCATTATGGCTCCATGAGTATCAGAAAAGGTAATGAAAGATCATTTTGCCTGTTAAACGTGATGAAATCAGGAGTTGGCCATAGTGTGGTGGCAGTGACCTAGTTAATCCCCTTTGGGTACCAGGATATCTAGATTGGCCATCTGCTCTGACCAGATGATTCCACAACTGCAGAATCATCTGCATTTACTGTTTGCCATGAGAGCTGAAACCAAGACCGGTCCGGCGGGGGGATTTGCAACCACCAAGTCACAGGCTTTCAAGGAGAGCTACACTCAGTGAATCGTGGGCCCATTCTAAGAAGAATAGGGTTTCGCTCCACAAAGAACCAACCTCTATTTCTGCCCCTTGCTTAAGGGCATAACTGCTGCTTGGCTGTCTCTCCAAATGCATTTTCATCTTCTGTTTTCATTGCTTCCCCCATCTTCTGGGAGCCCCTGCACCGTCCCGCCTTAAACCATCTCCCAGCCACCCCCATCCCCATCGGCCAGACTTTGTAAGAAAACCTTTGTGCTGGGTTTTCAAAGTGTGTCTGTTGCTTACAGCCTCTGCAAAACAAACTTGAATAGATGAGAAATGAGCTCTTGTAGCTAAGTAGGTCTGAGCTATAGCGTCACCCGGGCCTGTGGAAGAGAAGAAAACAGACCCTTGCATTGTCCATGGTTCCCAACCACTGCTTCTGTGAGTGTATTGGTCCAAATGAGATCCTTCCCTATGACCTGCCTAGCCACGTCCGTCTGTAAGTGCGAGCTACGGCTTGTAAACCGTAATGCATACAGCTTTGGCCAGTATCCACATATGGCATTTGAACTTGCCTCCATGCCATTTTTAGAAGAAGGCAGAATATAAATTAATATTTGGACTCTGCATGGATCTGGGGAAAATAATCTAGGCTTTTCAAAGAAACTGGAAAGTCCGACTTCATTCTGCTTTCAATTACTTACAGCTGCAATTCCGTGTTCTCCAGTTTTCTCTCCTGCTCCTGGAGGGTTAATGCTAGCTTTTGAGCCAAACAGATATTTTTGTTTTCATACACGATTTTAATGAGAATTCAGGACAATGATGTTAGAAAGGAAACATCAAGATTTTATCATGACTCCCTGGGGACTTCTGCTTAATCTTTTTTCACTGAAGTTTTTTTAAAAGATTCTTTCTGGGTGAAGCAGCAGGACCGTTCACAGTTCCCTTCTGTAGGCAACTCTTCCTGGCCCCCCAGACCGGGGGTGTCCGGGGCCATAGTCTCTTGCTTGCTTTACAGTCACGCCTACAGTCCTGAGCGGCTGCCTTACCTGTAAATCAGGTGGCACAATGTGCATGTAGTCTCTGTGTACATTGGTCAAAATGGGCAAACAACAGCATTTTCGTGTGGCTCGCGTTAATACAACATTTCAGCAAGCACTTAGCTAAGGAACCTAGAAAAGTCTGTCAGCCTCTTTATGAAAGATGCCATTTTCAGATGCCAAAAATCTTAATATAGAGACAATAAAAAGCTAGGAAACCAACATACTACCTAGCTTAGATGAGATCTATGCCTCGATCGGTGGACATGCACGTGCAAACAGATGTGTGTACAAGTGTGCTCCTAATTCAGTGCCACCAAAACGGCAGCCCGGAAGTTAGGGACAAACTCTTCTTGAGTGGGAGACAGAAAAATTGGAAAGTCTGCCCTCAGCCACTGCCATGAAGCTGTGGGTTTTCTGGAGTAGATATATTTATTATCACGTGGATGAGGTTTTGAAGTTCAAATGGAGCAGATAGCACGGCACCAGATGTGGTGTGTGGAAAATGTCTCATCTTAAAACAAAACTTAATATGAACTATTAGTGCCCCATCTCCCCAAGACTGAAGGGAAATTAAAACATAATCATCACTGGGCATCCTTCTCTCTCTCCACCAGGATGTGTAAAGGACCTGGAGTCTCTCTCATGCCTCAGATTTGGGGACCCTGCTGGTCTGTGCCTCACCTAGGATGTGCATTTTATCACCGTCAGGAGCCCTGTTCCAGAATGTTGAAGGGGTGCGGGGCGTGGCTCCCCTTTGAACACGAGTCCCACGGTTGTCCTTTTCCTCCCCACAGAGGGTGGTCCTGTGCTGGCTCCATCTGCAGGGTCCTGCCTGTCTCCCACCTCCTCTGGGACACCTGACACAGTCTCTTTTCCAGTGAGCTGGGCCTGGAAAGTAAACACCCGGAGGCAGTGACCAGGCTGCTGTGGAAGGCTTACTTGGTCCGATACAGTAGCTGCTTGCTATGTTATTAGCTTACTAGCTAGCTGTTGAAATTTAAATTGACTGAAATGAGGGGTCCCTGGCCGGCTCATTCGGTAGAGCATGTGACTCTTGATCTTGGGGTTGGGAGTTCGAACCCCACGTTGGCTGTAGAGATGACATAAAAATCTTTAAACGAATAAATAAATAATAAATGAACTAAAATAAACAATTCAGTTCCTCAGTCAAGTGATCACACGTCAGGTACCCCGTTGCCACATAGAACTGCTGGCTAGCACACCAGACAGCTCAGACGGGGGATGTGTCTGTCTCTGCAGGAAGCACTGTTGGACAGGGCCGGTCCCTAACGAGCAGTCTGCGTTGTTCCTAGGAGCAGTTGAGGGTGGATCCACTGCACTCCGGGCCTGTTTTCTGACTCAGCTTGGCCTTAGTTACTGAGAAAGGACAATGATACAAGTGAAGGGCTGTGGGAAGTGATGGCTGCAGGGAGCAGACCCACACAGTCATTCTCGAGAGATGGGTTCCCGTGGTTACGTGTGGTGGCGCTGTGCCTGTTACCCTTTGTCCTCTGGGTGGTCCAAGGTGTCCCGAGGTGCTAGAATACTCACTGGATCTGAGAACCCCTGTTTGTTTAAGTGCGTTTTGGGATTTGTCTCATGAGAGGCCTCTAGGCTGTTTGTGCACACATGAAGTTGAATGCATGTTAGGGCTGCATTTTCCTCGGGGGAGGCATCGGGAAGGGGAGTGTGGTTTGAGCATGGCCGGTTTCCTTCTGTGAACTGGGTTGTGTACCTCAGCACAGAGGGGCCCCTGGCTAAGGCAAGTCTGCCCAGGGAAGCAGGAGCCTGGGAGCAAATTGAGACCAATGGTATGGGGCATGATAGAAAAATAGCCTCGCCCCTGCCATCTGTGTAAACCAGCTCTGGTGAGGCAGCAAAGAGCCAGGCTACCTGGCTTCTTCAAGTAAATACTGCACGTCAGACATTGTGTAGGTAGGACACAAACACGGAATGAGCCTCTGTCCTTCCCTGCAGCCGGCTCTCTGTTTAGGAGCACCCTTAAAATGGGCATATTTTAATATCTGTACTTCTCTGGGTTTTCTTACCCCGTGAAGATAGGTCCTGCTTTTAAATTAGATTCAGCCCTAAATAACATTCTCTGTCTGGCAAAATGGAAACAAGGAGACAGTTGTTTGGGAGTTGGGAATTTGAGGCCCGTGCCCGCTGGGTTGCACTTCCGGCAAGGAGGATGTCCTGGAAGCGAGCCGGAGATCCTTTCGTGAAATGCAAGGCACTGCTTTCTTTGTACCCGCTCCCCTCCTGGGCTCCCACGGCCATCCCCTTTCTCCTTGCCCGCCAAGGCCACTTTTGCCTCGTTGCCTGGTTCAGGTTCTTGCTGTGTTGGCATTTCCCTTTGTGAGGCAGGGCAGCAGGGTGGGTGGTCTCTGGCATGGGCCATCCCCGGGTTCTGGTGACCTTGCTGAGCCCCACTTTGCTCCCCGCCTGCTTGCCTGGTCTTTCCAGCTGCAGATTGGAGATCCGGACCTGGAATGCAAGTCTCTGTTCACAGGGTATGTTTATAAAGTGACGTGACTTCAGTCATCCTGGATCTCACGGTCCCCCCAGAGAAGAGCCCCCCCCCCACCTCAGGAGAATGCAAGCACATGCCCAGAGTCTTCCCATTGTTCACAATATGCTTGGAGCTCTGGATGGGATGGTCTGCACCTTCTAACAGTGTCTACAGCTCTGTGAGTTACTGTCCTATTTTGTACCATCCCTAGTGGGTGAGCTTGATGTCTGGAATTACCTGAAGTCATTTACAGTCATGTACAGTCTGTGGTCAGTAGGCTAGGGGGAAGGGGGAAAGCCCTAATTCAAGTATTAGTGTTTAGAATAAAAATATGTATAAATATAAAGCTTGCGGACTGGGATGGGTTCCAGAGAGTTTGAGCATGGCAATATTATGGTGTTCTAAGGAGACTACTTTAAAAAATGCCATACTTACTGGATGTAATTTTTGGTTATTCCTTTCTTTAAAAAAGTCTATTTGTTTTTGAGAGAGCGAGCCTGTACATGCATAAGCGTGGTGGGGGGGCGGGAGGGGCAGAAGGAGAGGGACAAGCAGATTCCCCACTGAGCATGGAACCCACACAGGGCTGATCCCAGGGACCCAAGATCATGATCTGAGCCCAAAATCAAGTCAGATGTGCCCCTTGGCTATTTCTTTTAAAAGTGTCGTTAATCACACTGCTGCATTAGAGGTAGGCTTATAGAGCCAGCAATAGATCAACTAAATCAGAGAATCCCTGTTCTCCTTCCCAGAAGGGGAGGCTCCTTGTCTCTCTTTCCTTACTCACCCAGCTCCCTCTCTTTTTCCTTGAATTCCTTATCTTTGGCCTGGAGAGTCTTGTCTTTACGTTCTGTTTGTTCTTGCTTGGGTTGTAGGAGCCCGCCCTTGAACGTGGGGCCTCTCTCCAGGCCACACAGCAAGAGCACTGCCAGCCTGAGATGACTTTTGACTCATAAGCACCACATCCTAGGGATAGAAACGGGAAGACAGTCCTTCCCAAACATGGCTGCATTTTAGAAGCCCCTGGCAAGTGTTTAAAATGGACACCCAGATTGCCCCTCATACCAGCTGAAACAATGTCTGCGGGTGGGGTCCAGGCAGCGCTGGTTTGTCGGAGCTCCCCACGTGATTCTCTAATCAGCAGCCAAGCCGGAGGACCACCGTAAGGAGGGGGATTGTCCTTGACAATGTGAGCAGTTAGACGTGAGCATAACCACAGCCAGCTCAGTCCTGGATCAGTTGCAACGCTATGTTCTAGAAACAGCACTGGATGCAAACCCCATCTCTACAGCCTCCTCTCCTGGTGACCTTGGCAAACCGCTCAGCCTGTGGGTTTTTTGTCTGTAAAATAAGTTAATGATAACACTACCTGTCTGATGGGGTCATCTTAAGGCATGGCAGAGACGATGTGTAGAAGTCTTTGTAAATTGCGAAGTGCTGTATAAATGCTGGTTAGTACTGGAGATTGTTCTTTTATAGAAGGACGCTCATGTTCTAGGTCCCCTGGCAAGGTGGCTGGGGTGGCTGTGCTGGCATTAATTCCTTTGTTACCAGCAGTAATCTCGGGAACTGTTAAGGGTAAGAATTCATTTCTCTCTTCTCGTAAAAGGGGCGGTGAGGGGAGATGGTCTCTGCCAGCTTTAAAATAAAACCAGCAGCCAGAGCCTAAGAGAACTACTGGCTCATGATGCCCAGGGAATGCTCCTGGCTTCCTATTAGCGGACTGCGAGCAGAGGGGCCTTGCTCGGAGGATCGCCAGGGGTCCGTCGGCTTCTGAGCCTGCCTTTCATCCCCGGGCTTTCCAATTGCTTGGATTTCATTTATAACAAAGTGGATGAGACAAGGTGGGACTGCCTCAGAATGTTGTTAACCAGCCCCCGAGGAGGGTCAGAGGGATACCCTGTTGGCCGGAGCCCATGTGCTCGTTTTCATCAGTGTGACTGTGGTGTCTTGTGTAGTAAACATCATCGTGGCTTTTTGGGGGTACAAACCAAAGCATTTTCTCTTGGGCTTATCCTCCCCAGGGATTTGAAGTTGGATGGAGGGAAGCAGTCCACAGGTGCCGTGAGCTTGAAAGAGATCATTGGACTTGAAGGTGTGGAGCTGGGAGCTGACGGGAAGGTAAGGCTTCCTAGCTTCCAGGCAGCGAGTCTGTGCCGACACCACCAGGGTGGGTCAGGATCGGAGGCAGCATGACAGTCCACGGTGGTGGACGAACCAGGTCTGGGCCAGCCTGTCCCCACTCCCTTAGCATGCACTTGGGAACCCACCGAGCCAGTAAGGAAGTAGCAGCATGCGTATTTCTCCACCAGTGCCGTTTATGATGGAATGCAGGATACTGACAAGTATCCCCCACACAACGTGCATGTTCTGAACCGAGTGGCTTGGACATGCGTTAGCTGATGGTGTCACCACGCTGCTTTACTGCTACTAGGAAGTTTGTTTTGAGTGTGGGGGAGGGAGGAGGCTTCCCACAATGCTGAGAAGCTGAGTCTCTCAGGCTTAGTGAGCACCCAGCGGGAAGGCCATCGCATTCCTCCTTGTGTGCGATCCAGTGAGCTGCTGCCTGGAAGTCTGAGGGGTGAAGATTCAAAGATGAACTTGACCTTTTAGTGCTGGATCCAGGCAGTCTTTGTAAACCCTTCAGAAGCCCGTTTATGGAGATGATGCAAGTATTTGGGGAAGCCATCTCAGGATAGTTTGCTTCCAGCTGAAGCTGCTGGGGCAGCCATTGACCTCCCCACCTCCCCTCTTCCAGAACAGTTGGTCACCACTGTGTCCAGGTGTCATCAGCCCTGAGCTCACAGGCAGGGGTGTATGAGCAGGGCTTCTCCAAGTAGGTGAAAAGAAAAACACTTGTTCTGTGTCCATTCCTGAAGATTGAGTGTCTACATAGGAATGAGGGAGGTGAGCTAGAGACAAGCATCAGAGATCACATCTGCCAACAGAACATACAGGGATGTTCTGTGGTGGCATTAATTCCTTCGTTATCAGCAGTAATCTCGGGAACTGTTTACGGCAAGAATTCATTTCTCTCATCTAGTAAAAGGGGCGGTGAGGAGTGTCTACACAGGAATGAGGCTACAGCCCCTTATCATTACTCTTGGGGCCTGATGTGTTCTGGAATTCTGTACTCGGTGGGTTGTAAAGCTCATGTGGTGTTCAAAAAAGAAAAAAAAAAGACAGTGTGGTATGTGTCTTGGGTATTACACAAGATCCTAGTGCTTCGGGGATAGTTCTCAAACACACTGCTCTTTCTACCATAGAACGTGAATATTTGCACAGAGTGCGATAAATTAAAACTCTGTCTAGCTTCAAGTCAGTGGAGGTTAGGTTTTGGCGCAAATAAATACCAAAACAAATTTCATCTCCAATCTCATTGGATTTTAGAAGTGCAGATGTAAGAATTTGAATGCACACCTTTCACGGCTTGGAAGTAATTCATTTTGTCTGTTTTTGTCTTCACCTTTTAGACTGTTTCCTACACGCAGTTTCTGTTACCCACAAATGCCTTTGGAGTCCGGAGAAATACCATAGACTCCGCCTCCTCCTTCTCCCAATTCCGTAACCTGAGCCACCGCAGTCTCTCCATAGGACGCGCAAGCAGCACCCAGGGGAGCCTGGACACAGGTAACCTCAGGCGGGGCCGGGCAGCACGTGGAGAAGGTGCTTCAGTGCACTGTATGGGCGGGGTCTCCCTGTACAGACTGGAGGACAGGGGCCTCTGGATGGAGCGTGAGCCCATCCCACAGGCCACATGACTTTGGGACAAGCCCAGTTTCAGGCCATACATGTTCACAGCTGGGCCACAGGGGGGACCAAGGAGATGTTTCAGCTACCAACTCCCGAGCTCCCGCAAGGAGAAAAACCGAGGGCATCTGCACCCATAGACATGGCCGGATCGCCCCCTCCCCCACCTCTCCCCACCACTCAGCTCCTCACCTCAGCCTGGTTCTTGCCGCTGTTTTCCTAGTGTTCAGATTTAGATCAGGTGTGAGAACTTTTTGGTGATTCCCCTAGTGGGTGAGCTAACATGGCCCTGTGAACGTGAAGGAAGGCTTGCTTGCTTCTAGCTTTGCCTCTGCAAACCTTTGTAAGGTGCGAACAAGGGAGAGAACTGTATGAAGCAGCATTATGTCCACTGTCAGAGAAACTCCAGATGACGGGGAAGTTCCTCGGGCCTGCCCAGGTGCGGAGTTTGGAAGCACTGGCATCTGCTCTGACCTGTGTGCGGACACAGTAGCCCGCCTGGAAGCCTTCACACCAGAAGTGAGTGGCTGGCGAGGCAGGACTCGAGTGACTCGTTTGATCTGCAGGTTCAGCAAATGCGCCTTCTCGGTGCCCCATTTTATAACCCAAGTGCCTGCTGCATCGTTCATGCTCATGAGGTTTTGTGCTCTCCCAGGTCTGGGGAGTGATACATAATTTTCTAAACTGGAGAACCTGTCAGGATGTTAAGTATTGGTGACCCCTCGAGTGGGGGGTTCCCTTCACTGGCCTGTAGGGATGTCTCCTGAGGGGCAGAGTGGGCAGCGTGATTCTGGTCTCAACAACCCGAGGCCCTAACTTTAGACTTGGCGTTCGCCCCGCTGCTTCTGCTTCAGGGAGTCCAGGACCCCTATTGATTATTTTGTGTGGGATCCTCAGGTAGCGACCTGGGAGACTTCATGGACTATGACCCAAATCTCTTGGATGACCCCCAGTGGCCTTGTGGCAAGCACAAGCGAGTTCTGATCTTTCCTTCGTACATGGTGAGTAGTGGTGGAGAGACGGTCTGTGTGCTGACCCCCTCAGCCTCACCCCTGCTGCCCCCTCAAGCGTGCTCACCTTAACAGGTGGCTGCTCTCTGGCATCAGGGGGCTGGTTCAAACACTGCACAGCCTGGGGAGCTTCTGGGGAACTCCCCAGTGTGGGTTGCTCATGGCTCTGTCTGGAGTTCCCTGGTGACTGTAGGCCTCCACGTACACTCCAGGCAATCATTGGGAACTGGGCTCTGGATGACAGAATTCTTCCTGGGGGAGTGAAGGTAGGCCACTGTGGGCGTTAAATGCAAAAACTTCCCTTGCCGTTTTTGCTTCATGGACTCTTCCTGTTTTTCCCTTTGTGTAATTTTGGTTTCTGCTTTTGGCTGACCACCGTTTCCCACCACTTGGTCTGCCATTTCTCCAGACACCCATGGGGCCTGGCTGGGTCCTGTGTACCTTCTTGGGGCAGACTTGCCCTAACGCAGTGGCAGGCAGATCCCGGGCAGCCGTGGGAGGAGGGGAGAGCTGGGCTTGCGGGAAGGCTGCCAGGCCGGGCCTGCTGCACATGGCACCAGGAGAGCACCGACCCAGAATGCTTCCACCCCCTCCCTGATGGGCCCAGAGGAGGCCGGCGCAGCTGAGAGCATCCTGCTCCGGCTCCCTTGCTCCTCCCCAGCCCATGCCATTCTCAGCATCCCTGGCCTTGGGAATGAGCAAATGGTCCTTTTTGCTCTTCTGGACTCTTGTGTCTGCAGAGACCAGAGTGGGACCCCCTTTACTCAGAGGGCCCCTGAACACTCACTCCGACCTGAGAGTTCTCAGTGCGGGGCTTCTACCCTCCAGTCTCGCTTTCTTCCCTGAACATTCAGCAAGTATCTGCCATCAGAGAAATACCAGGCAGAACACAGGTCCTTGCCAGTTGCTTCCAGCGTATATTCTATTCTAATACACCATGCTGAGTCAGAATGAATTACCGAAGGCTCTGAGTTTAAAATTGCCCCTGCTTCTCACTCTCCCATCTTTATTTCCCACCTCCTAACACAAAAAACAGAACCAGAGCCATGTATTTTTTCCCCCCACTCTGTGACTTGTTAAGATTAGTTGTTACTTTTACAAAACCAGGCCTTATTCGTGTAAGCTAGCACATAATAAGTGTTTAATAAATGACCAGAATCACTGCCCTGATGTCAAGGAGGAAACAACTGGAACGTCATGACTTGTGTAAGAATAGTATTCTTTATGTTATTCATTGCCTTATTTACTAAGTAATGGGCAGGAAACTGTGGCTTGGGGAGTCTGAGTGAGGCTCTCACTGTTGACAGACAGGAAGTGGGGGACCGAGGCCAGAACTCCTGGCTTGGTGCTCTTCTCACTCGGCCCGTGACTCTCACATCTCTCAGCAGTCGTGGGCAGAACAGCCGAACTCAGGGGGAGGACGTGAAAATGACTCTTTGGGCCAACGGTTTAGCAGATTTCTAAGTAACGCAGAGAATAAGAGAGGGCACTGTTTTTGACTGGGGTTTGGCAGGGATCTCTTCCCGAGGTAACGTTATGTTTGGCGAAAACGACCTCTCCGGTAGGCCTGGTGACAGGCTGGTGCCAGATCTTATTATTATTATTATTATTATTTTAATTTAAATGATGTCACTGTGAACTTCAAGGTTCTGGGCCACAGACTACGTGTGCGTGCCTGTGCACATGAGCGATTTCTCCTCCTTGGGCAGTGTGCTAGATGACTTGCCAAGTCAGCATATATGTCCTTTCCTCCTTGTTTTATGGTCCCAACTGGCTCATTTCTCATCTTACCAGGTTGCATCTGCAGCCTCTGCTTCCTGTAATAGTACGTGTTTTAGAGAATGAAATGGCTCGTGAACCACATTTTCTGGTCAGTTCCATAAGGTGTACATCTCTTCTGGCCACAGAGATTGGTACTTTGATCAGATGTGGGACATCCACTTTTCAGCATCCTCCTCTGTCATGGCCATGTGTGTCCTGTGTCACAGAGAGACTCAGACTGGCTCCCAGAAGACTTCTCTAGAAGCAAGCTTGCATTATAAGGCTGTCTCGCGTACATCGAACTTGCACGAATACATGTGGGGGTTTTGGTTTTGGCTTTTGCTGGTTTGCTTAAAGATACAGAATTTGGCTGAGGCCTTATATAGTGGAGAACAAACTGGCCACGATCGCCATTTTCCTCAACCTTACTGTGCATAGAGAAGTCAGACAGTGAGCAAACAGCCGAGTCACCGCGGTCATGAGGAGGGTAAGGAAAGTGCTAGGAGATGATGGCAGCAGGGCATGGAGGTGCAGGTGGGAGGTCAACCTTAGGGAAGGTCTCCCTGAAGAAATGGCATTGAAGGGAGTGTGAGGAGTAAGAAGGAGCAGCCATTCCAGGCCTTGGTGGGAAAGGCCCCTGTTGTCTTGTGAAGAGGTGAGTGAGGGCGAGTAGGAAATTGGTATTTTTAGCAGTGACAGTCCCCGTCCTTCCCTCTACGCGTGTGCACATGGGCATAGCCAGAAGTGGAGAAGGCAAGCCATAGAACAATCATCCTGACAGGTTGTCCATACTTACTGAACCCCAGGCACACGGAGCTGTGCTTGTAATAGGCACCAACTACCAGGGTAGACAGAGCTACACGGTTACTTGACCCAAGT
Organism: Enhydra lutris kenyoni; assembly: GCF_002288905.1. Taxonomy (NCBI): domain Eukaryota; kingdom Metazoa; phylum Chordata; class Mammalia; order Carnivora; family Mustelidae; genus Enhydra; species Enhydra lutris. Next base: position 18,620,877 of record NW_019154092.1, read on the forward strand.
AACATGGTCACTTGAAAACCCTCTTTGAGGCTCCGGGGCCCATCTTGGTCTATGGGTGGGTGGGTGGGAGGCACTCAGCCCAGACAAGCTCACCCAGCTTAGAGCTTTTCTCCTGGGCTTCGAACCCTCATCGTTGGCAGGGCGCCCCCTACAGGCAGATGTCAGGCCTGTGTGAAGCCCGTGCGGCCAGCTCCTCTGTCCCGTCCCGCAGGGCTTCCTGGTGTGGCCTTTGCTGAAAGACTGGGCAAGGGTGCTGGCCAGGTGCCAGGCTGACTGCACAGCACTGCCCACCCCCCTTCATATTGGCCCCGGAGGCCTTTGAGGTCCTGCTGCCAATGCCTGTCTCCCTTAGTTGCCAGCACAGCTCAGGGGAGGCCAGCCCAGTGGAGGCCTCGAGCCTGAGGCCCAGGGGCTGTTGTCCAGGGTCTGTGGGTGCTCTGTTTGCATGGCGTTTCGGGGGCTGAGAGGTTCGTGTGGCTTCTGCAGAATCAAGCAACCTAGAAAGTGATAGGCTAAACCCCTCACCCCATTACATCCCCCAGCCGTCATTTGTTTTCTCTTTTCATGTTAGGGTGTGATTTATGTATGATCAGACACACACATTTGAAGTGTATAGTTTCATGAATTTTGTTGCCTCTGCTTTAATCAAGATAGAACATTTCTTTCCCCTTGGAAAGTTCCTTCCCATACATCCTGTTCTGACTAATGTCACTGTAAACTAGTTTCACCTATTCCAGTGCTTGATGTAAATGGAATCATATACTATGCACTTCTTTAAAAAATTTTTTTGTTCTTCTTCCTTCACGGAATTTAATAGGTGAGATTCACTCGTGTTGGACATTATCAGTAGCTTGGGTTTTTTTAATTGCCGAGTAGGTTTCTCTTATTTGGATGTACCCCAGTTTATTTATCTCCACTCCTGTTGATGGACATTTGGGTGGTTTCCTGGGAGGGGGCGCCTTGAACATGGCTGCCATGGGCATTCTTACACAAGTGTTTCATGGACATTTTCATCTCTCTTGGGTAAGTACCCAGGAGTGGGCTTTCTGGATCCTAGGTAGGTGATGTTAACTCACCAGGATGTGGCTGGGTGTGTATTTTCATTCATGTGTGTTCAAAGTACAAGATAAAAAGGCCACTCGTGGCCACAGTTGCCATGCCTTCAAAAGTGGGAGAGTTCCAGAGGTGAACATTTCCCTGAGGCCTAGAAAGAAGCCTGTCATGTACAAAGTTTTTAAGTGGGAGCCGTTTAGAACTGCCCTTGCATTCAGAGTGACACAGGTTTTTAACTTTGATCTGTGCAAGTCCCTCCCACTATTGGCTGCTGGGAAAGGGCAAAGGGGACATTTTGAAGTAAAAAAACAAAAATTCCTGGGGCAGGTCTGGAAACCCAAGTCGCAGCTGCCCCTGTGGTTTTGGCCCTGAAGTTTCTAGACAGTGACCACAGAGTAGGAAAGTATTTTGAACCTCCTGGCTACACGCAGGTTCTCGCAGGGCCTTAGCTTAATGATGGTGTTTCTCAGTGTGGTGAGGGTGGGCGCGAGGCCTCGAGTCGGAGCCGGGTGCTTCCTGCTCTGTGCGCCGCCTGCCTTGTCATTAAAGTTTCGCCAGAAAGTGGTTGCTTATCATTAGAACCTGGCAGCTGAAGCCAGTAGTGGTTTTGTTTTTTCTTCCCTTTCTGGGTGTGGAGAGCAATTAAGAGGAGAAAGTAAGCAAAAGAGCTGACTGAGATAATGCCAACAAAGTTAATGTTATTTGAACGCATATCTGGATCCTTTTCCTGTCTCAGGAAGAAATCCCTCTCAGACTCTTTTGACATCAGAAGGAAAACCGACTAATAACCTTGACCATAGCTGTAGGCATGTAAATCTCGAGAGGACAGGTCTTGGATTGATCTTGATAAAGTGCCTATTCACGTGTTTACTTAATACTATAATCTAACTACTCCTAGGAAAAAACTCCTCCTTCCTACCCCCAGGTCCCCCACGCCCCCTCCCAGCATTGTGGGAGTATGTCTTAGAGCTTTTTCAGCAAAGTATGAGATGCTGAGCAGTGGGAAATTCAAGACTCAATAAAGGAAGGTGAAGTCAACCTTCTGTGTGGCAGGCGGTTGGGCTCTGGTTTCCCTCACCATATTTCTTTTGTGCTGAAAGCCATCTTGTTGACTAGGTACTTACCTGTCTGCAGGGTGGATTTGTAGAGAAGCTAAAGCAGCGTGAGCCCCAGGGGCTCCTCCCGTGTAAGGCTCCTTCCAGGGCCCTCAGGTTTCAAGGCGCTTGAAGCTCATTCAGTTTAGGAAAAGTAGTAAGTCATTATTACAGTGATACCATTGCTGGGCCTCCCCTAAGACCTGGAAGGGCCTTAGAGCTTCCCCAGCTCTAGGGAAGATCTGCCAGGCACTGCATAGGAGCTGAGCAGTGGGATCTCTGAGGCCCACTAGCTTTCGGTGCAAGTGTTAAAATGCCTTCTTGAATCCCCTGTTGCATTGTGGTGGGTTTGTTTTTTCGCTCTAGGGCTTTTTTGGGTTGTATGTGACAGCTCTATTGGATATATTTCACATAGCATACAGTTCACTTGTGTACAGTGTATAGGGGCTCCTGGCTGGCTTAGTCGGTAGAACATGCTCTTGGTCTAGGGGTTGTGAGTTCAAGCCCCACACTGGGCATAGAGCCTACTAAAAGTAAAAAATAATAAAGTGGTTTTTAGAACATTCACAGGGTTGTGCAGCCATCACCATAATCCATTTCAGACGTTTTCATCATTCCCAGAAGAAGCCCCTGTACCCTCAGCCCTCCACCTGCTAAGCCCTAGGCAACCACTAATCTACTTTCTGTCTCCATAGATTTTCCTGTTCTGGACATACCATAAAAATGGAATCATACGCTATGTGGTCTTTTGTGTCTGGCTTTTACTTCGATAATGTTTTCAGGGTCCATCCACGTTGTAGTGTGCATCAGTATGGTGGTTTTCTTTCATCTTTTCTTACAAAAATAATACAAAATGAAATACTGGCTTTACATTGTACACAAGATGCCATAGCATCTGCTTCATTTCTGCATGTTTGTCTCAGATTTGCAGTGACCATTTTGTGTCTCTACCGTGCTCCTCCGGGCTTGGTTCATCAGCTCCTGCTCTGAGGTGACCACTTAAGGAGCATGTGTTTACAAGTGCATCCAAATACTATGTGGTGTGTGTGGTGTGTGTGTGCGCGCGTGCGTAAGTGCCCTCAGGGCCACACCCACCCGGTGTCTTCTGGCGTGAGTGAAGACGCTACCCTAGAAGTTTCTGTATCTCACAAATGCCTGAGACCATGGCCCTGCTGGGCGTCTCCCGGCATCTCCTCGTTGGTGGTGTAAGCCTGAAGCAGAAGTAGTTTTTCCTGAGTTTCTCTCCTTGATTTGCACATGGTTTCATTTTAGTGAAGGAAACCAAAGAGCTGCTCCTCTCAGGGCAAGGGAGGGAGTAAATCCAGGGTCATAGATTTGGAATCTGATGGGTAGAAATAGCAGGAGATGCTGCCCCAGGCTGCAAAGGCCCTCTGCTCATTCCCACGGTTTTCCTCGTGATTTACTGTCCTCTTAGGGAAAAGGAGAAATGCCGAGAAGAGCCGAAATGCCCAGCTGCTGGTGGTAGATAGATGGAGTAATGGCGGCTGCTCGGCTTAACGACCTGAGCGGGCGCCCATGGGTGTGGGGCAGTCGGTCAGGTGGGAGAGCCCTGTCTGTGCGGGGGCCGTCAGGGCTGGAAGGTGCTACAGGGAGCCCTGCCAGTTAGCCCTCCTTCCCTTGGGACATTCTGTCCCCGGGGAGCTCCTATGACCCAGAGGGGAACCGTAGCTGAGTCTACAGCAAGAGCACATCTGTTCAGAGCTGCTCTCAAGAATGCCTGGGGAGCTGTGGAGGGCAGGAGGATAGGAAGGCAGGAGGGACTTACGGGGCCCAGAAGTGGAAGCACCTTTTATATTGTTTCTCTTGAAAGCAGACCAGCGACTTGTCAGCTCTGAGACCCTCTTTGTTTTCCGGCACTATTAGGGTATGTGTAATACCACACCCCTGCTCCCTCTGCTCCCTGCCTCACCTGCCCCCACCATCTCCCGTTGCATCCAGCCCCCCGAGGCCCCCACTGCACAGCACTGTGTCTGCTACTGTGAGCCTGGGGAGGCCCAGGTCCCTTCCCTCCCTCCTGCTGTCAGTCAGTCTTTGTTTTCTTTAAAAAGCAAAAGATACCTCCTTGTGTCCGCAATAGATGTGGTAGACTCTTCCAGATAGATAACTAAGGTCTGGTCTCACCATCTTTTCCTGTCGTCTTGGTAGGTAGTTAAGGTGTCAGCCCCACAGCAGGCCTTCCTGACTCTGCCTCCCATCTCCAGCAGGTTGGGCTGCTTTCTGAATTGCATCTCCGGACCTTGTGCATTTGGGATGGTCTCCTCCCAGCTGACTTTCCTCTGTTGCCTCCTCTGTAGCTGTGTGCACAGCTTCCTTGTGGGCAGGCCGTGGTACGACCGTTCACCCGAGCCACCTCATACTGAGAGTGGAATGACAAGCACTGCGGGGCTGGAACTCTCTGTCTACCGTGTGGCCTGGCCCAGCTGTCGGCCTCTGCCCTGGACCATAAGGAGCCCTACGTCTGGCAAATCCCGTGGCCTGGAATTAGGTGGCTTTGAAAACAGTGGCCACTGAATCTGTCCCAGGCCAGGAAGGAACCACACCGCTTCATAGCGTTTTGATTTGTAGTAACGTGTGCTGGCAAAACCTGGGCATTAGGAGTCTTTATACAGTCAGACTCGTAGGGGAGCTAGCACATAGCAGTGCCTCACTTTTAATTCATATCCTTTGAAGCCAGAAGGACTGAATAACTGGGGACCCATCGTACCTCTGTGCATGCAGCTCAGCCTCAGGGACTGCCACCTCAGCTCACCTCTGTCCCTGCAAAGAGGGTAGCTGCCTTTCGGGTGGTCTAGAGGTCCTGCCTTTCAAGAGGTCATAAGGCACCCTCAAGACAGGACCACGTGGGAGAATCGTGGCTGCTTACATTCCAGAGAGTGCTTCTCAACAGGAACTGGAGCAGAAGACAGCAAGAACTGTCATCCCTTCTGGAACCTGCCTGACCTAGTGGCCGTGGACTCGGGGTGATTCGGCCAGTACCCAGAGTCTGGGCGGAGCAGCGCCATTCAGGAGCAGTGGGCTCAAGGTGCAGCAGGCGAGCGAGGGGCTGGGAGCAGATGGTCGTTTTGGGGGTTGCCCACTCAGCTGCCCTGGTTGTGGGCCCCAAGCAGCTGAGTTTAAGTCAGACTGAAACAGCCCCCACAGATGTCCAGGTGCCGTGCAGCTACCGACGTGAAGCAGATGGCAGAGAAGCCAGAGGAAGGACCTGCAGCACAGAACACGGAGCAGTTTCACTGGGCCACCCAGCTACGGAGCGGCGGGGCTGGGGCCTGACCCGAGGCCTCTGGCTCCATGGTTTGTGATCTTCCCCCACAGAGCCACAGCTCCAAGAAGCAGAGACGATAGCAAGACTGAAGACAGAGCCGTCCCAGCAAGTAGAGGAGGTAGAGAAAGGAGAAACTGGAAGGGCTCCCACACACTGAGGCCAAGGCCAACAGTGCCTGCTGGCTGGGTAGAAGCCAGGGCCCGTGGGGGCAGCTGTGTCCAGCCTGGGAAGAGCAGCTGGGATCAGAGCACGGCAAGGCTGTGTAGCTGCACCATTAGGAGCAAACACCACTGCACTGAGGTGAAAGGTGTCACCCCAAAATACAGGTTGAGGTCCTAACCCCTAGTACTCCAGACTGGACCCTTATTTAGAAGTAGGGTGTTGCCGTTATAAACCAGTTAAGCCGAGGTTTTACTGGAGTAAGGTGGGTCTAACCCAGTATGACTTGATGTCATAAACAGAGCCAGAGAGAGGACGGCCACGTGGACAGACGCGTGGGGAGAGCCCGGGTGATGACTGGCAGAGACTGCAGTGATGCCTCTGCAAGCCAGGGGCTGCCTGGCACTGCCAGAAGCTGGGAGAAGCAAGGAAGGATTCTAGCCACGTTTTGAGAGGGAACAGAGCCCACCTGACACCTTGATCTCAGACCTGTAGCCTCCAGAACTGAGAGACCATAAATTGCTGTTTGAGCCGCGCAGCCTGTGGTGCTGGGTGACGGCAGCCACAGGAAACTGAACGCAGCCACTTTTGCATTCTCTGCCTTCCTGAGGTGCTCAGACTGACGTCCACAGTTTACCACTGTCCTCTTCCGGTCTTAAGTCATGGAGGCCTTTCGTTGCCCCAGAGGCCAGCCTGCTCTGCTGCCATATGTCAGCAAATGGGCTGAAATGATGGCCTCATTGGGCCCCTGCCTCAGGTGCGGCAGCCACGGTCGTCCAGTAGTCTATATTCTCTTCTCCTTCCCTGGATGCCTTTGGACTTCCCAGAGCAGCCACCCTGGAACTGCTGGGCCCAGCTCTCCCATGTCCAGTGGAGCCCTTCCCCCGCCACATGTCCTGATGGCTGCCAGCCACATGGGGGTCAGGAAATGGGGGGCCTTGACAGAGACGGAGGTTTGCAGAGATCCTCCACCCCCAAATGCACCATATCTACTTTAGAAATGACCCAGAGTAGCCCAGCGCCAGCCAAATAAGTGGAGGGTGAGGCTGCCGACAGGCTTCCTCCTCCACGCCAGGAGCAGTGGCAAGGATGTGACTGTAAGGCCGGAAACCCCACACGGGAAGAATGACAGAGTGCTGCTTCTGTACCTCTGGACAGCAGAGCCAGGATCCAGAGGAACCTGTCACCCAGAAGATGAAGTCAAGGGCTTGGCTCTCCCTGCAGCTGCCCTGTGCCGCGCACGCTGGAAGCCAGGCGGTGGGCCCAGGACTCCGTGTCAGCTCACCGGCCCGCCCTCTGTTCCCCTGTCCAGGACTGGCACGTGTCCACTCCTACTCTCGGGAATAGTAGGCTCTGCATCTGTACCCCAAGAGCTAGGGCAGGCTAAGGCAGGGTTGCTTGTGAAAACAGTCTCTCCTGGGCCCAGGGCTACAGACTGAGCTGGGTCATCGGTGTTCATGGGGTCCTTCTGAAATTCAGTTTGGTCAGGAAGTGGTGTGTGAGGGCCCACGGGATAAGTCTCCGTGCCCTGGGGAACTGATGACATTGGGGCCTTATCCCCCAAAGGATCCCCCATGGGCTCTGCCCTTATCCCATGTCTTCCCAGGTGAGATTCACTTAGGGTATCGGTCAAGGCCATCAGTGGAGGTAGTGTGTGCGTCAGTGATGGTTCGGGTACAAAGACCGGCATCCATGCAAGCTAGTTTATAAGGGATTTATCACCGAATATTGAACAGCTTGCAGAGTCACTGGGGAGGTGCGCACGACTGCCTAAGTTGGGATTTCAGGAATGACCCCAGGACCACCCTGCAGAGCCAGGCCACCAGGGGAGCCACCGCCTGACCTCGTCCTTGATCAGGGCCCGGAAGATGGTTGGGATCGGGCACCAGCTGCCAGTTTCAGACATGGCAGTGCCACCGCCGCCTTCAGGCAGCTTCAGATCCGTGCTGCCTGCTGTGGCCGCCCCCAGCAGAACAGGCACCAGGACTTCAGGACTCCTGCCGTGACTTTTCTTGGCGGCAGGAAGACCAGAAGCCCGGCTTCTGTTTCCGTGGTGCCTTCTTGCACCGGTGTGCAGGTCGCAGAGAACTGGAACGGATCTGGAATCCTCCCCGGACAGTCCCCTGTCCGGACTGTTGTGTGCAGTGAAGGCCAATCACTGGAAGAGGGACCAGGTCGCTGGAGGCTGGGGGAAGGTGACCCCACAGGAGTGGCTCCAGGCCAAACCGTGGCTGGGTGCCAGCCCCGCAAGGAGACTGCTGGGTGTGCAGGTCCCCTGGGCAGCATCACCATGCAGATGACTCCCAGGGCGCCGCCCACACGCCCTGACTCAGGGTACCTGGGGCAGCCTCGTCTCTGCCATCTCCTGCCTCCTTGCTCTTGATTCGCCAGTGGCCTTTGGGTACACAGTGTTCTCTCTGTTAGCTCCGGGAGAAACCTGTGAAGCAGCCATACCAGGTGTTCTCGCCAGGGGTCCATCCTTTTTCAGGGACGAGGGAGGCGAGGCCGCAGGAGGCTGAACGTCTTCCTCAGGGCTGCCGCCTTGCTGGAAGCAGAGCTGCCCTCCACCAGCCGGCCCTTCCTTCCTGCCGGCGGTCTTGAGCTGTCTCCCCTGCTCATTTCAGCCCGATGAAGGATGGAGATGGCAGGAAGGCAGTGCAAGCGGTGAGCTGAGAGCCCCGGCTCCCGGTGCTGGCCCTGCCCCTTCCCCATTCCGAGCCTCTGCCTCCCCATCTGGGAGATGGGGCTTATGGCTGCAGGCTGCTTCTCTGGCCGCGGGAAAGCCGTGGTGTGTGTAGCTCCATAGAAGATAGAGCAGAGCTGCTGTGGCTGCCATAGGCAAAGCTCCAGATCTCCCCTTCCCACTCCGGGGGATCCTTGCTTGGAGCTCCCGGGGCTTCAGTCCTCAGCAAGGGCTGGTGAGTCTTTGCTTAAGACTTTCGTCCACCGAGGACCAGCAGAAGAGGCTGTCCACGAGAGTTTGGGATGCCTTGTGTGGGGTAGAAGAGGGAGGGAGGGCTGGGTATTTCGGAAACAGAAGAATTGGCTGATCGGCCAGAGGGCCCAGCTTGAGGTAACCGTGTTAGATGTAGTTCCCCATTCTGCTGCCTGTTTCCTAAATGAAAACTCGTACATCCTGTTCCACCCCATCTGTTCGGGATGATAAACGCGTCTTGGAGGGCTGCCACAGGGGAAGCGCCCGCTCTGCGAGACACTAAGCGGCCTCCATGATGTCCCGTACTCCCCTTCTCTGGGCATCCAGCAAAACCTCGCCACACACAAGTGTGTGCATGCGTGTGTTTGCACATTGGGGCCACGGGGCCACTCCCTTGCTCCTTGCCCGCACATCGCAGGGGCACAGGGCAGCTCCCGGAACGGGCATGTCCGGGGCCAGCTGAGGGGGAGCCTTCTTGACCGGGCCAGAGAGACATGGCGCCAAGGAAGAGCTCTTGGCATTGCACCAAGTCTGCTTCCACCCAGAATCTGAGAAAGTTCTGAACGAGTTTGGCGGAACCGTTTTGAGTTCGTCTTGCTGTGGTTTCGCTTTTACTCACCAAAGCTGCTGTTCTGAAGGTGCTGTTCGGATCAGTGTGAGTGGGGACATGTTGGCTCTTCGGCTCCTCTGGGTTATTAACACACACCAGAGCCCTCCACGTGCCTGTACTAAAGGCATCTTCTGAGTGGAGGTGTTTACGGATAGCCGCCCGCTGCTGTTAGAGCCATGGAGGAAAGTGGTGACGCATCCCCTGGAAGGCGCCAGGCCACAGAAGCCAACCCCAGGATCGGGCCTTCTCAGCAGAATCTGCACTTGTTCCTTTCTCGGGCTCTGCCTGGTGAAGGTTATCGCCTCCAGCCAGCCAGGGAGGCGTCAGGCATTGTTGCTGCCCCTCAAAAGCAGAATTCCAAGGAGGAGGAGAGAGGCTATAACCTAGTGAGGCCTGGCAGGAGACCCTGTTTCCTTCAGAGTTAATACTGTGCAGCGCAGACTAGCCAGGAAGACCCAGGGCCTCAGAAGGGGCTCGAAGGAACCACTCTTTTTAAGGATGGCTAGGATTAGAAAGGGGAAGGGGAGGGGACTGGCTCAGTCCATAGAGCATGCAGCTCTTGATCTCGGGGTTGTGAGTTCAAGCCCCATGTTGGGCAGAGAGCCTACTTAGAAAAGAAGAGGAGGGGAAGAGGAAGAAACCCAGGGTTTAAAGGACTGTTACTGGTAGCTGACATCATGTACATGCAACAGAAGGTTATCCAGCCTTAAAAAGGAAGGGAATTCTGACCCCTGCTGCACTGTTTGACCCCGGAGAACGTGATGCTGAGTGAAACAAGCCAGGCACAAAAGGACCAACACCATCACTGTGTGATCCCACTCATATGAGGGACCGAGAGGAGTCAGGTTCAGAGACAGAAAGCAGAATAGTAGTTGCTGGCAAGAGCTGGGGTGGGGGGGAATAAGGACTTAATGAAGGGGGACAGAGTTTCAGTTTTGCAAGATGATGAAAGTTGTGGTGATGGGTGGTGGTGATGGCCACGCACCAACATGAATGTACTGAATGCCACTGAACCGCATCTTTTAAAATGGTTAAAATGCTAAGTTTTGTGTGATGTATGCTTGTGGGATACATACTTTCCCACAATGAAAAAGAAAATCGCTGACATTTATCGAGTGCTTGCTGTATGCCAAGTGCTGCACAGAGCCCTTGACATGTCTCATAGTTCTCCAGATAGCCATGTGAAGTAGGCACTGTTAGCTGCTTTCATCTTATAGATGTAGAACCTGATGTTTGGGGTCATTGGATAACACCCCACGGTTGGACAACTAGTGATGGTCAAGTGTGGCTTGAAGCCTCGTGTGTGGGTGCCCACACCGTGCCCTAAACGCTGTGCTGTGTGAATACCAGGCTGAGGCACAGGAACTGAGAGAGGGGCTCCCTCCCTGCCAGACCCTGATTGCTGACTGTCTGGAGGCTGCTGCTTCCCCATGTTGCCTGGTCCTGCTATAGCACGGATTTGTGTTCCAGAAACGTGTCCCCTTCAGGTGCTCAGGCTCAGCGGGGCTCTTGCTGTGCCTCTCCTCCGGGCTTCCTCACTGCGTGGTGCTGTCAGAAGTTGTAAAATGGCCATAATGTGCACATAATTGTAACCCGTGACCTGAGTGGCTCAGTTGGTTAAGCATCTCCCAGGTCATGATCCCAGGGTCCTGGGATTGAGTCCCGTGTCGGGCTCCCTGCTCAGTGGGGGGTCTACTCCTTCTCCCCACCGCCACTCGTGCTCTTTCTCTCTTTCAAATAAATAAACTCTTCAAAAAATTTTTTGAAAGAGTGACCCAAATTGCCCGATCTGTTACAGACCACAGTGATCGACTATGTGAAGCCCTCAGATCTCAAGAAGGACATGAATGAGACCTTCAAGGAGAAGTTTCCTCACATTAAGTTGACACTCAGCAAAATAAGGAGGTACGTGAGGCTCAACATCCACTTGAGCTCTCCACTCAGACCCTCTCCTGCCATGCATTCAGCTCACTTTTTGTATGCAGGTTCCTTGTGTAGTTCAGGGAATTAAAACAGGTGTGTGCGGCGAGGAAAGGCTCACCCTCCTCTGGCTGGCTCCTGCCTCCGTGAGCGAGAGCTGAGGGAAGCAGGGCAGAAGGAGGAGCTCTCAACTCGAGTTGACATGGGTGTGAGGATAGTTTCCTTATGTGAAAGAACCATTATTTCCTACTGTCCGAGGCTCAGCTGTCCAGTCAGGGTTATGTTACAGAGAACTCGGAATAGGAAACATTCAGTTCCCTGCTTTCTCAAATGTAGACAAGACAGAAAAGAGTTGGTTTGATAACCTTTGAGGGAATTCTTTGCCCACAGCCTTCCACCCAAGAGTTGCCAGCCAAGCACTACCTTTAAGCATTTAGCAGAGCAGCCAGAGCAAAATCAGGGCCATGTTTCCCCTGCAGCAGACTGGATTGACTTTGTAGTGATCTACATGTCCCGGGCCAGAGAGGAGCCGCCTGGGGTTGCGTCTGTCTAGCAGGACAGACTCTCAGTGCACATGGTTACAGAGGTTAGACTATATGCCAACACAGCGTGGGAGTATGTGCCAGCATTTACATGCTGTGTAGCCCAGTGCTGATTTGACTCTTGTCTGTTCCAAGCCAAAGATGTGAGAAAACTGCAGTATTCCCACTGTGTCCATTTGCTGGGTAGCATTCTTAAGTACACTGGCCATTGTGTTGTTAGCCTAATCCCTCTTCTGCCATAGTTTCTGAACATGGCGGACCCTCAGCAGAGTTGATACCAAGCACCTAGTTTCTTTCTCTTGGTGTTTCTGTGGACTGATCGTAGTACCCCTCAGTTTCCCTCTTTGCCTTTGGACAGCTCTACGCCTAGTTTCCAGAGACCCTCAGACACCACCTGGGTTCAGTGTGGTCTTCCGTGTCCCTTATTGACGTGGTCTCCAGTTCCACCAACAGAGAAGAACCCTAGCAGCTTAAGTCTGTTGCCTACAGAGAATGGAAAGTTCTTACTCCTCAGGATTTGTTCCCATTCCACGTCACCCTTCTGGGAATGAGAAAAAGGAAGGGCTTTCAGGATGGACTAGTCGTTTTCTTTGGAGGCCTCTGAAACTCCCAACTTCTAATAATGTTCCTTTCTTCCTGTGTTTCTCTAGTCTGAAGCGAGAGATGCGGAAGCTTGCCCAGGATGACTGTGGCTTCGAGGAGCCCACAGTGGCCATGGCCTTTGTCTATTTTGAGAAGCTCGCCCTCAAGGGAAAGCTGAACAAACAGAACCGGAAGCTTTGTGCTGGAGCGTGTGTACTGTTAGCAGCCAAAATCGGAAGTGACCTCAAAAAACACGAAGTCAAGCATTTAATTGACGTGAGTGACCTGAGTCCTGTTGGCTGAGGGAGCACGTGGGAAGAGCCTGCTAGGTGATCCTGCCTGGGAGAATTCCAGTTGTTAGTAGCCACTGAAAGAGCAGGGCTGGGAGGTCATCCTACAGCAGCGGTCAGGCCCCCCAGCTCAGGCCGTTCTGGAACAGAGGGAGGATCTACTTTGACAAGACCGAAGATCCCCAGTATTGGGTCTGGCCATAAAAATCCATTTTCAGGGGCACCTGGGTGGCTCAGTGGGTTAAAGCCTCTCCCTTCGGCTCGGGTCATGATCCCAGGGTCCTGGGATCGAGCCCCACATCGGGCTCTCTGCTCAGCAGGAAGCCTGCTTCCTCCTCTCTCTCTGTCTGCCTCTCTGCCTACTTGTGATCTCTGTCAAATAAATAAAATCTTTAAAAAAAAAAAATCCATTTTCAGACACCCTGAGGGGCGAACTTATTCTCAAAGTCACAGAAGCCATTGTAACGGGAAGGGGACTTGAGGGGTGTGGTGACCACAGAGCGTCTGTCAGACACTTTGACTCAACAGACCTCGGCTTCCTGTGGTCTTAACTTGCCTCTTCTTTGAGGACGGGCATGGGTTTGATTGAGTGGTTTCTCCTGCTTTTAAAGGAGCGCCCCATCAAAGCAAGGAGACCCCGATCTTGGATGGATATGTGATTGCCTGTAGTCATAGAAAATTTGAGATACAGTAAAACCAACAGATCAGGAGACAGTTGCCATTGAAAAGAACACTTCTTACCACAGTTCCCAGGGAAATGTTTTACTTCTGTCTGCCATAGTGAGATCCCATAGCCAGGGCAGCTTAAACAACAGACCTTTATTTCTCACAGTTCTGGAGGCGAGCAAGGCCCAAGATCAAGGTGCCAGCTGCTTCGGTTCTGGTGAGAGCCCTCTCCTTGGCTTGTGATGGACAGGTTTTCACTGTGTCCTCACATGGCAGGGAAAGCTAACAAGCAAGCCTTCAGCTCTCTTCTTACGTTGCGAGGACTGCACTCCTCAGCCTGATCACCTCCCAGAGCCCCCCACTTAATATCAGCATGTTGGGGGACGGGGTGGGGAGAGACATCATACCATAGGGAGCCATGTCGGGAAGTACCAGGTTGGTCAGGAGGCAGAAGGAGAAGGGGGAACTGTGGGCAGGAGACTCTCTTGTGGTTCCTATGGGAAAGAACAGGCCAGGCAGGGTAGACAGGCTTCAGGCTGTCTAGTGAGAGTCATTTCCGTGGACTTGGGCTGAGACACTGTCCCTACCTGTCTCCCTGGCCCTGGGCGCTAAGGGCAGGTGGAATGCGAGAGGCAGATTGAGGAGACGGTCAGGGTGTGGGCCTTGGATTGGTGCGTTTGCACGGGAAAGATGTGCCCACTGGCAAGTTGTGCACCCCAGGCTAATCCTAGGAGGAGCTGAGCTGCCCAGGCCAACAAGGACCCAGAATTCAAAGCGTCAGAATACAGCAGCTCCAGGTAGTGGCTATGACAAGGCCCTGTGTATGTGTTTGTGTGGCTGGCTCAGTTGGAAAGGAGAAAAAGCAGAAAGGGAGCTAATGGAGGTACTTCCCATGTAAGAACATTCTTTTTTGCTTTACCATTTTTACTCTTCTTTTTTATAAGATTTTATTTGACAGCGAGAGAGACCACGAAGGAAGGAACACAAGCAGGGGAGGGGGAGAGGGAGAAGCAGGCTTCTGGCTGAGCAGGGAGCCCAATGTGGGGCTCAATCCCAGGACCCTGGGGTCATGACCTGAGCCAAAGGCAGACACTTAACAACTGAGCCCCCCCAAGCGCCCCATTTTTACTATTTTTAAGTGTACAGTTCAGTGGCACTGAGTGCATTCATATTGTGCGGCCATCACCATTGTCTGGCAAAACTGAAACTGTGTCCCCGTTAAACACCAACTCCCCCTCCCACCCATCCCAGGCCTCGGCCACCACTGGTCTGCTTACAGTCTCTGAACCAGACTCGAGCGATCTCGCCTAAGTGGAATCATCTCCTATTTGTCTTTTGTGATGAGCTTATTTCCCTTAGCATTAGGTCTTCAAGATATCTGTGTTGTGACATGTCAGAATTTCCTTCCTTTTTAAAGCTGAGCAGTATGCCACTGTATGTCTATTCCACAGTTTGTGTGTCTAGTCAGCCACTGATGGAAGGAAGTGTTCAAGTCAGTGCTTTACTGCTCCTAAGAAATGGTGCTCGTCTAACTTGTCTGTACTTTTAGGAACGTGGAGGGGTATCTTTGGCTACCAAATCGGAGAATCAACAGGTGTACATAGATGTTCGATGAACTAATCTTTGTGTGTGTGATGTTATACACATCGAGTTGTATTTGAGTAAGACACCATCCGGCAAGAGCCGACCGTGTCCACGCAGAACACTTACAGGCTGTGGTTTGACATTTGTAGTAGCAACAAAACTGACGCAAGGTCCCAGCCCAATTAGAACCTGAACGTGGGCACAAACGGCTCTGCTGGCGAGTTTTGTTGTTGTCCTTGTTTTTTTTAAGCTGAAGCAGAATGCACTCCGGCAAAAACAAGGACTTCTCTCCTCACCCTGCCCCCGGGTGTTCACCTTCACAGCTGGTTGGAGCGAGAGGCAGTGCAGGAGGGGAGCCCCTGGGCACAAGCTGAGCACTGCTGTCCACACGCACACACTCCAGCTGGGCGATGCCCTGAAAGGCAGGTGATCTCAGCAGGTTTTGGGGTCCTTGTGTATGAAATGAAAGGACCAAACTACATAGTCAGTTGCCCCAATCCCAAACTTACACGTCGTTACTACTATTGTAGAGGATATGGTATCTTTTTAATCTTCCCTCCATGCCTGAATCCTCTACCATTAACAGGTAGAGGTTGAATCCCAGTCAAGGTTGGAGCTCAACATTGTAGTTTACCGCGCAAGTCCCCTTTGACAAACTTCTTACCCTTTTTTTTTTTTTTTTAGAGAGAGAGCAAGCACAGGCAGACAGAATAGCAGGCAGAGGCAGAGGGAGAAGCAGGCTCCCCGATGAGCAAGGAGCCCGATGTGGGACTCGATCCCAGGACGCTGGGATCATGACCTGAGCCGAAGGCAGCTGCTTAACCAACTGAGCCACCCAGGCGTCCCACTTCTTACCCTCTTGACTCCCATCTTCTCTCATCTGTCAAGTGGACATAAATGTAGCATTGACCTTGCCAGGATTCTTGAGAAATGAAGTCTGGGCTGTATGGCAGTCTCCTGGCAGACTGTGTATCCTAGGGGAGGTTCGGTTCCTTCTCCACCTGGACTGAGAACAGGAAGTACAGCTGATGCCCCCCTTCCGTCCTCCTAATCTTGCCCCTAAAGGGTTTCTCCGTAAACACTCATTAGCTAGGGGGATAGAGAGCTTACACATGGAGAAAGCCTCGGAATTTTATTTCAAAGCTAAAATGCTCTTGGTTTCCTTTCATTCTGCTGCAGAAACTGGAAGAGAAGTTCCGGCTGAATAGACGAGAACTGATTGCCTTTGAATTCCCAGTGTTAGTGGCCTTGGAGTTTGCTCTCCACCTGCCGGAGCACGAAGTCATGCCCCATTACAGACGCCTGATCCAGAGCTCCTAGCACAGGCCCCAAGGAGGAGTAGAGACCACTTCCTCTGAGCCCATGGAACAGCACTTACTACTGGAAATGCAAAAACAGAACTCGACATACCAACCTTTTTTCTTCTCAACATGTTTTTGGGTAGAAGCAGTACTGGAAACTTTTCAGGGAGTCCTGGTCTGGCTAGCCAGGATGAGCCGGGAGTGGTTTATTACACAGCAGGGGAAGGGAGACCTGTGCAGAAGGTGGCAGGCAGCCTTTTGGCTTTCCCCTGGTAAGAGTTCCCCGCTGTCCCCACCCTGGGGTTCTTCCCTGGGCCCATCCAAACCTCGAAAGCATGGTTCAGGGCCTCCCCTGCAGACCTGATCCAAAGTTCTAGAACAGAGTGGGGAAGAGAATTTGTAGCAGCTGGGGGAGCGCTTTTAAAAGATATCCTCACTGTATCAAAAGAGTGTGCCAATCTGTTTTTGTGTCAGCTCTTGGAAGTGCACTCCCGTCCCGTCCTGTGCTCCCCCTCACCCCCGGGTGAGAACGTTGAGTGTCTGAGAGATTCCCCGACAGCCCTCCTCGGCCCCGCAAAGCCAGTCCTGCCCGCCAGAGAGCAGCCTGACCTTCAGTCATTAGTTCTAAGTAATCTCTGGGTCATGACATCCTCTGCTCATAGAAAATGCCATAGTTTCTGTTACCGCTCCTACCACCAACGGGACAAAGGACAAGTTCTCGGTGCCGGTTACGGGGAACGGCATGGCGGGCGGCGCCCTGTGCCTTCCCGTCCCCGCGCGCGCTGAAGTTGGCCCTTGGCACCTCCCAGCTGTGGAGCGGCCGGGGCTGCGCTCCGTGGTGTGTATTCCTGTACTCTACGTTAGAGTGCATCATAGGCACATTGATTGTGCTCGCTCCGTATCACAGGTTTTCTCAAACTCCACAGTAGGCGTCAGCCACCCGCTGGGTGTTCGGAGGCGCCTGATAGCCGGGACATGCGGCATCTGGAGCCGCAGCTCTGTCACCCGAGGAGGCAGGGACTGCTCGATGCCTGGACAGCTGTCTGCAGAGCTGCGGCTGGAACTCACCCCCGTCGGCCTCCACAACCTGTCCCGAGGCACGTGGCCGCAAGACATCTCCCTGCTGGAGCTCACCTGACAGGAGGCGGCCTGGGGCCCTGTGAAAAGAGAATTAAAATATTTTGTTTCTATATACATGTATGTGTATGTGTAGACACCTGTGTGGCCCCGGTCACCCCTTGCCCTGTGTGCCTGCGTCATCTGCCATCCCCACTTGCACACTGATTCAGAGCCACCCCCACCCCTGCCCCGCCCCGGGGAAGGGGCCCCAGGGAGGCCGAGCACACACAGCTTTGCTTAGCAGAGCTGGACCGAAGCGGACGGGCACACAGGATGGCGGAATTTAAGAAACCGCTGGGGAGAGAACAGAATCCCCCTCCAGAGCCCTAGATTGAATTGAATTTGGTACTAAATATTGTACTTTGGATACTAAAGTCAGTGGCTTTCCTTGGCTGGACTCGATTATAAGACTGTGATTTTGTCAGGGGCCATGGTGAACGCAATCTCTAAAAATCGACTCACAGTTAAGGGGCACCTGCCTGGTGTTGAGGCAAACTGGGAACAAATCACGAAGTGTTCAGAGCATCTCTTATCGCCTGAACTAGACACGCCCTTGACCTTCCTCTCTCGGTGTCTGTCATTTGCAGCGTCTTATGAGCCACCCCAGGCTCCCAGCCTGCTTGGCTCCCGGGTGAGTACCTGGCAGATGGAAAGCATTTCTAAGGAGCAAGGCCACTGGCATCTAAAAATTGCCCACAGAGCTCTCCACCATCCATTTGCCTTGAATGTCCTGCCAAGTTTAGGGGGACGTCTAGTGGGTGACACATGCTACCAGGGTCCTTCCTGGGTCTGAAAATCAGGTTAGTTGTCTTGTATTGGGGTCTGAATGAACTTAGGAAGTTGTTGGTCCATTTTTTTTTCTTTTTTTTAAAGACTTAATTTTAAACTCTATTTTGGCCTGTGGGGAGGGGTCTAGGAATGGAAGATTTTGTCAAGAGGCTTCTTTAGCTTGTCCTTGACGTGAGCTTTCTCAAGGTAGAGGAGGAGGAGACTGAGGGTAGGGGATGAAGGTCACCACCAGAGCTGTCCCAGTGACCTGCATCCCAGGCAGCCTGGGCTTTTGACAAGGAGTCAAGGAGCCTGAGCCTATGTGGAAAGGAGGAGGCCACTTGGCAGACTGTTCTAGAAGACCTTGAGGTTCTGCCCTTTAACCCTCCACCACAAGGGGCAATTTCAGCCCCTTAACAGCCCCGCTTCCTCAGACCAGTTTCTTCAGCTCCCCTTGCACACAAGTCTGGAAGGAAGTCCTGCCTACTGCCTAGCTGCACGCCCCACAGGACCACACTAACTGCTCTGCCTGGGTCATTCCCCCAGACTGGGCTTCTCTCCTCTAGTCAGCCTTGATTCTTCAATAAGAGACGGATACCAGGGCGCCTGGGTGGCTCAGTGGATTAAAACCTCTGCCTTCAGCTCAGGTCATGATCCCAGGGTCCTGGGATCGAGGCTCGCATCCGGCACTCTGCTCAGCAGAGAGCCTGCTTCCCACCCCCCACCTCCCCACCTCTCTCTGCCTCTCTGCCTACTTGTGAACTCTGTCAAATAAATAAAAAAAAAAAAAAAAGTGACGGATATCAACTGGGCAGAAAGGCTCACACAGCTACCTGGGGAGGAAATGGCAGCAGCCGCTCTATCCTGGAGCAACAGCCCTGCCTGGGGAGGGTCTGTTCCCCCCGCCCCCAAGAGTAGCTGCCCCAGGGCCTGAGCCTGGCCCAGCCCAGTGACAGCAGAGGTCACTACTTTCCCTCCATTTCCCCGGGGTAGACCTCAGTGGACACAGGAAACATGAAATGCAAGGCTATTAGTGTTCTTTGTGTGGGTTTTCCTTGTTTTTAACTTAAAAACTCCCCATCTATGGTTTCTCTGGTCTTCACCCACCTGGACCATTTTGGGGTGGTCCCTTACTGCACAGAAACCACTCCATACCACAGGCCCTGCCCTGCCAGTGGGGGAGCAGGCAACACTGGAGAGCCTTCCCTCCTCCTCGTTACTCTGTCCTGTCCTCTTTATTTCCCCAACAGCTAGAATAAAACTGTTTACAGCCCCTGCTGCCGAACTGTCTCTCTCAGACATTTCCGGTTCAGGCCTGAGCAGTGGCCTCTCCCTCCAGCCTCTCCCTCCAGCCTCTGCCTCTGGCTGCCTCCGTAAGATCAGAGCCTGAGGCTGCCTTGCCCCCTTGCCATCTGCTGGAGAACATTTGAGCCCCATAGGTTTGTTACCTGTTAATCGGTCCTTGACAGGGAAAGTCCTTCAAAGAAAGGGGGTGGTGAGGGGGGTGGCCTGAGTTCCTGTGGGTGGGGGGGAATCTCTGAGTACTGTGTGGTTAAGGATAGTGCTGGCCAGGTCACAGCAGGGCCAGGTTGGAGAGTGCTGGTGGCCTGGGAGGGGAGAAAATGAAGACTCTAAGTCCTGAGTCACAAGTTAACACCAACTTAGAAGACGGCTTCCAGAAGTGCAACGGTGAGGCACAACTGAGGTGAAAAGCTTAGAAGAAGAAAATAATTGGTGACAGGAATGGTGGTCTTATTGCCAAAGGAGCTCCCAGCAGGATGTGATGCCTTACTCAGAGACCCCACCCCATAAAAGACCACTCAGACTTCTGAATAGATACTCCAGAAAGTCCGCAGACACAGGGCTGGCCACGGCATGGAGACACACCCAGAGAGTATGGCGCTGGCCTCTGCCATTTCTCACCACCGTCCCGCTGCTCCGAGTTTGGTCCGAGCAACACTGGGGGCTTGCTACGAATGCAGGATCCGCACCCTAACATTTCACGAAGATTTGTGTACATCAATATCTCAGAGACATTGTTCCTCTGAATAAGCACAAGAAATAAAGTTTTTGGCTAAAAAATAAGCACCCAGAGTTGTCTAAAATAGAAATGCAAAGACCCTAGATGGTTTTTAATACAAAAAAACCCCTAAGAAACAAAACGCCAGTCTTTCACTGGAAGGTAGTTTTGACATCAGATTACATAGCCCCTGCCACTAACAATTTCTGGATGCACACGGCCAGAAAGTTTTAAACCAGACAGACCTACAGCTCACATATTGTAAATCTGAGCTGGCCCATGGTACCTGGCCTCATCCAGGGTTGACTAGGGCCACTGTTGAGAAGAGGCCTGCGTCCTAGGCATCGGAGAATTGGAAATGTGGGGGGGTCAGGGCTGTACACTCATGACCTTGGAAACCTCACAGATGAACAGACCTCCCATTTTGTATTTTCACTGGAGTCCACCTTCCATTTTTAAATAGGTCTTACCTTGGGCTCTGTGGGTGACAACAGGGACCCCAAGGGCCTGTCCCTGAGGGAGGGGCTCCCAGAGCTTGAGGAGGGACCACTGGGGGTGGGTGGAAGACACCTTCCCCAGGTACCATGATGCTGATCTCCAGAGGGAGCTCTAAAGGCAGAGTAGCTTGAAAGGGAAGCGCCAGGGCAGGCCAGATTCTCCAGATGGTCCTGGCGAGGAGGAGTCCAAGGCAGCTGGCTGGTAATTGGTGCTCTCGAGTCAGCCTGGCACGCGGATGATAAAGCAGGCCAAGTTAGAGCCATCTTTTGGTCCTAGAAGTGAAGACCAAAAAGACTGGCAGGTTGAAATCAGGGATGCCTTCCCAGGGCAGCTGGACAGCTTGGTGGGAAGCCAGAGACACGAACTGTGATAGGCAGATAAGCCCTTGGATGTTGCTGGCTGGAGGAGCAGAGCGGGGATGATGTCACACGTGCCAAGCAGATACCACACGCCACACCTGTGCAAGGCACGCCGAACCCATGTTCTTATGTAACCCTTAAACCATCAAATTACGGATTACGCTCTCATTTCATAGCAGAAGAAACAGGCTCTGAAAAGGTACTTTCCCAAGAGCACGTAGTTACGAAGTGGGAAAGGCAGGATTCAAATCCAGGTCTGATTCCGAAGCCCAGCCAGCCCTCTTGTCTCACTCTGGGTCACCACAGAGAAGCTAAGAAGCTAGGAGCATGGAAGGCCAGAGCTAGGCTGACCTCAGCTGTCCCCCTTGACTTGCTGGCCTGGATGGCCCCTCAGGTTCGCTGGGGCCTTCTCCCCACCCACACAGCGGCCACCGGCCCTTTCCAGGCAGGAGGAGGAAGGGACCTGGAGCTGTAAGTTTCAGAGCTTTGCCCTCTGGGATACGAGCAACCATCACAGCCGTTGTAAGATACACCTCCGGGCCCTGGGAAAACATCGGCTTTTTGGAAAGCATGCTCCTGCCACAGGTGAGCTAAGGGGTTTTGCAACTAAGTGGAAGTTCACATGGGAAACACGCCAGCGTTGGTGGCCATCAATATCGACCCAGCAGCTTCTCATCACTCACGTATGGGTTTCCCACTGTGGAGGATCACAAATTCCCGGTTATTCACGACTCGGCATGTTCCCTGGCTGCTGGCCCTCCATCAATATGCGACCAGCAAACACACACTTTCCACTATGATTAGGCCAAGTACACGTCCGACAGGCAGTGGGCTGGCAGGAAGGGCCAGATCGCAGAAGAGTCCAGAGAAGGACTTAGGGAATAGGAGCTGCTTGAGACTTCACACCTCAGTCCCCTAATGTCACTTGCAGGACACAGGCCTTGTCAGGTGGGTCCAGAGACACTTTCACGGTCATTAACTACTGCTCTCAACCTCTACACTCAGGAGGGCAGGAACAGTCTGCACCCCCATATCCGCAAGCACTCAGCAGCATATGGGGTGCACAGAATTCACAGATAAATGTGGGTCAAGTCTAATAAGCCATCATCACAGAGCAAACACCCCATCAGGTGAACGATCTATCAGGTCTCCACTCGGGTCTTGCTCAGCTCTGACCCCACGGACCGCACCACCCCAGCTCCCTTACCCTCCAGCTGCTGCTTCGGCTCTGCCAAGGGTGAATAAGAGCAGGAGGACAAGGATGTCCAGCTCTGTGGTGCCACAGCTCAACCCCCGCCCCCCACCCAAGGGGCCCTGAGGGCTCTTGGCCTCCTTGGTACCTTAACCTGTCCTCACCTCCAGAAATTATTTCCTCACTGAACTCAGCTTTAATTGCTCCCCCCCATTGCAAGTGCGAACCCCAGCCGGCTCCCCCAGCTGGTAGATGAGAACACGGGGTTTCATCAAGCATGAGCAAATGGGAAAACAAGCATTCTAGATTTCCAAATCATTCTGGAAACAGGGGAAATTGTCCCATAAAACCATCAAGAATGAGTGAGAATAGTCAAGAAGATCACACACCATTTAAAAAAAAAAAAAAAGTGAATCTGACCCTAAAAACAGCCCTCCTCAAGGTGCTGGTGGTATCCAGACCCCCTCCCCACCACATGGGCATTCCTTTGGAACAGTAAAGTTCTTGGTCATTTCCCACTGAGGGGCTTTGAACAATCTTAAAAGTTGACCAAAAAAAAAAAAAAAAAAAAAAAAAAAAATTCCAGTGGGTCCTCGAGGGAGCCTGATGGCTTCTGTCAGAACCACTCCTTCTAAATCCATTTTTTTTTTTTTTTAATCCTGTGTTCCAGGCCTTCCAGTCCCTAGTCCTACGAGGGTGCACTGGGGGAGTTGGGGAGCACTCTGTCCACCTCCCAAACGTACTCCTTGGGCCTGATGGGACAATGCTGCTGTTCAGGCCACAAGAGACTCCAGCCCAGGCAGGACACCCTAAGTTTTTAGAGTACAACTCCAGGAGCCCCAAGGGGCCAGGCAGTTGGTGAGAAGCTATGGCCCCGAGCCTAGGACAGCTGGGGTGATGAGCAGCGGGGTCCACATGGCTGACGATGAAGCAGCAGCCCCCATGCTCTCAGGGCTGAGGAGGTGCCTCAGCCATCTCACTCTGGAGGGGAGACACAGACCATGGCCCTTTGGGGACAGTCTGAGCCACAGGGCCCAGCCTGGGCACCTGTTCACCCACCCAAGGCCAGCGGCTAAGCCCCCTCCTCCTGCCAGCCAGGCCAGACGGGTCCTCTGCTGGGACCGGAGGCTCCCCCTGCCTCCATACACTCAGATACACGCACATAGACAGACTCATGGACAAAGTCATACTCACAGATATGGTTAAACACACACACACACGCACACACACACACACACACACACACACACGCGGCATTTGCTGTCATTTTCTCATGAACCAGAAATCCTCCACTGGCACGTGAGGCAGGTGCCAGCAGCAGGGGAGAGGGTGCGGGGGGCGGGGGGGCACTGAGTCTGCCATCCTGTCTGCCCCACCTGGGTCACAGGGCACAGTCACACCTGCTGTCGGCCACGATCGAGCCCTGAGGTTTCCACCTTTCCAGGGGGAGGCAGTGGTATTGCACTTACGTACCCACCCCCCATGAACTCTCACCCCTGGGAGGCGACACTCCCTCCCATCCCTGCGGCTGGGTCCGCAGGGCTGCAGCTTGGAGACCCGATGATGGCCGCAGGGAGGAGGCAGCTCCTGCACCTGTGAGCCCGTGAATGGTCCTGGAGGCTTCGCTGCTGCCTTTAGCCCAAAGGACCCCCAAGTGCTGAATGCAGGATCCCGGGGTGACCATGAGGCTCTCCTGTCGGCTTCCCTCACACCCTCCCCACCACAAGAGGGAGTACCATGGCCCCGGCCGAACTCACCTGGACCGGGGTCCTCACAGGGGTCACCCTGCCAGGCAGCTTCTTTCCCCCTACCTCCTCCCTCCCAGAGGTTTCCCAGGTGCAGGACCAGGAAGCTTCGAGCAGCCAGCATGGGCCGGGCTGCCTGGCCTGCCAGCCTGGGCCCTTACTGGGCCCTGGCAACAGCCCCCACTCTGGGGAAGGGCGTTGTGACAAACAGCCTAGAGAGTGGGGACCTCCGCCGCCCAGCCCCCCAGCTGCATCAGCACAGAGCTTCACAAGTCAGACAGGGTGCATGCGCCGCCAGCCCTCAGCCCCTTTTCTACAGGAGAGCCCAGGTGCAAACACTGTGGGGCCGCTCACCGCTCACCTGAAGAACCCCGGCCCCACCTAGGGAACTGCTCCGCAGCCAGTGCTCCCAGCAGGAGGAGGGGCTGGGTTCTCAGCCTTCGCTCTCTCCCCTACTCCTCCCTCTCTGCACACACCCCCACTGCCCAGCAGACCACCCCAGGACACACCTAATGTCTTAGGTGAACCCCAGCGCAGCCCCAGCCCCCCAACCCTGCAAGAACAGACACTTGTTTCTCACAGTTCTGGAGGCTGGAAGCCCCAGGTGGAGGTTTCAGGCAGGCTTGGCTTCCCCTGGGGTCTCTCCCGCTGCCTCTTCCGTTCCTCTGCACCTGCGCATCCCTGACCTCTCTCTGTGGGTGTGAATCCCCTCTTGTAAGGACAGCAGATGGATGCGTTCTCTCCCACATGAGCCTCGTTGACCCTCCATGTCTCCTTAAAGGCCCCGTCTCCAAACAGGGTCGCTTTCCGGGACTTTAGGGGGCACACAGTCCAGCCCATAACCCTCAGAGTGGACATGACATGCCCCCAAGCCAAGGCGGTTCACACGTCCGCTCGGTTTCTACACACATGTCAGATCCAAATCCAAACAGGCTCTGTGGAGGGCAGGCTTCCTGCCCTCTACCCAGCCCCGCTGACAGCAACCAGGTGGGTCTCCTGAAGTCCTAGATCGTTCTGTGTTCCTTCTACCCCAGCCCACCTCCAGCCCCTAATCTTCTGCTCTCAGGAAGGGTTTGCTTTCTGGGCAGCCCATATACTGAAAAGACGGCAGGGCAGAAACAGAAGGAGGGAGGGAAGGAAGGCAGAAGGCAGGAGGGAGGGAGGGAGGAAGGGAGGAGAGAAGGAAAGAAGGAAGAAGGGAAGGAAGGAGGGAAGGAAAGAGAGAAGGAGGGAAGGAAGGAAGGCGTTGCTTTCCTCTTTCCTTTGTCACAGCCCCTCCAGTCCCACCCCCTGCAGTCAACCCGTAGCCTGCATTTCCTCCTTCCTGTCTAGCTGCACCTCTGCTTCACATCTGGGATCTCCTGCCCCATCCGAGCCTCAAAACTGGTCCTTGGCTGCCTGCCGCCTGTCCTTCTGGGCCAGCAAAGGGCCTCCTGCTTCCAGACCTGTCACAGGGTCCCCCTCTCCCTTTCCAGGCTTCCTCAGCACTTAGCACACACACCCCCTCACAGCCCCTGAACACAGAGAACCTCTCTAAGCACACCGAGCAACCCACAGTGTCAATTTCACCAAAACCTCTGGCCATCCCAAGTTTGGGAAGTCCCTTTAATTCCCAATCGCCCTTCGGCGATGGGGATTTTCTGGAGCTATCTGGTCACTGGAGTCCCTGAGGTCTCACTTTTGAGAGAGATTTTTCGCTCTGCAGGATTCCCAGTGCCCACGTGCCACAGCAATTACATCTCCCCGAGTGATCTAAAAACCATCCCGAAAGAGACAGCGCAAGCTTTTTATTTTTGCAGAATAATCAAAATGACTCTCAGGAAGTCTCCACTCCAGTTCTAAATCAAAGCATGAGTCCCAGCTGCTGAGAACTGAATAGGAATCAGACACAAATGGAGAGGCAGAGGAGGAGGAGAACTGGGTATTTATTATGTAGACTTCCCCAAACTGAAACCGTCCTCTCAATTCCAATTAAGACAAGATCTAGACTTTTGCTGAGCCCAGTTACTCTTAAGGACACATTTTCTGCAGGAAAACTAAAGATCTGATGCGTACTGTTCAAAGTACGGTGTTCTAGTAGGACCAGATGGCTCAGAATCACCCAGCATGCCTTTTAGAAATGAAAAAGCCTGGGAATTCTAGACTCTCCGAGACTGAGATGCAGGAATCCATACTTGCGATGAGTTCCCCAGCGGTTTTTCTGCATTCAGAAGTTTGAGAGTCGTAGCTGTGAGTGTGCAGGGTTCTTAGGTCAGGTCAGGTCAGGTGAGGCCAGGCTAATGCTGGCAGGGCTGCTCGAGAGGCAACACGCATGGGATCTTGCAAAAAAAGCGGATGCTGAGTCGCTAGGTCTAGGAGGGCACTCAAGATTCTCTGGAGCTGGTGTTGCTGGGCCACCAGTCACATTTCTAGTGTTCTTAGTAACAAGGCTCTGGAAAGCATGTTTCCCTCCCGTTGTGCGTGAGCACACGTGTGCATATATCACAGTAACAGCACAGCCCTTTCACATGGCTTCTCTCCCCTAGTGAAATATAATGAGGCTATTGTTTTAGTAAAGATTCTAAACATTATTTACACAACCACCGCCCTCACAAGCCGTCGCTTGTGTTGCAGCACCCAAGAGTGGTTCAAAGAAAGGCTCTGATGTCAGAGGGGCGAGTTCACATGGCAGGTGCTCTCTGTCCCTCCCCAGCGAGTGAGCCCACCAGTGCAGGGACCTTCCCAAGCTTCACACCTCAGCTGTGAAATGGGGTTGGCACCGCCTTTTTCTCTCTGGAGATGGTGAGGGATCCGGCAGACAATGAACGTAAAGTCTATAGGTGGAACCGGACCCGCAGTTGCTCTCACTCATGGTCCGTTAGCAGTAGGTCCCGGGAGAAGGCACGTGGGGGATGCCTCCTCTGGGTCTGGCAGTGAGGGCCAAGTCATATGCAGGATGAGAAATCAGTCTCCAGGGGCGCCTGGGTGGCTTAGTGGGTTAAGCCTCTGCCTTCAGCTCAGGTCATGGTCTCAGGGTCCTGGGATCGAGCCCCACATTGGGCTCTCTGCTCAGCAGGTAGCCTGCCTCCCTCTCTCTCTCTGCCTGCCTCTCTGCCTACTTGTGATTTCTGTCTGTCAAATAAATAAATAAAATCTTAAAAAAAAAGAAAGAAAGAAAGAAATCGGTCTCCTGAAGACACCCCTTCACTTCCACTTTGACCTGAAACACTATCGTTTACTGAGCCATCAACTATTCCAGTCGCTTTGGGCAGCAAATGCCTTCTGGAATTTTCAAGAATTAAAATCCAGATTTGTCTTAGTCTGCTTCAGCTGCTATAACAAAAACACCGCAGACTGGACGGCTTAAACAACAGATGTTGCTTTCTCAGTTCTGGAGGCGGGGAAGTTCCAGATCAAGGCACGTGCAGAGCCGGTGACTGGTGAGGGCCCTCTTTTCTGGTGTGCAGATGGCCGTCTTCTCATGGTACCTTCACATGGCAGAGGGCAAAGAGAGGGGCAAGTTCTCTTGTGGGTTTTTGTTTTTGTTTTTTTGAAAGAGAGAGAGAGAGACCGTGCAGGTGAGGGGAAGGTGAGAAGGGGCAAAGGAAGAGGGAGAACCTCAAGGAGGCTCCACTCTCAGTGCTGAGCACAGAGCCGGACAGAGGACTCGATCTTATGACACTGAGACCATGACCTGAGCTGAAATCAAGAGTTGGATGCTTAATTGACCGAACCATCCAGGCGCCTCTATTGTGTTTCTTCTTATAAGAACACTAATCCCCCCATAGGGACTCCACGTTCATGACCCAGTTAGCCTCAAAAGCTCCAACTCCAACATTGTATTGCTGACTTAGGATTTCAATATATGAATTTTGGGGGGACACAGCAATCTTGTCCATAGTAAGTCTTAAAGAGAGAAAATGAGTAATTTCAGAAGGCTTTTTCCAATGATGCTCTGAGGTCTAGTAGTGTCCTTGGAGCAATTGTGTAGCATTTGTCTTGACTTGCTCCTGGCCTCCGTTCTGCCTCCATTCTGACTGGCTGCCCTTGCCGTGGAGGTTACAGGTCCCCACAAAGAAACCCCTGCATGGAAGATACCTATTCTTCACCTGTCTCTTACCCCTTCCCCAACCCAGGACAGGGATAACTGTCTATCACTGCTCTGGCTCATTCCTGGCATGGGTTCCAAACAGACATCCCCCCAAAATGGTGACAAGAATCAATCCACACATTCTTTTGGTCAGGCACTGTGCTAGGTGCTGGGGCACAATAGTGAGGTGTAGTTACTACAGACATGGTGACTATCTTGGTGAAGCTCACAGGCTATAGAGAAGACAGACAGTCAAATGGCTGCATAACTTTGACGAGTCCTACAGTGGAGGGGTTCATGATGTGTTAATGGGAATCTAGTTGAGGACTTTGACTTAGTCAAGGAAATTAGGGAAGAAGAAGTGATGCTTGATCCAAGATAGGAAAAATGAATAGGAGTAAAATGGACAAGATGAGAAGGAAGAGATTTTCTAGGAGGAGAGCACATGCAAAGCCCCAACATCAGGAGGGAGTGTGGTGTGTGGTTCTGGATGAGACCAGAGAGATAGATAAGGTCTGTGTATTAGTCAGGGTTCTCCAGAGGAACAGAACCAAGAGGAAGGAAAGAAGGGAATGGAAGATGGATGGATGGATGGATAGATGGATGGATGGATGGATGGATGGATGGATGGATGGATGGATAGGCTTATATGTCTGCGGAGGCTGAGATGTCCCCAGATCTGCAGTCAGCAAGCTGGAGACCCAGGAGAGTTGATGGTGTGTTTCCAGTCCAAGCCCAAACACCTGAGAGCAAGGAGAGCCAAAGGTGTAAACTCCAGTCTGAAAGCCACCAGGCTCAAGACCCAAGAAGAATGGATCTTTCCATTTGAGTCTGTCCTAGCTCAGACTACCAGGCAGGAGGATTTCCCTCTTACTCAGCCTTTTTGTTCAATTCAGCTCAATTGATTGGATGAGATACAGCATCATTAGAAAGGGCAATCTGCCTTAGTCTACCAATTCAAATGAAACACCCTCACAGACACACCTAGAGCAACATTTGGCCAAATGTCTGGGCATCTTATGGCCCAGTCAAGTTGACACATCAAATGAACCTTCAATACTCGACCATGAAGGGCCTTGTTGACCACGAGAAATTTATCTTTATCCTCCGGACAATAGAACATCTTTAACTCATTTAAATAGGATGATGACATAAGCGGATTTGAGATTTGGAAACTGAATTCAGGCAGGAGTCTCAGGAGAAGGTCAACAAGAAATAAGCATGCGCAAGGGCAGACCAGTCAGGAGGCTTCTGCAGTGATCAGGACATGGGGCATCAGCTTGGGGAGTGGGTGGTGATGGAGACAGAGAGAAGTGGTAGACCCCAGAGATATTTAGGACCTGGCAATGGATATGGGAGGAGAGGAAGAAGAAGAGGTCATGCTCAAACCCAAGTTTCTAGCCTACAAGGAGGGCAATGTCTACACTAAGGTAAGAAACACCCAAAGCGGTCAAAGAGTGGGAGGGAAGAGGGTGAGTTCAGACTTCCATCTTGTGACAGAAACCCTTCAGTAGGATGGAGTTTTCACCAAAATGTGGGACTATGTTTCTTCTTGGAACCAGGTGTGGCCAAGTATATTGGTTTTCTGTGGCTGCTGTAACAAAGTACCACAAAGTGAATGACTTGACAGACATTTATTCTCTCATAGTTCTGGAGGCTGGAAGTCCAAAATGGAGGTGGTGGCTGGGTCAGGTCTTTCCAGAGGCTCTGAGAGAAAATCTGTTCCACAGCTTTCTCTCAGCTTCTGATGGTTGCAGGCAATCTTTGATGTGCCTTGATTTATAGGTGGGTCATTCCAATCTCTGCCCCTGTCTTCAAGAACATTCTCTCCTGTGTCTCACACACTTCACCGGGTCACCTTCCTTCTGTATATATCTGCATGCCCAACTTTCTACCATCTAGTAAGGGTCATGTGATTAGGACCCATCCTAAGTCAGTGTGATCTCATTGTAACTGGATTATATCTACAAAGACTCTATTTCCAAATAAGGTCACATTCACAGGTACTTCTCATTAGGATTTGAACATACCTATTTGGGGGATGGTAGGTAACAATCCAACCCATAATACCACGCGACTGATTTTGTCTGTTTTGTCAATGGAACACAAGTTGAAGCAATATTATTTCCCAGTCCAAAGCTTTTAAAACTCAGGTGTAGTTTTACACTCCCCTTTTCCCTCCTGAAGGAACTTAGGACACGCCACCCCAATATGGGCCGCTTTGGTGTACTGGTTATTTTGAGCCGAAGGCACTAGAAGAACAGCAAATGCAGTGGGAGGCTTTCTCTGCACTCTCCTTACCTGCCTAAAGTCGGATCCTCCGAAAGGAGCTAGAGGTCGGTTGCCATAGACTCCCCTCCTGAGGAGTTTCATCCATGAAGAAAATTTACTCTCACCGCAGGAGAGGAGACTGGAAGGCAGCAGCGCCACAGCCCGACAAATTTGTCACACACTGTCTCCCTCCTCGTCCTTCCTAAAAATCATTTTCTCTTTCCTGGGTTGTCTTTACCTCCCCTCCCCTTCCCCTATCAGACAGTATATAAGCTCTCAATTCTCACCATCTTGGGGAGGGGTATTCATTTTGTTTTTTCCTGCGATGCCCCCAGGCATGTAATAGTAAAAAATGAATGCATTTGTATCCTTTTCTCCTATTAATCTGCCTGTTGTAATTTTATCTCCTAGACCCAGCTATTAAATCTCAGAGCGCAGAGGGAAAGCATTTCGTCCCTCCCCTACCTTACCCGCTGGATAAAGGCAAAGGACTCCGAGGCTACAGCAGGTGGTGGAACCAGCCGATGGGAGGAACCGGGACCTTTGATTCATCGTGCGGGAGAAACAAGCAACAGACCAGGAACTCCGCTCTGGACCCACATATCGGAGAGGAGTAAGCTTTTACGATGCTGAACCCTTGAGATTCGGGGATTTGTCTGTCCCAGAGCTAACTTCATATCTACGGAAATCTTGGCTCACAAAGGCTTGGAGACAGGCAGAGGAGATGCCAGGTAGACATGGAGCTCCAGAGGTAGGTGGGGCTGGAGATGGTAGCAAGGGCAACGGGAATGCCTGGGATTGCCACGGGAGCAGGTCTAGAGGGAGGAGGGAAGCCCCAGGCCCAGGTTTTGTGGGACCATCATGTTTAATACCTGGGTAGACTAGAATGAGTCTGCCAAGAAGAGAAAGAGTGGTGAGAGAGAGGGAGCCAGACTCCCGGGGCGTGTAGTCTCACGGGCACCGAGGAGCAGGAGACCCAGGCCCTGAGAGGCCATGTGTGATGAGGCTTGCAAAATACCAACCAGTTAGAAGACATGATGGTTGCTGAGGATGGGCACTGCTGTAGAAGGTGCCTGAGGTCAGGAGGTAGGGAGGAGGTGTGAGAAGGAGGCGAGGAGATGGCATCGGCAAGCAGAGAAAATTCTTGAAGGGTTGAGTCTTGGAAGGAAGTAGCAAGAGCTGAAGCTCGAGGCTGAGAACCAAGACCTTCTAGCCCACAGTCAGCCCGGAGGCAGAGAAGGGAAACCACCACTGACTGCCCAGTTAGCCACTGACTATTCCACTCTCTCCATTAGCCTTTCTTGACTCTTTTGGGATTGTCCCGAGCAAATACTGTGATTGTTCACTGCAGAAACTTCCCCAAAGACCCTTCAACTCTTCAGAGAAAAGCACTTACTGCTTGTGCCTGAAGATGTTGTGAATACCTCCCCTGCTGTCCCTGTGGTATCGTGCTTGTGACACAGTCCGAGATCCCCACACGCAAAGACTCACCTCAAAGCAAACTTCCAATTCCTGATGCATCCCGAGCTTGTCTTCCCTGCTCTGAAAACCTCGCTTCACTGTGCTCCCGACGGCTGGCGGCATCAAGAGGCAGTAGCTCTGGCTTGTCGGCGGCCATGTTGGTGGTTCTGGGGAGCCAGCTCTGGACGACGGGATGAAGAAAGAAGTCAAGTTCAGCATTTTCTTGTTTCTGTTTTGTTGTTGTTAAGGAAGGCTTGAGGGTGTCTAAAGCCAGTTGAAAGAGAGGAGTCAAATAACCAAGAGAGAGATGTGGTCAGGTTCCTGAGGCGGCAGGAGTGAGCAGAATCAAAGTGAGCAGAGAAGGAGGGATGGATGTTAAGCTGGAGAGGAGGCAGCCCTCAACTGTAGAAGGAGGGGAGAGAGCTGGTTTCTGTGGATGAGACGGGAAGGTGAAGTTCTCATCTGACAGCTTCTATTTCCCCTTCAGTAAGAGCTGAGGCCCATCTACCTGGGAGAGGGGAGGCCAGACAAGGAGGAAAGGGTTTGGAGAGAGTGAAAGCATTTGAACTGTCATGGAGATCCAGGAAAGTGAACCAACCTGAGAAAGGACCAGTTGCTTGAGTACAGAGCACCATTTGAGACTCGTGCTTATGGGCATCTGGAGAATGTAATGTGTCCTGTCCTGTGACCCCTGAATGGGGACTTCCGGGGTGCCTGTGTGTTCCACATGCACCCGGATATGCAAGTGCTAAGAGATGTCAAAGTCACTTTCCGTTATTGCCACATTCCATTTTTTCCCATCTCCTGCCACCTAAAGCCAACCACTGTGGAGAGCCATCATGGATAAGGATAATAATAATAATAGTAATAGTTACTGCTTATCATGTGCTCCGTACTATGCTGAGCACCCTGTGTACATACATACATATACATGGTATGTGTACCTAGACATATGTACATAGACATATGGTGAATAAACACAAACATATATATATATATATATATATATATATATATATATATACCTTTTCCCCATTTAATTATTTTAACATATCTATAAAGGATTATTGTCTATTTTATTTTTTTTAATATTTTATTTTTAAAAATATATTATTCATTTATTTGAGAGAGAGTGTGTGAGCATGAGCGGGAGGAGCAGAGGGAGAGGGGGAAGCAGGCTCCCCAGTGAGCAGAGACCCTGATGTGGGGCTCGATCCCAAGACCCTGGGATCATGATCTGAGCCAAAGGCAGACGCTTAACCAACTGAGCCACACAGGCGCCCCGTTGTCCATTTTAAAGACAGGAAGACAGGGATTCAAGGGGTTCCCCAGCTCCTGCCCAGGACCATGTCCGCACGCTCCGCAGACCGCAACGCCGGCAGCAATCGACTTGCCTGACCAAGGGTTCTGGGGAAGATCATGGAGGAAAGGCATGTAAGGGATTCTTGATAATGGAGAATCCGCTTTGCCACAGGATAAAAATAAATTCCATGCCTAGGACAGGGTGGAATTTTCTGTCTGGTGCCCCATCTGTGGGCAAAGTTGATCAAAGACAACCTGAGAGCCCCCAGGGGGAGTCACACACGATAACAGGCTGACCGTCCTTCCCCTTCCCTGCCACTTCCTGTTCTCCCTCCCCAATTCCCCTGCCCCCTTGGGTACCCACAGTCTCTCAACCTCCCCACCTCAAACACCACCAGTGTCCTGTCCACTGGCCCCCAGGCTCTGTCCCTAACTTGCCAAAGGACCAGAACAGTGCTAAGTTCTCAAAAAAGGGAGAGAAAAAGACCCCCTCTGTCAGTTTCACCTTTGATCCCACTGCTGATGGCCCCCAGAGTCTTCTGAAAAATACTTCCTTTGACTTATGTCTGGAGCAGCCCTCACCTCTCGGGCTTGAAAAACATGAGGCCCTGAGGCGTGTTTGTGTGTGTGTGTGTGTGAACAAGCGCGCGTGCGTGTGTGTGAGCATGTGTACGGTGGGGGTGGGCCAGCGGCGCTGGGGTGGGGAGCTTAGCAAGATTCTACATTGCCCTCATCATCCTCTTTACCTCATCCACCTGTGTGAACAGTCTGCCTGCAGACTTTGGTCTCCACTGGATTGGTCTGGCCCCTTCGGACTGGTCTGATCTCAACTTGCCGCAAGCCAGGGGCCTCTGCTCTTAAAGCAGTACTTATCTTTTAAGGTTTCGACCTACAACTGGGTGGGGCACCTTGGGGCCACTCCAGGAATATGGACCTTGTCCTCTGGGGTTTGGTGAGACCAATCTGAGGCCCATAGTGCCCTCAGTGCACCTTGGCTTCCCCATCGCACTGGAGTGGGAGCAACCCTGCAGCTCAGAGTGCGTAGGGAGACTGGCTGGACTCACGAGGTGGAAAGGAAAATGCAGGGTGGGTGTCCTCATGGCCCCTATTCAGGAGCTTGGTCAGGAGGAGGGATTTGTTTTGTTTTGTGGGGAGATCTGATGAGGACAGGGACACCCATACCCCAAGGTCACGGTCACGCAGCCCAGCTCTTATAGGGGGCCATCGGAGGGAGAAATGGGTATTAAAGAAAGTGTAGATCCCTGATGGGATGCTTTTCAGAGGTCTAAAAACAAAACTTTTGGTGTTGATGGGTTCCTGGCTGGCTCAGCCAGAAGACTATCACTCTTAATCCTGGGGTCGGGAGTTCGAGCCCCACAGTGGGTGTAGAGATTACTTAAATGAATAAATGATAAAAACGTAAAGAAATGGCATATTCCTGGTGGGCTGCTTTTCAGATGTCTAACAACAGGAGCCTTGCTTTTGACAATAAAGAGCTGAGAGACACAAACGAACAGATTTATGACCCCACTTCCATGAGGTATCGAGCATAGGCGAATTCACGCAACAGGAAGTAGAACCGAGGTCCCCGAGGGGCTGGGAGAAAGAAGGAATCGGGAGTTACTGTCTAACGGATGTGGAATTTCTGTCTGGGGTGATGAAAAGTTCCAGAAATGGCAGTGATCATCGTACAACACTGTGAATCCCCAAAACAGACACTGAAAATAGTCAAAAGGGTACATTTTATGTTGGACATATTTTACCACAATTTTTTTTAAAGAGCTTATTTATTCATTTGACAGAGGAGAGAGAGATCACAAGTAGGCAGAGAGGCAGGCAGAGAGAGGGGGGTAAGCAGGCTCCCTGCTGAGCAGAGAGCCCGATGCGGGGTTCTACCCCAGAACCGTGAGATCATGACCTGAGTCGAAGGTGGAGGCCCAACCCACTGAGCCACCCAGGTGCCCACCACAATTTTTAAAGATACGAAAATAAAGAAATGGCTGAGGAGGCAAGAGACGCTGTGTGGGAGAACAGTAGGCCCAGGGCAGGGTGGGGCCCAGACCAGGGAAGAGAATATTCCAGAAGGGACTCCAGCGTGCAGTGTGTTCTGTGCCGACATTTCAGAGTTCTTCAGCCTGCTATTCATAGCTCGGTCCCCCTGCCCTCACTCGAAGTGATGTGGAACACAGGACTTGGTTTTCCCCATTGTCCCCCAGTGGGCACAGACCGAGGCCACCCCAGCTCCAGCCAGTCCCTCCCTGCCCCCGAGGCTCTGTCCTCCCCAGCCTCTGGGTTGTTGCCCGGTGACTGCAGGACACACACAGTCAGCAGCAGCCCCGTCCCCCCTCCCCTCCCCGGGTGTGGCAGCCAAAGAGAGAGAGAGCTGTCCCTCTCTAATGCCAGGGGAACGTACAATAGGGCTCAGGGCGGCGGCTCTTTCCAAACATCCTTCTGCTCTGCCTCTCTCACCCTTTCCTTCTCCGCTGTACCCGTCGTCATCCATGGTGACCACAATATCGCTACAAATCAAACCCCCAATCGCAACGGTATCAACTAACAGACATTCACGATTTCTCGTGCCCCTCGGGGTCAGTTGGACAGTTCTGCTTGCCTAAGCCAGGCTCAGCGGATCTCCACCGGGCTCCTTTAGGGTGTCCGCGGTCAG
The DNA here is from genome assembly GCF_002288905.1 of Enhydra lutris kenyoni. Taxonomy (NCBI): domain Eukaryota; kingdom Metazoa; phylum Chordata; class Mammalia; order Carnivora; family Mustelidae; genus Enhydra; species Enhydra lutris. The sequence goes on from NW_019154092.1 coordinate 18,656,365, forward strand.
CTGAGGGCCGCCGGCTGGTCTGGGAAGGCCCCGGCGGGGAGGACTTAGCCCTGCTCCACGAGGTCTCTCATCTTCCAGCAGGCAAGTCTGGGCTTGTTCTCAGGGTGGAAGCTGTCAAAGGAAACGCCCTGGACAGAGTTAAACAGGCAAGGAAAACTACTCAAGGCCATTGCAAGAGACGTCAAGACCATTGTAACAGGGGACAGAGAAGGTGCTCAACTGGGAATCCAACAGAGAGCTGGGGATGTGTAGCCAGCGGGCAGGGGGAGGGAGCCCGTGGATGGAAAAATACCAGGAACTCGGTTTGGTAAGGGGGAGGGGGGAGGGCTATTTGCTAAACTGGCTGGGCAGGAATCTTGCTGAACTGAACTCCGCAGCCAAGTTAAGGGCCTGGTGGAGAAGAGGGCTCAGAGAAGAGTCTGAGAGAGCAAGTAGAAGAGCGTAAAGTCTTCTTAAGGCCTTAACTAAAAACTGATGGTGTCACTTCCACTGCCTTTAAAAGCCAAACAAGTCACAGGGCTGGCTCAGGTGCAGGCAGTGGTGAAACGGCTCCATCGCATGGCAAATGGGCATGAGGAACCATGAACACTGGTGCCATCTTTGCCACGGATTCCCTATTCTTCTCATGGGAAGACCCTTTTCACTCACCAAGACCCTTGGGCAGAACGTATAGCACCCAACGCTTCCTATACTCTGACTTAGCTGGTAAGCTGGCTGAGCCTGAAGGCTTACCACGCCAGAACTGGAATGGAGGCAACCCAGGGACGCATGTACTAATGAGGTTCTCAAGACCCAAAGACAGCCAAGAGAATAAGATGGGAACCTCATGAACAGAATGTGTGTAAATCGGAGACTTGGTCATAGGGAAAAGTAAACTCTGGTTGTCAGAAGATAAGTGGAGCCTCACACAGGGGCTAGAACAAGATTTTTTCTAGGAAATCATAATACTGATAATGGCCTCCCTTCCCTGGGCATCCAACATGTGCTAGGCATTGTGCTAAATACTACACGTTTAACTGTGCTTTGCTTTTTGAAACAGCCCTGGGATTATACCCTCCATTTTTATTGTCACACAAATTGAGACTCAGAGTCCAAGACCACAGAGTTGGCAAGTGTAGAGGATTTAAAGTCCATTCGGGCCCACACACCCAGAACACCCTCTGTGGGCAGACTGTGTGGGAGGCACTGAGGAAACAGTGATAAGCAGACATGGACCCGTCTTCAAGGAGCTTACAACCTAGAGGGCAGGGCAGAGAACAGAGAGGTCATTTTTATGCTATGAGGCAACTGTGTGTTTGAAGAGATGAGAGGAGAGACATTCACTGACTCCTGTATATCTCACGCCCCAGTATCACCACATGCCTTTCCCGCACCACCCCACGGCTCCTTGGAGACTCTTTACACTACGGTCGCCTTTGGCAGCTAGTCACAGAGACTAGAATGAACAAAGGAAGACTTAAGTATTTTCTCCCACTTGACACAGTTGGAGGTGGGCAGCCCATGGGTGCCATGTTGGCTTCAGTCTTGTCAGAAACCCAGCTCCTTCTGACATCGGCTCCACTGTCCTTAAAATACAGCTTCCAGGGCGCCTGGGTGGCTCAGTGGTTTAAAGCCTCTGCCTTCGGCTCAGGTCATGATCCCAGGGTCATGGGATCAAGCCCCACATCGGGCTCTCTGCTCAGCAGGCAGACTGCTTCCTCCTCTCTCTCTTTGCCTGACTCTCTGCCTACTTGTGATCTCTGTCGAATAAATGAATAAAATCTTAAAAAAAAAAACACAGCTTCCAACCTGAAGGTTGGAGGGACCCAAGATACATGCTAGAACCCCAGCTATCATGACCTCAGTCTAAGAAAAAAGCTGGAAGAAGGCAGGAAGTCCACCTCTCTGAGCTCTTTGAAGGAACTGTCCCCAAGCGTCACCCACCAAATTCTGCTTACATCTCCTAGGCCTGAACCCAAATAAGCAGCATGGACGGGGGGTGGGGAGGGTGTGCATCTGTTAGCTGTATACACAGCCTCTCAAGTAAAATGCTCCCTGTTACTGCTGTTCCCAAGTGTCACGGGATGAACTGTGGCCCCCACAAAAAGGCACGTTGGAGTTCTCACCCCCGGAACCTTAGAATGTGATCGTATTTGGAGACAGGGTCTCTGCAGAGCTAATCAAGTTATAGTGAGGTAGTTAGGGTGGGTCCTGATCCAGCCTGTCTGGTGTTCTTATAAACAGAGGTGATTGGGACGCAGACACATGCATAACAGGGAGACCAGGTGAGGAGACACGGGGACAAGAGGCCCAGAATGGACCGCTGGCTCTCAGCCCTCAGAAGGAACCAAGCCCACCGAAACCTCCATCTCTGACTCCCAGCCTCCAGCACCGTGAGGCAAGGCATTTCCGTTGTTTGAGCCACGTGGTCTGTGGTCTCGTTCCTGCAGGCCCAGCAAACAAATACACTGAGGAAGAAGAGATGTAGGTTGGGGAAGCAATTAGCCGTCTCCACATGGCCTGTAGGAGCAGCGGCTGAGAGCTCCAATGCTCCACGGAGGGGAGGCAGACCACGGTGAGCTTGAGCCGGGGTGACAGACAGGGGTGGGGGTGCCCAGAGGTGGGAACCATCCCCAGCACAGGCCAACAGCTTTCCTAGCCCCTCCGTCCCCCAGGTCTGTTGCCCTCACCTGTGGTGAGGTTCCAAACGGGCCTCCATAGGGCCTCCACCAAGGCTGTGGCCGGGAACCTGGAGATAGACGCTCCCCATGATGCTCTCCATACTCTGCCTCCCGATCCGTGTCCTCACGTCATGTGCACATGAATGGGCTGTGCCGGAGCACAAACTCCCCCTACGGCCATATTTGTTTTTCCCTTTTGCCCAGGACAGAATGCTTGACTTAGAGGAGACATGATAAACCGTTGACGAAAACACAAACAGAAAGCACACGTTTGACTCAGTTGTACCATGAAGACCCCGTGAGAGGAGTGGCTGGGAGCCGAAAGCTTCAAGGGCTGCCACCTGAGAGTGGTGACCAGTCCTCCTCTCCCCTGCCCAACTCCAGCGCACGCGGGAGACCCGGCCCCTGTATTCCCCAAAGCGCAGCCAACACCAGCCTATCTTGCCATAACAGACTTGACCGAAGGCCTGGGGATCAAATGGGGCATCGCTGAGAAATAAACTGAGACCGGAGCCCCCAGGGCTCTGGAAGAGTGTCGACCACGCCCCCTCTTGCTGCCTCTCTCCTGAGCCCCCTCATCTGCCTCTAGGTGCTGGTGCAGGTCCTATCCCTACACCCCAAGTTTTTCCACCGGTGTTCAGGACTCCCACCCCGGGCAGAGATGTGCTGTTAAGGAAAGCAGCCTTCGAAAGAATTTTATGAACTACTTAAAAACCTGAGTCTAACACAAAAGGCCATGTGCCACATGATCTCCGTTCATAGGAGATCTCTGGAACCCACAAACCTATAGACGTAGAAAGTACATTACCCAGGAGCAGGGGAGGGAAGAATGAATGGCCATGAGTGCGGGGTTTCTTTCCGGGGTGATGAAAATGTTCTCAAATTAGATAGTGGTGATGGTTGCGGAGTCCCATGAACAGACTAAAACCCACTGAATTGTATACTTTAAAAGGATACATTGTAGGGCATGTGAATTACATCTCAGTAAAGCTACATTTTTTAAACACAGCTCTGTCTCTGTCTTCTTGGAGGCTCAGGGCCTCTGTGAGAACAGGGAATGGATATAGGGACCCTTGAAGGACTTGGATTTGAACTGACCAGGTCCACTTACACACGGATTTTTTTCAAAAAATATACCTAAAATACTATCAATGCATATTCTCTTCCTTATGATCTTAATAGAATTTTCTTTTCTCTAGTTTAACTGATAAGAATACAGTATATAATGCATATACAAAATACATATAATCAACTGTTTAGGTTATCAGTAAGGCTCTGGTCAACAGTATGCTATTAGAAACTAAGTTTTCGGGAAGTCAGAAGTTCCGTGGATTTTCAACTGTGCAGGGGGTCAGCACCCTTCTCCTCTGCCTTGTACCAGGGTCACTGTATTTGCTTCCTGTCTCTGATCACACAGAAAGTCCCATGGAGCTGCTCCTGCCAGAACGAGGGCAAATCGGCCTCGGGGACAACCTCGAACACCAGGGTGTGAGGCAGGATCCGCCCACGGCCTCACCTACGTGAGGAGCCAGACCCCCCCCCCCACTTCAGCAAAGGAGCACCCGGAAGCACCTGCGACCAAGACCAGCTCCCCGCATTCAACGCGGGTGTGAAGAATGAAGGAGTGAGGACAAAGTGAAAGAATGATTGACGTCACTTGCCACGGCACAGACAGAGCCTGGACAGGCCCTGGGATTCTCCCTCTGACTTAGCGCCCTCGTCCCCAAGCTCCTGGTAACTTCCAGGGGCCCCACAGACGCCCTGGTCCTGGGAACCGGGCCTGGATTAAGTCCCGGCCTTCCAAGGCTCCACTGCTCTCCCAGAGGCTCCCTCGGAATGACGGTGTGAAGACAAATGGGCACAAGGGCCTGGCCTTGCCAGCCCTGCGGGCCCTTTCACACCACAGGCAGGAAAGAAATGACTCAAATGTTCCTTTTGGCTCAGGTAGTTGTTGAAATGGGATTCCACGCTCAGCTGCCAAGGGCGGGGAGCTTGGGGGATGAAGGGGGCGCGGTTCCTTCAGACCCCTCCCCAGTGGATCCTGGAGGGAACCACACAAAGCTTTATACACCAGTTTGTTTTACTCAGGGCAGGCCACCAAAAGTCAGCTCCCTGCCGGAGCAAAGAACCTCCATTTCACCAGGAGCTCAGGGTGTCTGCTGCCTCTGAAAGGTTCCAGAACAGAGGGAGTCTTGTGCAGGCTCCGGAATGGACTTGGCCTTCCTGGTGGTTTGCTGCCCCATTCAGAGGACCCAGGGGCTGCCGGCAGGTGGCCAGCATCAGGGCCGGGGGGGGGGGGGGGGGGTGCTGCGGGGGGGCAGTGCCTGGCCGTGAGCAGCACCACCCTGCGGCCGCCACTCCCCTGGTGTGCTCAGACCCCAGCCATCTGGGGAGGTGGCCGAGGGGGGTGGGCAATGCCCATGGACAAGCCATAGCATGGGGAAGGCCCAGGGAGCCGGCCCTGAAAACATTCTGGACTGCGAAGCAGGGAGCCTGGGGAGGCTTCCTGTCCTGTCAGAGTCTCCGAGGCCCCATCTGGAGGTCGGACCTTCAGAGCTGTAAGTGGTTGGTGATACAATGAGCTGGGACCACCTGCAGCCAGTATGGAGGGACCAGGGTTCTCTCCCACCCCAGCACTCCAATCAGCACGGCCAGGCTGACCCGACTCCCTCCCTAGTCCCTCCCTGGCTTGGGCTTTGCCACTGGCCGCCCCTCCCAGCGCATGGTCAGACCTCCCCGCTCCGACTCTGCTCCCTCGGTCCTTGGTCCCCAGGTCCCCTGTCCCCTGGCATGGGAAGGGCCCGCTGGCTGGTGGGCTGCGAGCTCAGGCGGCCTCCTTCAAGTCCTCACGCCCCCACTAATGAGACCTCAGGGCCTCAAGGGAGTTGCTCACCTCTGTGTCTGCCTTCTCCTCCGCAATCCCTCCCCCCGAGGCTCCTGGTGAGGGTGGGGACATGCCGCACAGGGGGCACACTTGGAGCAGCACTGCAGGGCGCAGGGTCAACCTCAGCGCCAGGCCATGCAGCACACTAGCCCCCGGGGCATCGTGCTCAAGTGTGCGTGAGATCCCATCCGTTTTAGAAAAGAAATTCCTTACGTTTCAGGAGATGCTCAGAAGAGTCTGAGTTTCCCCTCTGGGCTTTATTTTCTTAAAAGCCCTTAGCTCTCTGAAATTCTGTTATTTACTCGTTTGTCTTCTGTCCCCATCACGACTAGGAAGCAAAGCTTCAGGAAGGCCAAACAGATCCTGACACGGTATGTTTTTTTTGTTTGTTTTTTTAAAGATTTTATTTATTTATTTATTTGACAGAGAGAGAGATCACAAGTAGACAGAGAGGCAGGCAGAGAGAGAGAGAGAGAGAGGGAAGCAGGCTCCCTGCTGAGCAGAGAGCCCGATGCGGGACTCGATCCCAGGACCCTGAGATCATGACCTGAGCCGAAGACAGCGGTCCAACCCACTGAGCCACCCAGGCTCCCGACAAGGTATGTTTTGAATAAATGAGAGAGTGAAGGAGGTACCTTAACCCAGAGCACAGATCTGCCCGGTAGTAGGGCTCTGGCAAGCTGGGACCGGCAGCTGGGGCCCTGCTCCCTGGGGCTGGAGGTCAGCTAGAGCAGGGACTGCCTCCCCTGGAGCGATGGTCTTTTCTGGGGAGGAGCTCAGAGCACTCAGATCGGAGCCACCTAAGAGGATCAGCGTTCTAAGACTTCTGCTCTATTATCTAGGGCTGTGTGACAGACTTTCTGGAAAAGTACCGGCTTAAAACAATTTCACCCTATCTCCTAATTCGGTGGTCGGGAATTCACGCAGGTGCATCTGGGCTGGGTGATTCTTCTGCTCCATGTGGCATCCACTGAGGTCATTTGATGGCAGTCAGCTGGCAGATGGGCTGGTCTGGGGGGTGCAGGCCAGCTTCCCCTCACAGTCTGGTGGTCTGGTGGGTTTTAAGAAGGGGGTGCTCAGCAGAGCCTGTCTACTGGAGGGCCTGCACCTGGTCTCTGCAGCACGGAAGCCTCAGAGGGGCCAGACTTGTGCATGTCAGCCCAGGGCTCCCAGAGACTGTTCTAGAAGACTAAGGCAGATGCTGCAAGGCTGCTTTTGACTTGGCCTTGGAAGCATCACTTCCACCACATCCTACTGGCAACAAGCTAGTCACAGAGCCAGCTCAGGTCCGAGAGAAAGGGCCAGAAACCACACAGGGGAGTGAATACCCTCGGGGTGGGCGTGCGGACGTTCCTTCAGGGGAACAAGACAGCACAGCCTCCCTCTGGGCGGGGCAGAGGGACAGAACCTGAAGCCACGGCAGGGCCAGGAGAAGCTCAAGAGCCTCACTTCGTTGACTGGCCTTCCCCGGAACGAGAATCAAAAGACCACAGACTCCCAAAGAGTCCCAACGCCTTGAGCTTCCAGATGATTCCAGATCCTATTTCAGTACTTTCTCCAAGCCAACCAGTCAAGAAAGGTACCACGTTCTAAGTGTTCCTAACCCCCTACTGCATTCATACGTGTTTACGTTTTCAGCCAGATCTGTGACTGTACCCCCTTCGGTGGGCCTGCAGACCGAGGGCACTGCCACCCAGGCTCCTTCAGCCTTCAGACCCCGCGGCCACCAAAGCATGCCAGCCCCCGAGAAACTGAGCCTGAGCATCCAACCGTGGCTGGAAATGATGAGAGCTACAGTTCAGGTGGGAGGAGCGCAGTTCCCGAAGGGCTGTTGGTCGCTCCATCCCCAGGCAGGGCGGATTTCAGATGCAGCCCAAGGGAGGAGGCTGGTGGGATGGACGGAGGGACACTGGGAAGGCAGCTGGGACACGGGCCACAGACCCCACCTTTTGGCAAAGATGTGGTCTCCAGGGAGAAAGCCACGAGTGACCTCACTGATGTCAGACAACCACATGGAAGCACTTAAGTGCAGAATGGACAACTTGCTGTAAAATGTGAGGGGCGTCCTTTCTCCTTCGCAACAGAAGTCTCTGCGGAGAAGGTGGACAGACTTCATCAGAGAGACCTCGGTTCGTGCTCTTGCTGGGTGACCCTGGAAAAGTTACTGAACCTCTCTGAATCTCCTTGGTAAAATGGGGGAGAATGCTGCCTGCCCCACCACTGGTAAAACGAAATGACATGACACGTAGGAAGTGCCCGGCTCACAGCAGCATTTGACAAGCATTCAGTAACTCAGTGTCTCAGACATTGTGATGGGGGCAGTAACCCCAGCAGCTGCTGCCCACACCCATCTCCTCAGCCACTTCCCTGGCTCAGGGTAGGTGAGCGGCTTCCTTTTTTTTCTTTTTTTTTTTTTTCTTTTTAAGATTTTTAATTTATTTATTGGACAGAGAGAGAGAGAAATCACAAGTGGGCAGAGCAGTAGGCAGAGAGAGAGGAGGAAGCAGGCTCCCTGCTTAGCAGAGAGCCCGATGCGGGGCTCGATCCCAGGACCCTGGGATCATGACCTGAGCCGAAGGCAGAGGCTTAACCCACTGAGCCACCCAGTTGCCCCAGGTGGGCGTTTCAGATGAGTGCCGGCCAAGAGGAATGTCACACGAGCCAAATCTATAGACTGCAATTTTCTAGCGTGCCCATTAAAAAGGGTAAAAAGAAATGAGAAATTCATTTTGATATTGTTTTATTTAATGTAACGTATCAACATATTTCAATCCATAACCAGCATAAAATTACAAAAATTTCACTTCCTTGTTTTATACTAAATCTTTGAAATCCACGTACACTTAAACTGATTTATACCACATCTGAATTTGGATGCTTACCATTTCCATGCTCGATGGTCACATGTGGCTATGCTGAGTCACCCTGCTGGACAGCACAGCCTTCGCAGAAGGAGCTGGGTCGGCCTCCCTAGTCAAGAACTAAGTAGCCTACACGTTGGTAGAAGTCTGGGCCTGTGTTTAAGATGCAAGGACCTTCCCCACACTGTCAGTCCCTACTCCCAAGGACAACAACTATTTTTGCAATACTCTCCAGCTGAGTTTGAAGGGAAGAGAAGAAAGGCAAATTGCCATAAATACAAATGGTTTATTTTTCTTTCTATCCACAGCAAATTAGTAACCATACACAATCACACAGAACCTTGCCTCTCTTGATGGAAAGCACACTCTTTATTTGTACAAATGAAAAAAGCAAGTACCTTGGCTTTGACTTGGGGCCAGCAAGGTCAGAGATCATGAGGACCCAGACAGGACATGGCAAAACAGATCATTTTTGATAGAAATGTTACCTGGGACAGGAGCCCAGAGAGGGGCCCAGAGAGCCACAGATAATGAGAGCTCAAGAGGCTGCTGAATCTGGGCTGGCCCCCAGGTATAAAGACCTCTGGGTTCACCGGCATTCAGAGCTGAGCATGTGAACTCGGGAATAAAACACAGAAGTTAAGGCCTGGGGGAGAAAAAGCCCTAGAAAAGAAGGAAGCTAAAGGAAACAGAATGGTCTACTGAAGAAATACCTTATCCTCTGCCTCCGGCTAATGTCAAGGTAAGAAAAGACCTGAGATTTTAAAACAATGAAACTGGACCGCTTTCTTACACTACACACAAAAATAAATCAAAACAGATTAAAGACCTAAATGTGAGACCTGAAACCGTACAAATCCTAGAGGAGAGCACAGGCAGTCATCATTCTGACATCAGCTGGAGCAACATTGTTCTAGCTACGTCTCCTGAGGCAAGGGAATCAAAAACAAAAATAAACTAGTGGGACCACATCAAAACAAAAAGCTTTGCACAGCAACCATCAACAAAACAGAAAGACAACCTAGTGAGCGGGAGAAGATATTTGCAAACGATATAGTCAATAGGGGTTAATATCCAAAATATATAAAGAGCTTATACAGCTCAACACCAAAAAAACAATCTGTTTAAAACAACGGGCAGAGGACCTGAACAGAAATTTCTCCAAAGAAGACCTACAGATGGCCAACAGACACATGAAAAGGGGCTCAACATCACTCATCATTGGGGAAATGCAAGTCAAAACCACAGTGAGATCTCACCTCACACCTGTCCGAATGGCTAAAACCAGGAAGACAAGAAACAACAGGTGTTGGCAAGGATGTGGAGAAATGGGAACTCTCGTGCACTGTTGGTGGGAATGCAAACTGGTGCAGCCACTGCGGAAAACAGTATGGAGATTTCTCAAAAAGTTAAAAATAGAGCTACCCTATGATCCAGAAATTCCACCAATGGGTATTTACCCAGGGAAAATGAAAACACTAACTTGAAAAGACATACGCACCCCTATGTTTACTGCAGCATTGTTTACAACAGCCCAGACATGGAAGCAGCCTAAGTGTCCACTGATAGACTTATGGGTAGAGCAAATGTGGAAAACACAGACACAGACACACACACACACACACACACACACACACACAGGAATATTAAACAGCCATAAAAAAGGGATGAGATCATGCCATGTGAGACAAGGTAGATAGACCTAGAAGATATTATGGTAAGTGACATAAGTCAGGGACAAATACTATATGACTCCACTTATAAACAGAATCTTAAAAAAATGAATAAACAAACAAAAAGTAGAATCAAAAATATAAATACAGAGAACAAACTGATGATTGCCAGAGGGGTTGGGGGTACAGGGTTTGGCAAAACAGGTGAAGGGGGAGATAGCTCTGTTCCAGTTACGGACCAAGTAAGGCCCAGAAATAAAAAGCACAGCATGAGGGACACAGTCAATAGTAGATAGCGATGTCTGGGGACAGAGGGTACACTTGTGGTGAGCAGAATATACTGCATAAACTTGTCAAATCACTACGTCATACACCTGAAATCAATACAACATGTGTCAACTCTACTCCAACTAAAAAATTAAAAAATAAAAATAAAAAATAAAAACAATGGGACCGTGGGGGTGCCTGGGTGGCCCAGTAGGTTAAGCCGCTGCCTTTGGCTCAGGTCGTGATCTCAGGGTCCTGGGATTGAGCCCTGCATCGGGCTCTCTGCTCAGCGGGGAGCCTGCTTCTCCCTTTGCTGCTTTCTCCTGCTCATGCTCCCTCTCTCTTTCTCAAATAAATAAATAAAATCTTAAAAAAAAAAAAGAAAAAAAAGAACAGGTCTCCTGGAAACCAGAAATGGGCCTATTAACTGAGCACGATTCTTTCCAGACTTAGGAATCTCTGTTTGCCTGAATGGCACTTGGAAAGACAGGCTCGTGATGACATTTGGTCAAGATGCCACTTTCCACAAAAGGAGAAGCACTCAGTCGTATGGAGAGAGTTTTGTGGGGGCAAAAGAACAAGGGCAATTCTAAAGTCGGTTTTCTGCTTGATCCTCAGCCTCTATAAAGTTTAACTTGATGAAGAACTAAAAGCCAACTGAAACAGTCTCTGTGTCAAGGTCACTCTGAACATCTTTATCTTAAATGACACACAGAGACCAGGAAAAAACCAGAAAAGAGATTTAAGGTACCCAATTTCCAAAGAATACGAATTCATTCCCAGTTGTTTCCTTTTCCATTTACTTTTTCAACAAGCTGGAGAGAATGTGCAGGAAGAATGGCCCCTGACGGAGCTAACCTCATTCTTCACAGAGCCGAGAACAGACAGGCTCATTTCCCAGATGCTGAAGATGGTTCTCCATCGATGACACACGTGTCCAGCACTGCAAGCCTGGCTTCCTGCCTGGGGAAGGCTCACGGTGACTCCACTACCTTCTATATCTCCAAGTGACCAAAACCAACACCCGGCAGAAGAGCTAAGGGATTCGGACCCCGTCATGAGCAGAAATACTGGAGTGAGACACTATTTTCCTAACCCTTCAGTGTGGGTTCAGGATCAAGTTACCATTTCATGCATATTCCTTCCTTTTGACTCCCAGAGAGGCAAGGTTTAGGGTTTTAATCCAATTTTTAATCTGGCCTGAAAAATATACTTCAGCGTTCAATGATCTGAAATCTTCTCTGAGCCATCGGGGAATTAAGTGGATTAAAAGCTTTAAAGAAGAGGATTATAAATGTGTGTGCCTGTGTGTACACGTATGTTCTAGGTTTGTTTCACTGTCCAGGGAGTATCGGGAGTTATAAACCCTATTCCCTCTGTTGATCATGGAGGAGAGAGTGAATCTAATACAGGCCAAAGAAAGTGTGTCCAGAATTCAACACAACATATGGTCACCAAAAGACTTCAGCACTCAATCCAGAGTAATAGTGTCCTTGCTGGTGTCTCACTTGGCTCAGAACTCCCAGTGGACCCTCATCGCTACGCCTGCCCCCCAGTGGAAACCCTCCTGGGGAATTCCGTCTGTGCTCGTAAGCGGGTGAGGGCGGGCTCCAGGCAAGCCCATGAAAGCAAGGGAAGGACATCCCCAGAAGAGTCTCCAAAGACGTAAAAACACAAAACAAAAAGTGCCATGGAATACCTTGAGCCCACCATCAAGTAGTCAAAGCAGTGTTTGGTGACAAGTGTTTGACAAGGAGGCCTGTGCATCAGTCCAAGGGAGCGGAGCCGGCCCCGTACGGGGGGACTCCCGGATCTGGGTCTGCCCCACTGGGCAGTGCGGTCAGCAGGACTCCAGGGAGCCTCTCGAAGCAGGAAGACACAACACAGTCCCTTCTCTGCAGCAGTCCACGGACCCCCAGACAGAGTTCTCCTTGATGCAGTGAGACGTGGCGGCCTCACTGTCCCTGCTTTCTCGCCTCGGACACACTCCACAGGGAGTTCCGATGCTCAGGGGCCCAGTACACCAGCTGGCAGCCTTCGAGTTGACTCTTCGTGCCCTTAGGAGCCCTTCCGCTCGGAGAAAACCAGCAAGGCCTCTCCAAGGCCCCCGAGCAGGAGGCTGCAAGAGATGGCAAGAGGTTAGCTTCCCTGTCCCCTGAGCCTGGAGGCTGGGGGCCCACGGAGCTGCCTGGTGCCCATGTGCAGCACAGCAAGGGATCCCTCCCTCTGTGGCGGGGACTCTCGCGTCCCCTGCCCAGCTGCTGGGTTGGCCCCGTAACTGCCCGCTTGTCCCAAGTAAACGTCAGCTGGGAGGCAGGAGGGGCGTGGGTGGGGTTTGCTCCTTCCCTCACCTCCCTCCCCCCTTGCCCAGGAAGGAGGTGGTAGGTCTTGCTCATCCTGACCCGGGGGGGTGGGGGGTGGGGGGTGACTGTGCTCCAGCAACCGCTCTGCCCCAGACACAGCACGGCAAGGACACCGCCGAGAGCTTTCAGCAGACAGGGGTTGACGACAGGACACCACGCAGGTATCCCTAACCTTGTCATGATTGAGGGCACAGTCTTTGAACCCTGTGATTCCACTGAGGCTAGCAGAGCATTTAGAGAGGAAAACACTAAAGTCGAATCATGACTTTCCCATCAGCGCAGAAATACAGTCGCCGATCCTAAAATGAAAAGGTAGTGGGAAAACTGTAGACGGGGGAGGTCTGGAGGTCTGTACATTCTCTATTTTCAGCTCCTCCGTAGACAATCTGCTGTCTCTCTGAACCCCTAAATTCTTCCCACAAAGCACTTCTGGGCACTGGGCTGGGCCATCCCTGCAGGATTATGATGGGAGGTCCATGGTGACGAAATGCCCTTGATCAGAGGTGCCAACACGTGCTTCCTGTCTTGTCCCACCTCCCCCACACACCCGCCCACCACACACGCACATTTCGGCGACAGCGTCTTTACATTTCTGACGTACACCGGGGATGCCGACTCTGTGAAACACACAGGCGGTGCACACCACATTCCCAGGGAGAAACATCACCCATGTGAGTGACTCTGACATAAAGATAACTTGTCCCGTGTGCCCCACTTAGCACAGGAATGAACTAAGTGCGAGGCCACTGAAACAACCAACCGAGTCCCACCTGTGGCTCGGGCATTGCTTAGCTAGGTGACCCAGTGCCTGCTTGTCAGCTTCCGTCTGGTCTGCGCCACAGGAGCTGCTCACATGCAGCAGTCTGTCTGAGGCTGAAAGGGACATGCAAGAAGCCATCGGCCCCCACACTTGGCCTCTAACAAACGAGCAATAGAATATTACCGTACTGACTGGTTGACTGCCCGCCCGGAGCGGCAATGCCTTCCTCACTGGCCTCAGAGCTGGCTTCCCGACTCTGCTCCAAGACTTCACATGAGGGGCACGTCCCCCTGGTTGAGCAGCTCTGGCCACGGGGTTCCAGCCAGCATTGACGAGCATCTTATCATGGAAGGCCCTGGGCGTAAGGTTTCTCCCTCCAGGGGGAAACCCTTCCTCAGACTGACCCAACAGTTGCTTCGTACAACCTCACCTGTGAGTCCAAGTTCTGCTTTCTAGAGCGACAGAGAACAAATCCTTTACCCCCGTCTACCCTGGAGAGCAGGGAGAATCCCCAAACCACCATCCTCTCCTCTCCCTGTGACAAAAGGGCTCCCGGTGAGAGCAGAGGCACCCGCTCTGCTGGGGGAGGGGACCGGGAGGGTGTCCCACCAGCCAGGGGAACAGCTGGGATGGAAAGGTCAGGGGCGTGAGGGGGAGGTGTGCCTGAGATCTGAGCTCCGAGTTGGAATGAACTTTCTTTTTTGTACAGAAATATTATAAATAGTGACAAGAAGCCCATAAATTCTCTCAGACACACATTTAACTCATAATAATGTAACTGAAGGTTGTGTCTATGTTTTAAGTGAAGCAAATGTCTGAGGACCTTCCTAGATCTATACTCATCATTTACAGGATTGTTTCTGTGAGAAACTGGGGTCCAGCTTCCGAAAGACGGTATGTGGAAACGGGACGCATGTGTGCTGGTCCCTGGCCTAGTGCCAGGGTGCGTGAGGGCCCTCTCGCCTCTTCTCTTGGATGAAGGGGAAGCTGTTCTTCTGGTACTGGGGGCTCAGCCCTGAAGACCAGGCTGCTCCTTTCATGTGGATCTACTGTTCCTTTCAACATCCCTTAAGGAACACACACACACACACACACACACACACACACACACACACACAGAGTCTTCTTAAACCCCCGGGGGCAAGTGCAAAGTCATGGTGACCTGGTACAAAGCCTGCTCGGGCCTTTGGGCGGGGGAGGGGCTTATTTCTGCAACATAACCAGGGCCCCAGTCATTTCTACAGCTTCCAGTAATCCTCCTTAGTCACCAGGGAGAAGAATAGGCCACGGGCTGGCTCACTGCCCCTTCTCCCCCACAGCCTTAGAACAATGCCAAGCGTAATAACCTTGCATCTCAACCGCTGGGCTTAGCTACTGCCTGAAACACCAAAGCAGCTTAGAGAAGACTCAGCAAGGAAACAAACCTTCGTTCCGTATACTGGTAAGAGAGCCAGGGAGGTGAGCTTTGATGTTGCTTTCTAAACAGCAGGGGAAGCTGACACGGGGTGCAGGAATCTTAATAGCATTACAACTATTTAAGTCAGAGCCTCACTGAACTGTTTGCAAATCTTGTAATCCCCATCATTCCTGAAGTGAACACACTTCATGCAACTAAGGCATACACACCAGACTGGAGAGCGCACCCGCCAGAAATACTCAGCACCAGCTTCTCTTCCGAGTGGGGGGGGTTTCAGTTCCTCCCCAGTCTTTCTTTCTCTGTCCTCCCACCCAAAGAGGCCCCGGCTCGGTTTTACACTCATTACTGTGCTTATTCAAGCACTTACTGACCCCATGAGATGGGGGCCCAGAGACTGTACCCTTTTCCGGCTGGAGCTCCCATATTTTCCCAATGAAGGACGATGAATTCCTATCCTTGCTCCTCCTTCTCCCATTTATATTCCAATTTTGGCTTTCTCTCTCTTCCTCACCAAAAGGTATCTGCCTAATGTACCATTTCCTTGGAGACTTGCTGAAGTTCATAATCTGATCAATTACTCTCTGTGTTGAGAGGTAATGAGTGATAGTTACCTAGAAGGCCTTGCTTAGCATTTTGGAGTTTTTAACTCAAGTGGAAAACTGATAAATTTCAGTCACTGTGGGGGCGCCTGGGTGTTCAGTGGGTTAAGCCTCTGCCTTCGGCTCAGGTCATGATCCCAGGGTGCTGGGATCGAGCCCCACATTGGGCTCTCTGCTCAGCAGAGAGCCTGCTTCCCTTCCTCTCTCTCTGCCTGCCTCTCTGCCTCCTTGTGATCTCTGTCTGTCAAATGAATAAATAAAATCTTAAAAAAAAAAAATTCAGTCACTGTGATCCCAGCTGCATTCTGGGATATGTTGGGGGGAGTACTTCCTTCACCCCTAAATTCACTCTCTCCATAAAGAGGCTTGGGCAGTCTCTGCACAGTGTCCTAAACTGAAAGGCATAAGACATCATTATTCAAAAACGGTATGAGAACACTTTCTAAAGCCTGCTGGTGTTAGTGCGGCTTGTGCTAAGATCGAGCATGATGCTAACCCGTGATCAATGGTGGGCTCCGTGAATGATTGGCAAAGGCGAGAAGTGATCGCAGAGTCCTCAGGACAAAAAGGTTGTGTTTTGGTTATTTGTTTTCTCTTCGTGTACCTAAACTATAAGAGGGTCTCTCCTAGTCTAAAAAGAATTCAAAGAAGGGGCACCCGTAACTATTTCTACTCAACAGGGACACTGCTCACAGTTTAGAATTTTTTCTTTCACATGTGTTCGATCCCCTCTGTTGAAATTTTGGACATATACACCATATACCATAAAACTCCATTAATTAAAAGTGAATAATTAAATATTAATCTGGATATTTAAATGCACGGCTTGCAATAGATTGTTTTTGTCATTAAAAACAAGATACTTCTCTGGACAAGAGCAGTTGCTTTTAAGAAAAGCCTTTAAAAGTTGACCAGCATTGGTACTTCGGTTTATAATTTTTCTTTCGTAAAGTAGTTGGAAGGCTGGCCACTCATTTATTCAGCTCTTAAGATGAGGCAGAGAGGCACACAGGTGCCTGGCTAGGGTTCCCTGCTGGAGGAGCTCCCAGCCACAGCCAGATGGGGCGTGCACACCCAGCTCTCACTCAGCAAGGTGGAGCTGACCGTGCTGTGCACAGAGAGTGTGGGAGGGGCTGCCGAGGACCTGACCCAAGCCAACCAAGTCTCTAATTTAGGAGATCAGCAGGTTTCTAAGATCTTGCTGAAATTCTGAATGGCATTTTCTCCACTAATCACCACAAACCTTTAGATCCATGATTCCAGCTGGGGCTGTTTTGCTCCCAAGGGGACACTGGGCAATGCCTGCAGAAACTGCTTGGCATCCTGTGGGGGTGGGGCTCAGGTTCACAGCCAAAACCCTACAAGGCACAAGACAACCCCCTAGAGTGAATTATCTGACCCAAAATGTCAACAGTGCTGAGGTGAAAAACCCTCCTTTATTTTAAAGATTTTTATTTCTTTATTTGAGAGAGAGAGAGAGAGAGAGAGTGCGAGCTCTAGCAGGGTGAAGAACAGAAGGAGAAGCAGGCTCCCCGCTGGGCAGGGAACCCGATGCGGGTCTCGAACCCAGGACCCTGGGATCATGACCTGAGCCGAAGGCAGACGCTTAACAACTGAGCCCCCCAGGTGCCCTGAAAAATCCTACTTTGTGCAGCTAAGCTGCTGCTGCCCCCAGAAGGTAGATAATGACGCATTGTGCACTCATTCCCTGGATGGTGACCTCGCGGGGGCCACAGACCATGTCAGTAGCCTCGGAGCCCACCAAGCATTTTTTTGTGAAATGAAAGAATATATGAGCAAATGGAGGTCGGGATATAGCTGACACAGGGTCCTCAGGTCTCAGCCAGCCTGGGTGGGGAAGGCTGTGCTGACTTCCAGCGTCCATGCCCACGGAAAGGGGCAGTCTCTACCTATTCCAGCAATGGGTGCCATGCGGAAGTACATGCCCAATGCAGTTGCTGGTCCCCATTTTCAGAAGAATCTGGAAATACGGAGCCTTATGGGGAAGTCACCTGATTTCTCACCTTGACTGATTTAAAAATTTGCAAACCAAAAAACAAGAAACGATGATACAGGCAAACACAGTGGGTCCCAACAAAACAGTTCTGCAGTCCCTGCTCTTTGGGATTTCTGATCAGCCTAAGTTCCCACAAGCCAGAGGGCAGCCCTGCCCGGGGCCCCAGCTCTGAGAGCTGGTCAGCCGGTCTTGGCGTGAGCATGCCGCTGTATGGCCAGCACGGACCAGCTCTGTACGAAAGACAGGAAGTCTGAAATATGGTCTGACACTCCTCTTCTGGTGGTTCACTTTGTGGTTGGAAAATTCTTGGAGGCCGAAAACACACCATCCTTAAACGCAAGAGTTCTCAAAAATCAGGAAATTCCAAAGTCAAGGTTCTTTTTGCAATAATCGCACATGCTGTTTCCTTGATTTGGGTACACACAGCCTTTCTTTCCGTTTTGTTCAGGGCATCCCATAAAGCTCACAGGATGTGAAAGAGCCTGGAGGCTTGGCCCCTTCCAGACTGCTGCTGTGATACTCGGCCTGAGCATTTCCTCCCAGCTGGAGAGCCATCTCACTCCGCTAGTTCTCACACTCAGTTCCACACCTGGGTTTTTAAAGTTCATTCTGAAATTCTGTACAAAACAGAGTTGTTGGAGGCTCACTTGTGAGAAAGAAAACCACCGTCAAGAATCTAGAATTCCACCATGAAGGTGAAGATACAGACATTTGGGGAACAGTCTCAAGGGTGTACTAGGATATCTTGGCAGCTGGGTTTCTGGACATCCTGCCTACTGCGGGGGTCATGCCTTCCTGGAAGGACAGGTGTAGGGGAAGAAGGAGGGAGCAGAGGGTTAGCTTCCTGCCCCACAGCCCCAGCTCCGGTTCTAAATCACTAACTCACACCATTGGCCCCTCCTGCCTCTCTACGCTTCTCTGTCTTCCTGGGGCCAGAGGGCCCAAATCTTCTTCCTCCCACAGCCTCACTAAGCCACTCTGTTCTGCATAAGGTCCTACTCAAGCCAGTTCCATAGCCCTCCTGATGGCCAACCTCTCTCCTTCCTGCAGCCCTCACATCTGCTGTGCCTTCAGACCATGACTATCTAATCCCACAAACTATCTTTATGATTTCCCTGCCCCTTCCACTCTTGGAGGGCTAAATGATGTCTTATTTTGCATACAGCAATCACTCAATAAATGTTTTCAGCTAACTGACATAATTATAGTTTACAGTATTAAAAAATCCAAGACAGTGAGATCTTTGTCCTATGATCACTTCCCTGGACATTCTTAGTTCACCACATCAGCCCTTGAACAGGAAATAGAGCTGTCTTGTCCTGGGTAATGCTCCTTCTGTGTTGCTGTCAAATTATCTAGAAGCTCTTCATGGATGGTCATACTGGTGAGAAGAGGACCATATAGGCCAGTTTCTTTAACACCTCCCTTATGACCACTTCTACCTAGACACCACCTACACTGCTGGTAAGTCCTTGGCGTTTGCTAAGTCAGTCCTAAGGAGGTACATACACAAAGGTTATGGGACCCTGAACACACACAAGTCTGGTTTTGAATCCTTGTCAATCATAGCAGCTGTAAAATCTTGGAAAAATCACATAATATATATAAAGTTAGTGGATCACCGGTAGTGTTTGTGCTTGTGTGGCTGAGTGGCCGAAAGGTTTGCGGGTGAAGCTCTGTTTCTTGATTCTGGATGCCGGCTGTAGTAGGTTCGGGATAATCAGTTTGTGAAAATTCATCAAGTTGCATATTCATGACATGGGTACTCCTCGGAGTGTGTACCTACAGGTCAATAAAAAATAGACCCCAAACGCCCTTTCTTCAACATTGGAGAGAAAAAAAGTAATATCCTGATGAAACCCAAATAATGGGGTGCCTGGGTGGCTCAGTTGGTTAAGCGACTGCTTTCAGCTTGGGTCATGATCCTGGAGTCCTGGGATCGAGTCCCTCATCGGGCTCCCGGCTCCACGGGGAGTCTGCTTCTCCCTCTAACCTTCTCCCCTCCCATGCTCTCTCTCACTGTCCCTCTTTCAAATAAATAAATAAAATCTTAGAAAGAAAGAAAGAAACCCAAACAATGAATTTGCTTTTCCTTTCTCTGTGCAGAAGACTTACCATCCCACTGTCGCACTGGTCAGGATCATATCAAATAGCAATACCGAGGAGCCAGCTGTGAGCACCTGCAGGAATAATTTCAACGAAAAGCCATCAGAGCAGCAGGACTTGGGTAACCTTCTCCAGAGTCCTTGTTTCCAAGCTGAGTTCATGTTGGTTCAGATCCCAGACATCACCCGTTTCTACTTCACGTCCTTTCCCCCACACACTTGCTAGGTCACTGTATTTCGGGCTCCCTCTGAGCTAAGTGTTTGGTGGAGAAAATGCTAAGTCCTAGTCTATTTGGGAGGTGAGAATCTTCAAAGAAACATTTAACTTCCCAGCTCTTCAAAATGGAGGCACCCAGCCAACATCTCACCCATCTCTCTGCAGGGCAGGGGGATAGTAAGAATATGCATATCCATCTTTTTCTCAGTGTGCAGAAATAATGCCCATGTCCAGTTGTGCTCGTCTGTCTGTACCCACATCCTCCAGATAAGAACTTAGCCATCACCCTGCCTTTGCCCACAGTACCATCTCTCCCCTGTCCCAATGCCCCCATCTTTCTGGCCCATGATACAAGTTCTAAGAAACCAAGTGCTTCCTGGGGAGGAAAAATTAAATCATTAATTTGTTATTTGCAGGGAAGCCTGGCTGGCTCAGTTGGAGGAGGGTGTGACTCTTGATCTCTGGGTCATGAGTTCGAGTTCTGCATTGGGTGCAGAGAATACTAAGAAAAAAAAAAACTTAAAAAAATTATCCACAAATACCTAGAAGCCAAAAGAGAGAGTAGAGGTTACCCCCACATCTCTCAGAGCTGGAAATGACAGAAAAGTCTCTTAGGAATGGCAGTAATGGGACTCCCACTCCCACAGTATCACTGAAGAGTTGGCACAGAGAGTATGTGTAAACCAAAGACCCAACTCCAAGGTTACCACTTGGAATGCCTGCTCAGGAAAAGATGTTTTTTCCCCCAGAATTCTGTATTCTGAAGTGCAAGACAGCTTTCATTAGGAAGGTGAGCCTAAAGACCTACTTTCTTGCAATGAAAATCAGAAGCAGGTTGTCAGGGGCGCCTGGGTGGCTCAGTCAGGTAAGCGTCTGCCTTCGGCTCAGGTCATGATCTCAGGGTCCTGGGGTTAAGCCCCGCCACCGCAAGCTCCTTGCTCAGCAGGGAACCTGCTTCTCCCTCTCCTTCTGCTCCTCCCCCTGCTCATGTGCTCCCTCGCTCTCTCTCAAATAAATAAACTCTCAAAAAAAAAAAAAAAAGAAGCAGGTTGTCGTGGGATGGGTCCCTCAGGCCAGACACCCTGAGAAATGTGAAAAACCATCATGCTGTCCTAGAGGCCTCTTCTTATCCCCAAACTGGGAACCAGGCAGCAAGCTGGTGGCCCTAAGGAAGGAGTATGGTCACATGAGTCTCATCCCCATTCACCTACCATCTCAAGAAGAAGTCTGGAAATTTAAACCAGGAAGCTTTGGTACAGAAACTCTGAGAGGTTTTAGAACCTGTGTAATTTACCCACTTGAGGTCCCTCTCTGTTTCCTGCTTTTATTGATTTTCAGCAAAAACTCTGACAACAAAACAGACCTGTATTGGCTTCAGGAACAAAAATGAAGTGGCGACCAGGTCAGCGAGACAGCCGCAAAGCAGAACCCGAAGAACGAGGGGAAAAAGGTTGGTCAAAGTGCTGGGGGGAGGAGGGCAGGTATGTTCAACAGCAGGGTGGATGGCAGCTGTTCTACCCTCCCTTTGTTTCACTTAATGTTATGCTTAGGACCTTTGCACCTATGGTCCTAACTGAAGGGCGCCTAAAATTTTATTAGCTTGCCATGCAACTGTCTGGTTTTGAAAACAAGGTTATACTGACCACATAAGTTAATGTGTCGGCTTCCCTGCTTAGTTTCCTATAAAGGATGAAGGCGATCTTGACTTCGGATGTTAACTCTGACTTGAACACCTTGGACTTGGGCCTTCTAGTTGCAGCTGGCCTGTAGTGGCCACCGTCCTAACCAAATCTTCTCTGTCTCCCTGATTCAAGCTTGTCATTTTCCCTTTTTCCAAAAATGTGTTTCGTCTAGATTTTCCAACTCATTAACATTTCCCTAGTTGGAAAAAAATATTATTTTTTCTCATTTGTGCTCACTTTTATTACCTTCCCTTTTAATCTTACTTTTACTGTCCTTTTCTCTTTCTTTTCTTTTTTTTTTCCCCCTTCCTTAGTCTTAACCAAAGCTCAGCTTGTTAAACCCACTTCACTTTTGCCACTTTTTGGATATTTCCTGGGACGGAGCCAATGGGGATTTCTTAGAACCGCTGAAACAGGCTCTGTTCTACTGATGATGGCTGTGATGTTGGCAGCTTGGCGTTAACAGAACACCTCCCTACATTTGTAAAGGTCCAACTGGCCTTTCCTCATCCTTCACCATCATCTTCAGGCCCTTCGCCCCTTTCCACCAGCTCTTCACGGCCTTCTCTGGTGGGTTCCATCCCTTATTCTTGGAGTGTCTCTCACACAGCTTTCCGTCTGGTGTGCGAGGCCACCACCTCCCACAGGGCCTGGAGTCCACACAGCCTGGGACCGTGCCTCCCTTCCTCCATGTACCTCTCTAGCTCGGGAGGAACCCCGTCTGCCAGGAGACAGACAACCAGCCTGCTTATGCTCATTCACTGCACCTTTTGCCAAGAAAAACACATCTTAAAACTTCCAAACCGGCTCTTACTTGAAACTCAGATTGGTTGGGTAGCCACACCAGAGCCTCGGCCACGGGCTGCTTCCTGGAAATGTTTGTTCAGTCTCCTGTCTTTCTCCCGGGGCACTTTTTCAGACTTCTCTAAAGTTTCATCTCTCAAGGAGCACATTTTCGGCTGGCTGAGACTCCCACTAAAATGTCACAGACAGGTGTGTCTTACTTCTGTAACGACTGTACGGTGAAGTTGTCTACACTATGGAGCTACAGCAAAGTTCAATGGACCACTCTGAGATCTCTCTTCAGTAGAACCATCGGTTTCTGAGCCTTCTCTACTTGCTTTTGTTTCCACTGCCAGCCCTAGCAGTTACCATGGAAGGCATTTTCTCTCTCTTTCTGTCTCTCTCTCTCACACACACACAGACTCACCAAAGTTCTACCACTTCACGAAAGTCACTGCTGAAGACTGGATGAGTAGTGGCCAATGACGCCTGACAGAGAGGTAGACCCTGAGCAGTGGGCTAGCCCGACTTGCCCACTAAGTGACTTGTACACCAACCTCACCAGGTGTGAGGTTCAAATTCATGCCTCAGCAAAGAGGAAGAACACTCAAAATTTGGAATGATAACACCTGTTCATGTCAAGGGTCCAGTCCAGTTCCACCGTGGAACAAAAAAAGAAGCCAGGAGTAGCTAAGGGGTCATGGCTGGGTGCCAAGGGTCCTAGACGTGGTCACTTAGGGGCAGGACCTGAGAAGTAGAAGGGACTCCCCAAGATCACAGATGGGGGAAACTGTGACCTAGCGATGGAGGCTCCAGGGGCCTGGGACCCTCAGCAGTGAGGAGTAGAACCAAAGCTTTGTCTCCCAGGTCAGCCTTCCCTCACAGCCAGAAACTCAAGAAAGGGCCCCCACCAGCTCCATAAAGCTTTTTTTTTTTTTTAAGACTTTGTCTTTCAAGTAATTGCTACACCCAATGTGGGGCTCGAACTTATAACCCTGAGATCAAGAGTCGCATGTTCTACTGACTGAGCCAGCCAGGCACCCCTCCATGTGGCTTCTTTTGGGGGGAAAAAAATCCACCAAAAGCAGAGATTCAAACAGATATTTGCAAACCCGTGTTCATAGCAGCATTATTCACATTAGCCCAAATCTGGAAGCAACCCAAGTATCCATCAATGGATGAATGGAGAAGCAAAATGTGTTGCATACATAATTACTCAGCCTTTGCAAGGAAGGCAAATTGGACCCATGTTGCAACACGGATGGACCTGGAAGATATGACAGTGGGTGAAACAAACCAGATACAGAAAGACAAATAGTGTAGGATTCTACTTTCATCAGGTACCTAGAGTCATCACGTTCGTAGAGACAGAAAGTAGAATGGAAGTTGCCAGGGCTTGTGGGGAATTGGGAGTAGGGAGTAAGTGTGAACAGGGATGGAGTTTCAGCATCAGATGATGAAAAAGTTCTGGTGACAAATGTTAGTAAATGCGTAAACTTTTTTTTTAAGCTGTTAAAATGGTTAAAATGTGCTCAAGAAATCGACTTCGAGTTCCCCTTGGAACTTGCCCTTGAAGAGACTTCAGTAGCAGCTCTGACTAGCAACTGTTGTTCTTGCTTCCAGAAAGCATATTTAGGGGCGCCTGGGTGGCTCAGTGGGTTAAAGCCTCTGCCTTCGGCTCAGGTCATGATCTCAGGGTCCTGGGATTGAGTCCCATATTGGGCTCTCTGCTCTGCAGGGAGCCTGCTTCCTCCTCTCTCTCTCTCTCTGCCTGCCTCTCTGCCTGCTTGTGATCTCTGTCTGTCAAATAAATAAATAAAATCTTTAAAAAAAAAAAAAAGAAAGCATATTTAAAAATACAAATTTTTCCCCCAGAAGAAAGAGTCCTGCGGTCTGAGGAATGTCTCCGTCGCACACACAGATCTGAACAACAAACACCAGGACCAGCCTCGGGCTGAGGGAGGCCAACAACAGCAGAGCTCTGTACGTCGTGCCGGGCAGCGGGCCTTTGAACTTCCTGGCTTTGTCAGCGGATGTCACAACCTCTGTGTTATTGAAGCAGATTTTGGTATTTAAAGCAGATCAGGCTTGTTTTTTAAACATTCATTCCGATCCTAAGACACATTTTCTGTTTGTCCGAGGGAAAGAGAAAGGGGAGTGGTGGGTGGTGGGAACCGGACAGTCGTGCATTGGCGGAGGTGGGGGGGCGTTTGGAGAGTTGGGCTTGTTGTTTGTTACTGCTTTGTGGTTATTGTTGAGACACAGATGCCTGAAGAAGAAAGGGACCGACTACAGCACAGAGAAAAGACCCTGCACTGTCGCTATCTCAGCGACAACCCACGACCCTCACTTAAACGTGCTGTAGTGTCTCTAACACGGTTTCATACCATCACATTTGCTCAGCAAAGTCCCTCTGCCTGGAACTTCACACAAGTGGCCTCCTCCTACCACTCCTGCTCACGTTGTGAAAATCCACTTCTAGAAAACTTGTACAGCTTTAAAATATATTTATTTATTTATTTTAGAGAGAGGGAGAGCATGCGCAAATGTGAGGGGGACAGGGTTCGAGGGAGAGGGAGAGAGAATCCTCAGGCAGACTCCTGCTGAGCACGGAGCTGGCACGGGGCTCCATCCCAGGACCCCGAGATCCTGATCTGAGATCAAGAGTCGGATGCTTAACTGACTGAGCCACCCAGGCACCCCTAGAAAACTTTTTTTTTTTTTAAATAATTTATTTATTTGACAGAGAGAGATCACAAGTAGGCAGAGAGGCAGGCAGAGAGAGAGAGAGGGAAGCAGGCTCCCTGCTGAGCAGAGAGCCCCATGCGGGGCTCGATCCCAGAACCCTGAGATCATGACCTGAGCCGAAGGCAGAGGCTTAAACCACTGAGCCACCCAGGTGCCCCGCCTCTAGAAAACTTTTATGAACCTGAGCCCGCCACCCCAGCCACACATCTGGGTGGATGAGGCATCTCTTCCAGAGGCAGTGCCAAAGTACGGAAATGTGTGATCTCCCCAAGCAGGACGTCTGTCGTCCCTCTTTGTATGTTCAGGATCTACCAACAGAGACCCACATGCAGTCAGTGGCTGATACTCTTTCTAGAACCACACTAGTCATTGGAGCTGGGAAGTCACAATCTTGTTTCTTCTTAAACCCCTTTTCATACGTTAGGGGCAGTTGGAAGCCAGACTGGAGAACAGAGACCCTCTTTGCTCATCTCCTCCTTCCCTCCACAGGGGGGGTTCAAGATTGGCTCACTCCGAGTTTCAAGTCCAAAAATGTTTCAAGTCCAAAAATGTTTCAAGTCCAAAAATGTTTCAAGTCCAAAATGTCAGGAAAGATTTTGATTACCTCTTGGACCAACTGACCGTGCTGGGAGGGGCAGGGGAGAGGGGGAAGGGGGCAGTGGCCAGAGTAATGGAAGATTGTGGACGTTCATCCTTGAACTTCATGGTTGGAATGAAGGAAGAGGCACATTTCCCTGAAGGAAGGAGGGAATGTGCTGGGCAGACAGAAGAACAGATGTCTTGCACACTCCTGCCATCAACACCACCTGGGAGCCTGCAGAATATCGGGCCCCACCCCAAACCTATGGAACAACATCTACATTTGAAGACAGCCAGGTGACTGCTTTCATATTCACATATGAGGAGCTCTGCTCTACCCCCTCCAACTTCAGCATTATCTCAAGAACTACTCTGTCCAGCTGATATGGAAGGGCTTGGCCGGCCGCATCCCCAAGGAAGGGCAGGCTGCAACTCCTTCCCAGGCCACAGAACAGGAGGCATATGTCAGTGTCTTGGAGTCCGTCTGTGTTGTAGACTCACCTATGGATGTTACTAATAGGTCTTTTTAGGGTAAAGAGTAAAACAATAAAAATTTATAAACTGAGAGCAGATTATCTCTTTTTCACCCAGGACCCGAGGAACTATTCCAAGTCCACCAGACACAAACCACAGCTAAGGCTGAGAACTCTATTTGGCAATTTAAAAACATTCAATTCAACCCTTACCATCAATCCTCTGATTTCTTACCATGATCAGTGTAATTATTAGTGACAGACAACTCCAGCTAAATTCTGGGCATGGCTATTCATAGTTTGGTATGTCCTCATTCAAGGACACAATGAGTCCTTACTCTGGCAGGTATCAGTTTCCCCTAAGCACCATGGGACAGAGAACATAGATGAGGGACAATAGGAGATGAAGAGTATATGAAGGAAGGATAAATTTTAAACCTAGAAAACCTCTGGGTGACTTTGAACGAACTCTTACATTTTACAGAGGAAGAGCGGAATTAGGAAAGAGGCGACATGACCATCTAGTTCAGCGAAAGGAAGGGAAGAAAGTGACCACAATTTAAAGAGGACCAAAAATGTGCCAGACGTCCGCTCTGTAGTGTTACATGTATGAGCTCATGTGCTCCCCCAACATCCCTGCACAGGAGGGTGCTTGGTCCCATTTTACAGGTGAAAAAACTGAAGCTCCTAGAGGTTACGTTGCTCAAAGCAGAGTCACAAAAGGGAAGAGCTGGGACTAACAGCCTGGTCTGCCGCCTGTGCCGACCCTCACAGTCCACCCCAGTGGTAGCTAGCCCTCCACGGTAGTTCTGCTGAACCCTGGGCGTGAACCTGACTCAGCAGCTCTCAACCCCACCCCGCCCGGCTACACATCAGAATCTCCTCTCAAAACACCCAAAAGACAAAAACTAAAGTCCTGCCCAGTATCAATCAAATTGGAATATCTTGGGCACCTGAGTGACTCTGTCCATTAAACATCTGCCTTTGGCTCAGGTGACAATCTCGGGGTCCTGGGATCGAGCCCCACGTTGGGCTCTCTGCTCAGCGGGGAGTCTGCTTCTCCCTCTCTCCCTCCACCACCCACCCGGCTCGTGCATGTTCTCTCTCTGAAATAAATAAACAAAATCTTAAAAAACAGATCCCCTTGGGGCACCTAGGTGGCTCAGTGGGTTAAAACCTCTGCCTTCAGCTCACATTATGATCCCGGAGTTCTGGGATCAAGCCCCCCCATCGGGCTCTCTGCTCAGCAGGGAGCCTGCTTCCTCCTCTCTCTTGTCTGTCTCTCTGCCTACTTGTGATCTCTAAATCAAATAAATAAATAAAATCTTAAAAAAAAAAAATCTTAAAAAAAAAAAATCCCCTAGAAATTTCACAGGAAGGTATGGTTGAATCCCCGGTCATTGACATACCATTAGGTTGAGTAAAAGTATCCACAAAACTGCCACCATTCACAGAACTGCTCTGTAACACTGATGAACAGGCCAGAACCTGATAACCAAGACATCATCACCCCATCACCATTATCTCCATCATCACTGTAACGATCATTTATTGCACCATTTTACATTCCCCCCAGCAGAGTGTGGGGATTCCCATTTCTTTGCAAGCTTGATCTTCTTTGGGGGGGGGCAGCAGTAGGCAACTTTTATTTCATTTTTTAAAAGATTTTTTATTATTTATTTATTTATTTGCGAGAGAGAGCATGTGTGTGTGTGAGCGAGCGAGTGGGCAGAGGGCAAGGGCAGAGAGAGAGAGAGAGAATCTCAGGAGACTCCATGCTGAGTGAGGAGCCTGACGTGAGGCTTGATCCCACAACCCATGAGATCATGACTTGAGCTGAAATCACGAGTCCAATCACATGCTCGATCTTATTTGTCTTTTTTTTTTTTTTTAATAGCCATCCTAGTGGGTGTAAAGTGGTATCTCCTTGTGGTTTTATTTGCATTTCTCTGGGGGCTATTGATATTCGGTATCTTTCCATGGGGCTTATTTTGTGTCTTATCTGAAGAATTGTCTATTGGGATCTTTTGCCCCCTTTTAAATTGAGCGATCTGTCTTTTTACTATTGATTGATAAGAGTTCTTTCTATATTCTAGACACAAGTCCCTTATCAGACATGTAATTTACCATGGGTTGTTTTTTTCTTTTTTTTTTTTTAAGATTTTATTTATTTATTTCACAGACCGAGATCACAAGTTGGGGAAAAGGCAGGCAGAGAGAGAAGGAAGCAGGCTCCCTGCTGAGCAGAGAGCCCGATGCAGGGCTAGATCCCAAGACCCTCGGATCCTGACCTGAGCCGAAGGTAGAGGCTTTAACCCACTGAGCCACCCAGGAACCCCTGTGGTTTCCTTCTTATAGACTCTTTTATTTATTTTACCTTCAAATATTTATATTTTACTTTAGAACATGGCCTATCCAAATTATGTACTACTTTCCTTGATTCATAATGAGTTTTAAATGTGATTTTATGGGGCACCTGGGTGTTTCAGTTGGTAAGGAATGCAACTTTTTTTTTTTTTTTAAGATTTTATTTATTTATTTGAGAGAGGGAGGGAGGGAGAAGCAGATTCCCTGCTGAACAGAGACCCCAACTCGGGGCTCGATCCCAGAACCCTGAGATCAGGACCCAAACAGAAGGCAGATGCTTAACTGTCTGAGCCACCCAGGCGCCCCAAGCATGCCACTCTTGATCTTAGGGTCGTTGAGTGCAGGCGCCATGCTGGGCACAGAGATTACTTAAAAACAAATAAATAAATGCGATTTTAGAAAAGTTTTGAAGATCAAATAAGCACATACATTTAGTAAGGGTCTAGAAAACTCCACACAGTAAATCCCCAAATACACTCAGTAATTTTGAACAGCTTGGTGATCAGTTCTTTAACAGGAATAGAAGAACAGGACTACTGAGATTACCTCGTCTCTCCCGTAAATTCTGGCACTTTAAAGATGTTATCCCATTGTCTGTTGGCATTCCTACTATCAGGGGAAATGTCACTTCTTTTAAAGTAATGTCTTTTTTTCTCTGGTTGATTTTAAGATTTTCCCTTCACCTCTGGTTTTCAACAGTTTGACTAGGATATGCGTAAGTATGGTTTTCTTTGTATTTTTTGTTTGGGGCTCAGTGAGCTTCTTGAGGCTCTGACTGATATCTTTTGGCAGTTATGGAAACTTCTCAGCCATTACCCCTTCAAATACTGTGTCTGCTCCATCTCTCTCTTCTAGAACTCCAGTGACACATACTTTGAATTTTTTTGACAATTTCCATGTCTCTCATGCTTTCTTCTGTTCTCTCCATTTTTTTTAAAGATTTTATTTATTTATTTGACAGAGAGAGAGATCACAAGTAGGAAGAGCTGCAAGCAAAGAGAGAGTGGGAAGCAGGCTCCCTGCTGAGCAGACAGCCTGATGCAGGGCTCAATCCCAAATCCCTGAAATAATGACCTGAGCCCAAGGCAGAGGCTTAACCCACTGGGCCACCTAGGCATCCTGTTCTCTCCTTTCTTTCCCTCCCTTTATGCCTCACTAATCCTGCTACACTGTGTCCTGTCTGCTCTTCTTGGGCCAGCCAGATCCTTAGCCCCCACCCAAAATCAGCAAGTTCCTCCCACCCCCAACCACCTTGAAGAAAAGACCTTGTGTTACTCAGTATACGTAGGAAGGGTCCTTCCTTCTCTGGAAATTATTTATGTGGTTCTCATTGCTTTCACCAGTCTCTGATTTGTTTTTCTTTTTTCTTTTCTTTGCTCTTTTTCTTTTTCTTTTCTTTTTTTTTTTTTAAAGTAGGCTCCACACCCGGCATGGAACCCAACATAGGACTTAAAATTTATGACCCTGAGATCAAGACCTGAGTGAGATCAAGAGTCAGACGCTTAACTGACTAAGCCACCTAGGCACCCCTCTGATTTCTTTAAAAATACAATTTTTGCAATTTATTTGCTTTTCCCCCTAGTTGTTTCAGTGGAATGTTGACCTGTCACAACGTACAACACTGTACTCTGAAGTAAAAGGTTTCCATTTATCATATAGATAATTACAGATTATTATATAGATTATAAAACTGAGATCCAGAGAAAGGTTAAGCTACTGCTTTCAAACCAGATTTGGCTAACCACTATTTCCCTAGAACCTCCTTAGCTGTCATGGTAAGGCAAGGTGGGCGGCTTTACTTGATTTGTTCTGAACATCTTCCCAACCAGTGCCAATCTTATGAACTCAACATTATAATTTTAATTACCTTTTTAATTTTATCATAGTCTAGGAATATGTATATTATATATATGTAATATATATTATATTATATTATATTATATTATATATAAAATATATATTTTATAAATATATATAAAATATATTTTATATATGTATATATATAAATATTTTACCAGCCTGGGGCAACAGGACTTTCTCAAAGACATAATCTCTTTCTCTTTCTCTCAGACAGTTTCAGGTATGATGCAACTGATGGGGATTAATAAGGCAGCTGGTAGTGAGAGCAACATTCAGGTTCCTCCTCATGATTCCCTCTGTCCATGAGAGAGGAAACTCATCTGCCTCCTGGCCTTTCACTCTCATCCAAGTTCACTCTGATGGAAAGACTTCCTCATCTTGCTGCATGTTTACCAAGCCTCATTATACTAGTTAATGGGATTCTAGTGCTTTACACACAAAACCTAGACTCTAAATGGTTTCTCTCTTCCCCTGAATCCACGTAGTAAAGTTCCCTGGAGTCTCTGTCTCCACCTGTTGGGGGTGGGAATGGAGGATGGGGAGGAAGCCATGATTCCTAGCAGGAGCAGAAAGCCTTAAGGCTCTAAACATTTTCAACATTTCAACTCTCTTGACATTTTCAGCTCAACTTTGTTTCCTACTTGCCTACTATTGCTTGTCCCTGTATTCTCTTAGTCTACACCCAAGAAGGGAAGAGGAGTGGGTAGTAGGGTTTAAGTATCAAAACTCTGAACCTTCCAACACATGCTGTGTACTGAAAAGACCTGTGTGTCTTGTCACACCATCTAACACTGGTCCTTTGCTTGTAACTTCAAAAACCTGTGGCCATTTGGACATTTTTTCCTCTTGGACTTGCAACTTCCTGGCACAGTTGTGCAGGTGTTAGCTTCTGGGTGGCTGGATGTCAGACTTTTCTCTTCAGTGTTCACATTTCTCCAGAAGCCATACTGACATGGACACAGATATGGTGTTTCCAAGTACCTCTGGAGGGCTTCTTCCTTTTCTCGCTCTCTCTGTGGGCATTCCACTTCAGCTCATCCTAAAATACCCGATCTGTCTGATTTTCTATCATATACTATGTTTTTTTTTGTTGTTGTTGTTGTTAAGATTTTATTTATTTATTTGACAGAGAGAGATCACAAGTAGGCAGAGAGGCAGGCAGAGATAGAGAGAGGGGAAGCTGGCTCCCCACTGAGCAGAGAGCCTGATTCCGGGCTCGATCCCAGGACCCTGGGATCATGACCTGAGCCGAAGGCAGAGACTTTAACCCACTGAGCCACCCAGGTGCCCCTCATATACTATGTTTTTTAAAGAAAGAGGCTATAAATATGCCAAGTACTGCTTCTTTGCCAAGCAGTATAAAGAGCAAAATACTGTTGTCATCCTTAGAACATCCAGTTGTTGAGATAAACAGGGAATTTAGGATTACCCTACCTTTCTCTCAAACTCCATTCAAAGACCGCCTGCTGTGAAGCCAATAGAGTCTTCATTCTGGTACTTTTTCTCAACTTTCTCCATTCCATTGTATTCAGTAAATGTCCTCATCTACTGACAGGCTTACTTTTAAAAAAATGATTGGTTTCTGCAAAAGTGATTTTTAAAATTTTGTCCTGCTGACTGAAAAGTTCTATCAGTCTCCCAAGCTAAACAGGGCTCTGTGCTTCTGGAAAGGAAGGGCATGTGGCTAAGGTGTTTAATTTTCTGAGTTGTTTCGATTCACTCAAAGGATAGATCTAATCTCTGCAGTTTATTTTTAGAAATGAAATAAATTTCAGCTCAAAGGAGCTTTTAAATAAAAGCACCATAATTATATTTACTCCAAGGCCTGAAGATTTTTTTTCATCTCCTTTTTTTCTTTTGTAACTTTTTAAAAGACTTTTAATGCACTGGTGTTTTAACGAATTCCCATATTTGAGCATTGTCTCTAGGTCTAAGCTTTTTTCAGAAGAAAAACAAAGAAACACATCCATAATATTTTAAGGTCTCCCACCCAAATTTTCCAAGAAACCTGGGTACTTATTTATTTCAAAGGAGTCAATCCTGCTTGTAAATGAAGAAGGAAAAAGAACCGGATGTCTACCATGTTCAGTTGCCATTGTTTTGCTGTTACCACTTAATCTAATGAGTTTTTATTCATGGCTGTCCCCTTCACTGGTTAGGCAGAGTAACACACTCATGAGTTATTAAGTTATGGCTGTGTTTAGCTTACGTGCCTGAGCCTAGCCATTTCATCTCCTTTCGATAGAAGTTTAATTCATGCCATTGTTATCCTGAGTAATAATGGAGGGAAAAGAACAGCTTTGCCAAAAGATATACATCCAGACCTCCTTGCAGTGTTTAAGGAAACATAGTGCTCATTTGGTAAAAACACTTTTGCTGCTTTAAACCTGCCTCTTTCCTTAATCCCAACAATTTCTGAAGAAATAACAGCTGGGAGAAGTGAGGCCATGACGTCACGGGCTGTGCCTTCTCCAGGTCTGGTCACAGTGGGTTCTGCACGATCTGGGGGTGAGAACTCCTGAGCAAGCTTGCGAGAGCTTCACCCCGACTGCTCAATTCTGCTTGAGGGATTTACACAAACCATGAGGGCTTTCAGCTCTTGCTCTACAGTTTGGTGCATTCTGCAAAATGTCAGTGAGCTCTTCTGCTGTGGACACCCCTGTGCCCCTCCCACCCCCCACCCCCGCCCCCAGTTCATATGTTGAAGCCCTAACGTCCAATGTAATGGTACAGGGAGATGGCACCTTTGGAAGGAAACTGGGGTTAGATGGGGTCATGGGGGGGGCTCTTCACGATGGGCTTTGTGACCTTGTAAGAAGAGACCAAAGAGCTCTCGCTCTCTCTTTCTCTCTGCCATGTGAACAGCTAGAAGACAGCCATCTGCCACCCAAGGAAAGAGCTCCCTCCAGACACCAGCCCTGCCGGCAGCTTCCCCATGGACTTGCAGCCTCCAGAACTGAGAGGAATAAATGTCTGTTGCTCCAGCCGCCCAGTCTGTGGTATTTTGTAATGGCAGCACAAGCTAAGACATTATTCCTTGCTCTTTTGGAGAGTTTTTAAAAAGTGAAAGTTAAAAAAAAAATAACAATGACTAACTGTTTCAGAAGAAGCTTTTACCGAATTAGAAGTGAAAAAGGAAAAAGGGCTTTGAATGGCTAGAATGAAGGGCTATGGCTAGAATGAAGCAGAGGCCAAATGACGCGCACCTCGCACCTCACCAGGCACCACAGAGGAGAACACGACAGGCCAGCACCTGCCCTCACGGCGCCCTGTGCAGGCTCACTGCTTCTAGAGGCCACCAAGCAAGTCGTTTCCATGGAACGTGTTAAGTGCTGAGATTACGGGTATATTCCGGATATTACGAGAATAAGCTCTCCATGGAGATGATGCCCATGTTAATCTTGAACAAATAAGAACTACCCAGTGAGGAAGCTGGGGAAGGGATTTCTAGGTACAAGGAACAAGACCAACAAGTCAGCAAAGTTGAAGCCACTGGGTCTCAACTGGGGAGCACCACATGCGAGGTGAGTAGCAGCCCATCGTTAAAGCTGAGAGAAAACTGGGAGATGGAAAACAAAACAATAGCTGGGAACCCCTTTTTCCTAGCAAGGTACTGAGAAAAGTCCCATAAGGATTCTATCCCTTAAGAACGGTGGGCGGCTGGTTCCAGGATAACTGGGCACACGGTGTGATCAGACGCCAGAGAGGGGCCTGCCCTCGGATTCACAAGAGCCCAGGCCAATCTCGTGAGCATCCGCTCTCATGCCCGTGTCTGTGGGAGAGCCGGGCCAGCAGTGTCCTGGGGGTTCCAGACTCCTTGACGGACCTCAGGCGGGCCAGTTCCCCTCTCTGGATTTGAGCTTCCCCCCCGGCATAAGAAACAAAGAAATCATCTACAAAGTATTTCTCAGGGATTAAATTTTAGCCTCTCACTTAAAAAAATTTTTTAAAGGGGATGGGAGATTTTATTCATTTCTTGACTTATTCCAGTGAGAATTTTCAAGAAGCTTAAAAAGACAGTGGTTACAGACAAAACACAGGGATTACAAGGAGATGAGAGGAAATGTACACGTGTGTATCCGCCTTCGTTTCTCTCGGGTACTTGGCCGGAGTGGGACCTCGTTTAGCTGTAGTGTTTTCTAAGCCAGAAATGCTATTCTTTGTCCTCGCCAACACTCGGTATTGTCAGTCTCTACAGTTTTGGCAGCTCTGGTGCATGTGTGGTTCCACATCAGATCTGATACCACTTCTGTCTCAATGCCCCATTCCCTTACCACTAACCTAGTCCAGGCTAAAAGCTGCCGTTTCCCTCTTGAACACCCAGTCAACAATCTTTATTTCATGCCATGGCTGATATCTTTCTTTCTTTCTTCTCATTTTTCTTTCTTTTTTATATTTTTTAATCAACACCTGTGTAGAAATTCCATGGTAACTTAGATTCTCTGAATTCTTTGAAAAATTGAAAAAAGCACTTTGAAACCTAGGGTGTCACTTGGATCTGGTCATTTTAGATCTCTCTTGACACTAGAGTAGCAATGTGGAACAAACTGGAAGCGAAGGCTCTCAACCCATATCAGCAGCTCTGAAATTGTAGCTGAACCCAAAATGCAAACAACACATCCAGCATTTCTCGATCTGCGAAGGAAAAGCTCATTCTTTTCAAGTAATACTATACTAGCCAAGGTAAAATATTCAACACACATTATTTCATACAATCCCTGCAACATCTACATGATTCCCATTTTACAGAGAAGAAAACTGATGCATATGGAGGTGAGTTAATCTTTCCAAGGTGACACTGCTAGAGGGGAATTCTGATCCATAGCTGGGCTACCTGTCTGTCCTCTCTACTGTCTCCTCACTCTACAAATCTCTGCTGAATGTAACATGTTCCAACAGAGCAACTTGAAAAAAACTGTCAGGAAAAACAAAAACCCCCTAAGAAGCATGAGTATGGAAACCGAAGTAGGTCTTACATAATCCGTAGAGCGGACAGTCAACCGCCCGAGTACAAGTTGAGGAAAAGAAGAATAACCATTACTGACCTCACAGAAGATACACCAGGACTTATGGAGATCCAAGTGGCTCACGCAGCTGTAGCTCAACTCCAATACCAG
Source organism: Enhydra lutris kenyoni (assembly GCF_002288905.1). Lineage (NCBI taxonomy): Eukaryota > Metazoa > Chordata > Mammalia > Carnivora > Mustelidae > Enhydra > Enhydra lutris. The sequence continues at coordinate 18,691,797 of NW_019154092.1, forward strand.
GTGGGGGGCGGGAAATACTTTCATGAAGAAGTATTTACTGATCACAGACTATGGTCTCAGCTGTGGGGGATACAAGAAGACACCTAGTCTCACAGTTCCCTGGAGTGAACTCCTTTTTTAATTTCTCGAGCATTCTAGCCATCCATGAAAGATAAAACCGAGGGGCGTCTGGGTGGCTCAGTCGGTGAGGCGTCTGCCTTCGGCTTGGGTCATGATCTCAGGGTCCTGGGATTGAGCCCCGCATCAGGCTCCCTGCTCAGTGGGGAGTCTGCTTCTCCCTCTCCCACTCCCCCTGCTCGTGCTCTGGCTCTCTCTCTCTCTCTCAAATAAATAAAATCTTAAAAAAAAAGACAAAACCAATAAAGCCTACTCTAATGAAAGGTGACACCCTCCCTCCCAAATCCTAACCTTTTAAGGGCATACAGACAGACGAGGCTCTGAATGTCATAAACACTTGGCAATTTGGGACAGTAGTGTCAATGATGCTCACAGTACAATTTGTAAGGTGAGGGTTTGTAAGAACGCAGGGCCCAATGTCATGAGAACACTCTTACTCTCACCTGAAGACAAACATTTGTTTTCCCAGGTGAAAATCCCTGGCGGGGGAGAAAGGGCAGTGCAGGGATAACAACCGGTGATTGGATCCCTGCAACCAAAGTGCTCTAACTCCAAGAAGACAAATCAAACAAAGTGTGAAAAAAAGAGTAAAATTGTGTTTCTTATTTTGAGGGGATGGGGTAATCACCATACAGAAGATGAACTGAGATCTGAAAACAGTGGCCCCTAATTTCATTTTCACTAAAAAAGGTAAGAGGCACTTTCCCAGTGACCAAATCCTTTGCAGTTCAACACCTGCGTCTGGGAACACATCGACCCTTGAGCATCACTCAGGCCTATTTATGGGGAGCTGGGCACATCAGCAGGTGTCGACGCTATAACCTTGAGTAAGATGTCCCTGCCTCCCCTGGGCTCGCAGGCTGACACCCAGGTGGCTGGCTGGGAAGGAGAGACCCAATTATTATGATTTTTCTAATCAGCCTGATCCTTGCCCGTATTTTTCTTCTCCTGACATGGAGGTCAGAGGAAGTGGAGGGTATCTTATTTATCAACTCCTGACCGATCACCTACCACGTTCTGGGCCAAACATGGCACGCGCCTGGAAAATCCTGCAGGAAACACACAAAGCCCCAACAAGGGAATAATGAATGGCCCGAGGTGAGGCAGGAAAGAAACAAGATAGAACTTCCCTTGGAGACAGGGGTGGTTGGGGACTGCAACGGGAGCCTGCCCCCAAGCCCCCAGAAGTCACATGACGAGATGACAGACGTGAGGTGTCACCGGGGAGATCCTGTTCCCCTCACCACCTCCCCCCATCAACACCCCTCAGAGAGGCGCAGAAACGATAAAATGAACACACACAGGCTAACGCTCCTTGTGTCTATAAGGTACCAGAAGATTTCTTTGTTGACTGAAAAAAACCGTTCCTTGCCGCCTATTTCACTGACTGGCTGGCTCTTCTAGAGTCGTCGAAACACACACAACCTGCTTGTACTTAGCTGCCTGGCCTGGCCGTACCTCCGGACCCACTTGCTTGCATGTAAGCAAAACATCTCTAAATGTCTTTCACATCCACGGCTCATTCCTTTCCATCATGTGTCAAAACTCAGCAATCCCATAATGAACGTCTGCTCCTTGGGATTTCCCAAGATTGGTTTCATTTGATCAGCTCTGACTATGGCTACTCATTCTCCCTCAGTACAGGCCACTCACTTCTGCCCCCCGCCTGCCCTCTGGTTTGCTCTGGGCAAGGACCCGGTCGGGGGAGCTCTTTGCGGATGACCCTGGGCTTGGCCACACCTTGTGGAACCTGGTTTTAGTGATACAGAGAGAGGGTCTCTGGAGGGAAACAACAAAGACAGATGTGCACCCCAAGAGCATTACTGGGGGCGATGGGAGGTACTTGAGAGATACCTGCAGATTTCCATCATTCTCTATGTCTGACGGGGGTGCACAGAGCTGAAAAGATGTGTACAAGATCAGCATACTGAGGCATTCGCTCGGCACTCATTTTCGCGTTTACTATTTTACAGTGAACTAAGCACACATCAGTGTATCCTCCGACAGGCGCCTTGTCAATGTCCCCAGTTAACTGGCCTTTGTGTTGCAAAAATCACTTTAATTTTAGTTATTTTAAATGACATATAAGCCTTGGAGCCAGGAAATTTATAGAAATTCAGGGTATTTCCTTAGTAAATGAACTGCTGCAAATTCATTCAGGTCAAAAGTTGTGAAAGCCAGCATTGTTATCATATTTTTGCAGCAGAGAACACTGTGGTGGTCAATGGCACTAAAAATAGCCCAGAAAAGAATTAGGAGTGCTTCACTGGAAACAAGAAAAGAACAAACTTATCCAAAATAGCAAAATGTCCGTTAGCATCACTCCCTCCCCTATGAATTTTTTTGACAATGGGAAATGGAATTTAATTTTTTTTCTTTAATCCACAACTGTAATTCCCCTCCCATGTGCCCTCTGGGAAAACCTTATTCATAAACGAAGAATTCCCAGATAACTAAATTCTTCGCTGTTTCCATACAGCTCAACAATAACAAGGCAGCTCCCGAACTTGCCACTTCAAGTTCCTGTCGCTTCGACAGTGATGTCATGGAAAGACATCCACAAGCTGTTTTTGTTGCCTGGCTAGAGACTGTAAAGGAAATCAGGCGCTGCCCCTAGGTTTTAATTTTCCATGAGAAGTTATTCTCATTGCCATAGCGGCTTAAACTGTGGAAAAGAAAAGGGATTTAATTAGGTCACAGCCGTAATTAGACTTTTGAGCGCACTCTTTCCACATAAAAGTTACTTTAGAGCAGAGCTTCATTGGGTTTAATCGTTTATTTTCATCGGACCATTCCTGAGGCGTTACGGTGCTGAATAACCACCGAAGGAGGACACAAAGGAATACCAACAGCCACACGGAAAGTGACCCCTCCACGTGAGCTTTCCAAGGTTATGGGAAGACGGGGAGTCTTAGGCTGAGAAGAGAGAAGAAATTCCAATGGTGAACTGAGGGGGTCATGCGGGAGCCTCCTCTCCCCCTGATTCCCTTTCTCCAAGCACAACTGGGAGAAGACAGTGATGGGCTCTCCACGCCCAACAGTGAGGATGACAAGAATGATGAGGATAATAAAGGCAAGGAAGTAACTGTGCCTACTTTGGCAGCATATACACTAAAATTAGAACAATACTGAGAAAATTAGCATGCCCCCCCCCCCACAAGGATGTCATGCAAATTCATGAGGCACTCCTTACTTGGCTGTAACTATGTGAGGTGGTGGATGTTAACTGAACTTAATAGAGTGATGGTTTCACAATATATACAAATATCAAATCATTATGCGGTGAGCCTTAAGCTAATTCAATGTTATATGTCAATTATATCTCAATAAAACTGGGGTAGCGGGGAGTAACAGTAGCAACAGAGTAGGAAGGAGGAGGAAGAGAATTAACATCCTGTTCAGCACAGGCGACCTAGTGAGAGCAAAACATGATGGGCACAGTAACTCTACTCCCAGGACTTTCTCATGGTCTGTTCTGTGTGTGTGTGTGTGTGTGTGTGTGTGTGTGTGTATACACATGCATACTGGACATAGAACCTAAGAAGCCTTGATTCCTGAACCTGAAAGATGTATTCACTTGTTACCTCCTCAGAAGTTCAAGACAGGATTCAGAGCAAGCCTTGAAACTTCTGTACAAACACACCTAAACAATTTAAGTGAAGAGTAAAAAAAATTATGTTATTTAGAAGACATAAAATTTTCATGATTTCATTTTAAAAGACACTAAGGTGCTCCTTCTTCTTAAAAAAAAAAAAAATTATACCAGAAACAGCAAATTTCATCAACAGTCTTAGAGAAGTTTTAAAATTCTAAACATCGAACCCCAACAGTATCTGTTGACAACGCTTTTACAAATTCATCCTCTATGTAAAACAGGTTTAATTTTATCTATTAAACTGACATAGCCAAGACTCCTTGGTTCAATATCTTGATCAAGAGAAATGTCGACATGTCATCGAAGAAAGAAAGACATTAGGCCATGTTCCCAAGATCTGGCAAAACAGACAGAAAGATAGGCAGTCAAGGGGCACCTGGGTGGCTCTGCTGGTTAAGTGTCTGCCTTCGGCTCGGGTCATGATCCCAGGGTCCTGGAATCGAGTTCCGCATCAGGCTCTCTGCTCAGTGGGGAGTCTACTGCTCCCTCTCTCTCTGCTGCTACCCCTGCTTGTGCTCTCTCACTAATACTCTCTCTCAAATAAATAAAATCTTTAAAAAAAGAAAAAGATAGGCAGTCAGAAGTCAGAAAACTTCCTACCCACTTAAAGAGACCTTCACAAGGCTAAATCAACTGGAGACCGAAACTTACCAGCAGAATCTTCTCACCTCTTTTAAGAGCAACTCCGATGTGGGAAACACAGTTCAGGATGGTGGTCGTGTTACTACACAAGGAGGTGTTGTTTCAGAGACAGCTGTGAAGGCTCCCTGGCAATCCCACTGTATAATTAAGGCGCCATCAGTGAACAGCCAGCAGGGTGGTCTCCATGGAAACCAACAAACACACATTTTCACAGGCCTAGCAACTGTTCTGAATCAATGACTCTTTATATAGGTTTAAAAACATTGTGAATGGTGCATCAATTGCTTCTTTTGTTAGATAAGGTCTGATTAAACATGTATGAGAGACCCTGTTGTCCTGCCTGCTGAATCCCCAGTAGAGTCTACAGTGGGCTGCCCACAGCTAAATTCACTTACCTAGAACTGCAGAATACAAAGGACAGACTCAGACTCCAGAAATCACTGGTTAAGTTGGGGGAAGAATTAAACTAGTAGTTGACAGTGCCAGGGAGGACCTGCCCATGGCCAGCACTCACTCTTTTAGGGCTGTGTCAATATTATTCAGTCCTCTCAGTACAGCACACATTATTATTACATGTGCTTACAGATGAGAAAACAAAGCACTCATCTAGAAGATGGCAGACCTGCGCCTCAAAGCTACATCAAAATGAAGTCTTGGTCCAGGTTCATATCACTCTATGTAATAATGCTCTGTGTTTGCACAGCACATTGTCACTCCCCAGCTACCTTCACATACATTATCTCATATATTCTGCTTTTATCTCAAAATGCTGAGTGTAGTTCTAGAATTTTCTAACTTTGCAATATATTCTTCCTTGATCTTTGTCTGTCTGCCCCACTCTGTGCCCACTACACACTCTAGGTTTCAAGACTTACATGGGACCGTGTCCCTACCCGAGCTGGGAAAGAAGCATCGTCCTAAGCAGCAATGGGAAAGGAAACCCCATTGTATAAGCATGGATTTTGACTCAAAACTCTAAATAAAAACGGGGACAAACATTCCAATTAACCATCAGTAGCATTTACACATCATCTTCCATGAGAGAGGGCAGACTTTGCGATGAGGATGGAAGGTCTGATTGCTAAGCGGTTTCCTACTTTATTTTGAATGGGTTCTATTAAGGACTAGTAAATGCTTTATTAAGAAGGCATGGATAATCAATGATCTGGCTCCTGGCACATCATCTTTATATATAACCCGACAATTGAATGTACATGCCATCAGCATTTAGTCTTTTTTTTTTTTAAAGATTTTATTTATTTATTAGACACGCAGAGAGAGAACACAAGTAGGCAGAGAGGCAGGCAGAGAAAGAGGGGGAAGCAGGCCCCCTGCCAAGCAGAAAGCCCGATTCGGGCTCGATCCCAGGATCCTGGGATCACGACCTGAGCCAAAGGCAGAGGCTTAACCCACTGAGCCACCCATGCGCCCCAGCATTTAGTCTTAAATATTAGATACACCAACACTGTCAGAACTCACTTGAGTCATAGTATTTCTGGTCAACTGGACAAAGCCGAACAGTGAGCGGTCTTTCCTTGTTCCCCTGAAATTCCAATCCCCTACCACATATCTCTTGGGAAAGCCTCATTCCCATCTATCACAGCCCTCCTAACTGAGGCTCCGGGAAAAGGCTGTTTTCTCTGAAGCTAGTCCCTGTCCCCCTTCCATCTCCCACTGACGCCTGTTCTCCCAACTTCCCTCATTCTTCAGCATCTCTGAATTTCTGCATATGGTGTGTTCTTTTCTGGTTTCAAGCATGCCTAAGTCCTTGTTTCCCCAGAAAAGAAATTACTTTCACTAGATCTGGCCATCCCCCTGACCACCACCAGTCACAAGCTCCTTCCTGTGTCTTGTGTATTCTTGGATACTTATGATCCATCTTCCACCCCCTCCCACCCTGCCCTTCTACTAAAGGCTAGTGATGTCCTTGGTCTAGTCTTTTCTCAATCTGGATCTTTCTGATTTCTTGGTGGCATTTTGTTTTACTCCTTTAAATTCTTCCTGAGACTTCCCCACATGGAACTTTTGGGGCTCCCCTCGGCTATCACTTCTCTCTCCTTCACATTATTGATCTCTGGCATTTAAGTGTCTCCCAAGCAAAGTCCTAGCCCTTTGCTCTGCTCCACCCAAACCCTCTCACTCCCTCAGTGAGCTCAGCTACTTCTTCAAGCTCCTGATGCCAACTCCACTGCTCTAGGTGAAGCCCAAACAGACACATGAAGCCCTGAGTTTTCCCCCGCATTTCACCTGTTTCCAACGCACAACAGCTCCACTTTGATGTTTTCTCTCCATACATATCTAAAACATATTTCACCAGCTTTCCTCCCCAACGATGCTCTTTCATAACCGCCCCCCCCCACACATACACATTTCTGTCTGTGATGCCATGGATTTCTCAAGTCCTAAGCCACAAACTTTGGAGCCGTTTGTGATCTTCCCTAGACCCAGACAATTGTCACACACCCCACACTGCTTTAACAGATCTGAGTCTTTGTTATCTAATTCCTTAACCACATCACACAACACTTATATGATAGATTAAATAATTACAATTTTTTTTGCTTCAGACGATCAGTCATCAGTCAAGTTGACCTTTCACCTTTATTGACATCACTCACTACCTTGATTTGCCTCCCTTCTAAATGCTTGGAACTCATTTCCAATGTGATTTGCCTTTAGTCGTTCTCACTGAGAAGTTCACAGTGGTCTCTGGGGCCTGGCTTTTAGGGCTCCCTAATCCGTCTCTTCGAGGCCCAATTTCCCCTCACACCTCTACACCCTCCTCCTCCTCTGGTCAAATGTATTTCTTCACAGTTCCCCTCCTGCACATCCCACCTCAGGGCCCCTGCCACTCGACCTGGAAGGCCATCCCTCCATCTTCCCTTCTCCCAGGCAAGATGGGCTTATAGGGCCCATTTGATCTTTCCACTGCATCAGTCTACACACAGTTTCCCTTTTCCTAGCTCCTGAAGTCATACCACCCTGTCAGCAATGTCCTCTAATAGTCTTGTCACTCTTACCTCCTCCTCTGGATCATAAGATGCTTTTGGCAAGCACTACACATACACTATATACTACATACATATACTACACATACACTAATGTACTTTTTCCACCCCAGGCTCCAAAGGTTTCTGTAATCAATGTTGACTGGTAGAATCATGTCCAGAAAGAAGGCCAAAGAGAGACCATGCACTTTGATATAAGGCACTCTTCATACCACCCAGAGGGAGATGGCTGGCTCGGTCAGTAGCACATGCAATTCTCGATCAAGTATCACCTGAGCTCAAGTCTGACATTGTGTGCAGAGATTAATTAAAAAAAATTTAAAAAGTTTTCCATTTAGGGGCACCTGGCTGGCTCTGTCCATGGAACATGTGACTCTTAATCTCAGGGTTGTGGGTTTGAGCCCCATGTTAGGTGTAGAGATTGCTTAAAAATAAAATCTTAAAAAACAATACCACCTAAACTCTTTTAAGAATCTAGTGTACCTTAATATCCCATGGAATTAACAGCTGTTTTAGGCAGGCAGTAAATCATGACACAGTGTCAGGGAAGGGACCGGGGGAGGCAAGCAAGGCACCTAGGATGCAACAGGTAAGGAGGCACGGGTTATTCTCGGATGCCAACCCCACACTGCATGGCCCTGATCGAGGGCTGCCCTCATCCCAGCCCTTGCACATGAAAGCTGAGACTCCGTCAATCAGAAAACCAAACCAATTCAAGAGACACATCCTAGGCAAGCTACAGAAAAATCTTTCCCAGGGCCAGCAGGAGAACAAACTAAGTCAGACTTGGCTTGCTGGTCTACCACTGACTCAGGACAAAATGGCGGCAGCAACTATGGCATTACCTTAAAGGAAAAAAGCAGTCTTATGGAGGCAGCTTTGAATTGGGGAGTAAACACTGATTCTAAGGACCCTAGAGGGCCAGAGCTGCTATCTGGGAATGCCTCTCCTCTTCTGGCTCATCCTCAACATAAACTCACACTGGCCTCAACAGCTTCTTCCCAATGGTTGCTGACAACACCAGCCAGCTTGAAGTTAACAAGGGTGAGACAAGGCACTATTTGATCAAGAAAAAATTCTCACACAAGAACTTAAGGCTGCTAGAAAAACCCATTAGCATACCACACCTTCCTTATATATGTAAACATTTCATTGCTTTCCTCTTAAATTCACTCACTTTTTCTTATACCAATGGCTCACAAGTGGGAAGGGATTCCAAGATTTTATGAAGATGAAGTTAGATTCCACACACCCAAATTTATCAAACTGAAGGGAGGAATATAAAAAGTTGCTAAATATTCTGTTATTTTTAGCTTTTTAAAATGTTTCTTAAATTCACAGATTTAAAAAAAAAAAAAAAAAACAATAGTAACAGTGGTAACAATATAAAGTGACTCAGGGGCACTTTTTTCCCATGCTGAGCTTTCTCAGATTCAAAGAAGATACTAACTAAGATAAGGACTGGAGAGAAGCATGGATGCCTTGGAAGTAATGGAAGTTCATGTGACAACTCCCAAGAAAATACCAGAGTATGGATCCATCTGGAGCAAGGAAGAAGGTAGCCTTCTGAATGACCTCTCTTTCTGAGTATCTTTGAGTTTTTCCACGGAATCCAAATTCTCCTCTGTGGCCAATGGAACATCCTTCTGAGTCACTTTCCAAATATGCTGGCACTCAGTAGAGTCACAATGATGTCATGGGGAAATGTATTGCTAAGTACAATTATGTTGTATTTCAAATGTCAGCATATTTTGATGTGTAGGTGGCCCAAGGAAGGGGTAAATATTCTGCCACTGAGGATAACAGAGCTTATTTTCAAACAGAAAAGAAAAAGGAGAAGGAGGGGAGGGAGAAAAAGAGAGGGAGTGCTTGATATACTGGGGGTGGAAAAGACCTTAGTGGCTCATCTAATCCAATCTTCCACATTTAAGGAGGATTAGCATAAAACCACAGCAGCCAATTAAAAATCTTTCCACTTTTGAATCAACTACAGAGCCATCCGAGTTTAAGAGGAAAAGAAAAAATAAAATAAATAAAAAGGAGGCTCATGAAAGTAGTGGCCAAAGAGGAAAAGCCATACACATAGGAAAAATATCCTCCCTAGTCCTAAAAGACAAGATTTAAGCCCTATTCTTTGAGCACTTTGTAGCTTTGCGGGATGGTTCACATGCCATAAAATTTACCCACTGTAAATGTAAAATTCAATGATTTTTTTTTTTTTTTTAAAGATTTTATTTATTTTTTTTGACAGAGATCACCAGTAGGCAGAGAGGCAGGCAGAGAGAGAAAGAGGGAAGCAGGCTCGCCACCGAACAGAGAGCCCGATGTGGGGCCTGATCCCAGGACCCTGGGATCATGACCTGAGCCGAAGGCAGGGGCTTAACCCACTGAGCCACCCAGGCGCCCCAAATTCAATGATCTTTAATGAACACATTAAAGAAATTAATTTAAATGATGGTGCAACCATCACCACAACCCAGTTTTACAACATTTCCATTACCTAAAAAAAAACTTCCTTGAGCCTATTTTAGTCAATCTCTGCTCCAAGAAACCATCACTGTGCTTTCTCTCTACATTTGCCTTTTTCAGAAATTTCCAGAAATGGTATCATACTATATGTATTTTTTTGTGACCTGCTTCTTTCACTGGTCATAACGTTCTTGAGAGTCATCCGTGGCATACGAATGTATTAACAGAGCATTCCTCTTTATCACCAAATAGTATCCCAACACACGTATGCAGCAAATCCTCTGTACACATTCCCCAGCTGATGGACACTAAGATTGTGTCCAGTTTGGAGCTACTATGAACAAGGCTACTCTAAGTGTTCGTGTTAAAGTCTCTTTGTTTTCATTTCTCTTGGATAGATTTCTAGGAACAGAACTGCTGAGTTGTAGAGTTGGTTTATGTTTAACTTTGTAAGAAACTAGCAAGATGGTTTTCTAAAGTGGCTATACCATTTTACATCCCGATCAGTAATTTGTGAGGGTCCCAGTTTCCCCACATCTTTGTCAGCACTGGATGTCATCTATATTTTTTTATTATAGCCATCTGAGTGAGTGTGTCGTGGTATCTCGTCATGGTTTTTTAATCTGCATTTTCCTGGTGACTAATGACAACGAGTTCCTTTTCATGGACTTGATGAACCAATCAAATATCTTCTTTGGTTAAATGTCTACTCACATCTTTTTCCTTTTTTTTTTTTAATTTAAACTTTTTTTTAGATTCCAATTAGTTACTGTAGAGTGTAATGTTTAGTTTCAGATATACAATATAGTGACTCAGCACTTCCGTACATCATCTGGTGCTTATCACAACGCTTAATGTTCACTCCTTAATCCCCATCACCTAGTTCACCCAATCCCCTCTCACCTCGCCCCTAGTAACCATCAGTTTGTTCTCTATAGTTAAGAGTCTGTTTCTTGGTTTGCCTTTCTATTTTCCCATTTTCTCATTTGTTTTCTTAAATTTCACGTATGTGTGAAATCATAAAGATTTCATAGATAATAATAATCATAGATAAATCATATTGTATCTGTCTTCCTCTTCAGCATCATACTCTCCAGCTCCAACCACATTGTTGTAAGTGGCAAGATATCATTTTTTATGCCTGAGTAATATCCCATTTTTTATATATATATGTAGTCAACCTCTTTTAACCATTTTTTTGTTTTTTATTTTTTAAAAAAGATTTATTTATTTGAAAGAGAGAGAAAGAGAATGTGCAGGGAAGATGGGCAGTGGGAGAAAGGGACTGAGTCTTAAGCAGACTCCAAGATGACCGGGGAGCCTGATAAGGGGCTCGATCTCATGATCCTGAGATCACAACCTGAGCCAAAACCAAGAATTGGACGTCTAACCAAATGTGCCAACAAGGTGCCCCTGATCATTTTTTAATTGGGTTTTATGTAGTCTCATTAAAGTGTAAGAATTCCTTAGACATTTCAGAAACAAGTCCTTAATCAGATATATAATTTATAAATCTTTTCTCCTAGGCTATGTCTTTTCATTTTCTTTTTTTTTTTTTAATTTGACACAGAGAGAGAAAGAGAGATCACAAGTAGGCAGAGAGGCAGACAGAGAGAGGGGGGAAGCAGGCTCTCTGCCGAGCAGAGAACCCGATGCGGGACTCGATCCCAGGACCCTGAGATCATGACCTGAGCCGAAGGCAGAGGCTTAACCCACTGAGCCACCCAGGTGCCCTCTTTTCATTTTCTTAACAGTGTCTTTTGACCATTAATTTGATTGTAAAATATTTTAATTTAAAAGAAGTCTAATTTGGGGCGCCTGGGTGGCTCAGTGGGTTAAATCCTCTGCCTTCAGCTCGGGTCATGGTCCCAGGGTCCTGGGATCGAGCCCCACATCCGGCTCTCCGCTTGGTGGGGCGTCTGCTTCCCCCTCTCTCTCTCTGCCTGCCTCTCTGCCTACTTGTGATCTCTCTCTCTGTCAAATGGATAATAAAATCTTTAAAAAAATAAAAAATAAAAAAATAAAAGAAGTCTAATTTATCAATTACTTAGCGGCTTATGCTTTTGGTGTCATATCTAAGAACTCTTGGCTTAAACCAAGGTCAGTTACATTTCTTCCTGTGTTTTCTTCTAAGAGTTTTCTAATTTTAGTGCCTACATTTAGGTTCACAATCCATGGCTGAGGTGACGATGTGAGATGAGGGTCTAAGTACCTTTTTTTGGCATACAGATATTTGATTGTTCCAGCACCATTTGTTGTAAAGAAAATCCTTTCCCTGTTCAATTGCCTTGGCATCTATATTGAAAGTCAACAGACCGTAAATGCCTCTCCTTATGCTAATACCATAATGTCTGGATGATTCTAGCTTTACAGTGAGTTTTCCACCCCAACCTTTTCTTTTTCAAAACTGTTTTGGCTATTGCATCTCCAAATACACTTTAGGATCAGTTTGTGAATTCATAAAAAAAGTGATTGCTGGGATTTTGACAGGAATTACATTGAATCTCTTGATCGACTTAGGAAGAATTTCCATCTTACCAACATTGAGTCTCTCCATTTATTGAGATCTTCTTACATTTCCCTTAGAGAGATTTTACAGTTTTCAGTCTTGAACTTCTTTGTTAAGTCCCTATGTATTATTTGTAATGCTATTATGAATAGACTTGTTTTCCTAATTTCATTTTTAAGAACATGACTGTTCATTACTAATACATAAAACTACAATTGATTTTTGTACATTGATCTTGTATTCTGAGGCCTTGATAAATTTTTTATTACTTCAATTAATGTTTTTCTAAATTTCTTAGAATTTTCTACATATAGGAGAATGTCATCTGGGAATATAATTTAATTTCTTTCTAACCTGGATGCCCCCCCCCTTTTTTTTTGGTCTTATTGCACTGCTTAATAGAAGTGGTGAGCACAAACATTCTTGTGCTGTTCCCAATCTTAGAGGGAAAGTCTTTCACTATTTGCTGTCATATTAACTATAGGTTTTTCACATATGCTTTTTATCAGGTTAAGAAGATTCCCTTCTATTACTAGTGTGTTCAAAGTTTTTATCATGAATGGACATAGGATTTTATTAAGTGATTTTTCTGCATCTATTGACGTGGCTGCATTTTTTAATCTTTATTCTATAAATATATTAATTTTCATTTGTTAAACCAACTTTGTATTCTTGATAAGTATCACTTGATCATGGTATAAAATTCTTTTTATATGTTGCCATATTTGGTTTGTTACTATTTTGCTCAAGATCTGTGTTCATGAAAAATATTGGTCTATAGTTTTCTTATTATTTTCTTTTGTCTGGCTTTAGTAACCAGGTAACTCACCTTATAGAATAAATTGGGTGATATTCTCTTTCCTCTGCTTTCTAAAAGAATTTGTAAAGAAAAAATATTTAAAACTATTTGATAGAATTCATCAGTAAAGCCTATTGGGTCTGAGCTTTTCTGTGTGGAAATATTTTTAATTACTACTGACATTTATTTACTTGTTAGAGGAGTTTATTTGGATTTTCTATTTATTCTTGAGTCAATTTTCCTAGTTTGTACCTTTCTGGGAATTTGTCCATTTCTCTAAATTGTCTGATTTGCTGGCGTAATATGAATGAAGAAAGTTACTCATAATAAATAATAAGAAAGTTACTCATAATAAATAATAAGAAAGTTACTCATAATAAATACTTTTAGTTTCTATAGAATCAGTAGTGAATGTCCCTCGTTTCATTTCTAATCTTAATAAATAGTATCTTCTTTCTCATTTACCTAGTCATTCTGGCTACAGACTTGTCAATTTTGTTGCTGTTTTCAGGGAACCAACACTGATTTTCCTTGTTTTTCTGTTTTGTATTTCATTAATTTCTACTTTTTAAATTTTTTTTAAAGATTTTTATTTATTTATTTGACACAGAGAGAGAGATCACAAATAGGCAGAAAGGCAGGCAGAGAGAGGGGGAAGCAGGCTCCCTGCTGAGCAGAGAGCCTGATGCGGGGCTCGATCTCAGGACGCTGAGATCATGATCTGAGCGGAAGGCAGAGGCTTAACCCACTGAGCCACCCAGGTGTCCCTAATTTCTATTTTAAACTTTAACATATCCTTCTTACTGCTTGCTATGGGTTTAATTTGCTCTTTTTCTAGTTTCTTAAGGTAGAAGCTCAGATTACACTTTGAGACTTTTCTTTTTTCTGATAGGGGTGTTTATAGCTATGAATTTCCCTCTGAGTACTACTTTATATTGTAGCCCATAAGTTTTGACATATTGTGTGGTTTTATTTTCATTTGGTTCAAAATACTTTTATTTTCCCTTGTGACATCATCTTTGCCCCATGACCTATTTAGAGGTATGTTATTTAATTTCCAAATAAATGGGGTATTTTCCTAGATTTTTATTCTGTTGTAAATTTCTGATATAATTCTACTGTGGCCAAAGAACATAGTCTACATGATTTCAATCTTTTTAAATTTACTGAGGCTTGTTCTGTCACCCAGCATAACATCTATCCTGAAGAAAGTGTCACGTGTGTTTGAGAAGAATGTGTTCTCTGCAGTCAATGGGTAGAGTAGCATATGTTCGTTATAACAAGCTCGTTGATAGTATTGTTCACGTCATCTGTAGCTTCTATATCCTTGCTTTTCTACCACCTTTGAGAGTGCAGGATTGGCATCTCTATTATTGTTGAATAATTTATTTCTCCTTTCTATTTTGTCACTTTTTGCTTCATATATGTGGGGTGCTGTTGTTAGGTGCATACATTTATAACTGTCATTTCTTTCTAGTGTATCAATGCTTTTATCATTAATAAATGTCTTTGTTTTTCCCTAGTAATATTTCTTGTCATAAAGTCTATTTTGTCTGATTTTAATATAGTCACTCCAGCTAGCTTGCTAATAAGCTACTGTTTGCATGGTTATGTTTTTCTATCCTTTTACTTTTATCCTATTTATGTCTTTGAATCTAAGGTGTGTCTTATTTTAATTTAATTTTATTTTTAAAGATTTTATTTATTTGTCAGAGAGAGAGAGTGCACAAGCAGGGAAAGAGAGAGGAGTGCACAAGCAGGCAGAGGAAGAAGCAGGCTCCCCGCCGAGCAAGGAGCCCGATGTGGGACTCGATCCCAGGATCCCGGGGCTGTGACCTGAGCCAAAGGCAGGCACTTAACAGACTGAGCCACGCAGGCGTCCCTAAGGTGTGTCCTTGGCAGACAGCATACAGGTGCATCTTGCTTTTTTATCAAGTCTGACAATCTTTGCTTTTTGAGTGGGATATTTAGTCTGTTCACATTTAATATAACTACTGATACAGCAGCTAGCAATAAATCTCTTAGTCTTTACCTGGGAATGTCTTTATTTCTCATTCATATTTGAAGGACAGTTTTGCTATATGTAGAATTCCTGGTTGACAGATTTTTCTTTCAGCGTGTTGGATATGTTATCCTATTGCCTTCGAGTTTCCATAGTTTTTGATAAGTCATCCACTGATCATATTTTTTTTCTACATCAGTTTTCTCTTCTTCTGGAACTCTCATAACACATATGTTGATATGCTTGATGTTGTTTCACAGGTCTCTGAACCTCTGTTCGTAATTCTTCAATTATTAAAAAATCTTTGCTCTTTAGATTGAATAATTTATTTTGCTCCACCTTCCAGTTCACATATTTTTCCTTCTGTCATTTAAATCTGTTATTGAGGGTGCCTGGGTGACTCAGTTGGTTAAGCAACTTCCTTCAGCTCAGGTCATGATCCCAGAGTCCCAGGATCGAGTCCCACATCAGGCTCCCAGCTCCGCAGTCTGCGTCTCCCTCTGACCTTCTCCCGTCTCATATTCTCTGTCTCTCTCAAGTAAATAAATAAAATCTTTAAAAATATATATATATATTTAAAAAATAAGTAAATCTGTTATTGAGTACCTCCAGGGACTTTTTCATTTCATTTCATTTTAGTTATTGTATTTCTCAACTCCAGAATTTCTACTTGGGGCTCTCTCTCTCTTTTTTTTTTAATCATCTCTAGCTCTTTATTGAGAGCCTGTATTCATTGAGTCTTTCTTTTAATTTAGATCTCTAAGTGTAAATATCTGCTTTGCAGTCTTTTTCTGCTAAGTCCTACATCAGAGGACACTTAGACATAGTTCCTATTAACTGCTTTTTTCCTGTGTATGGATCATGCTTTCTTGTTTCTTTGAATGCCCCTAACTTTTTTGTTTTTGAATATTGGACATTTTAGATAATACAGGATAGCAACTTTGGATTCTGACTTTTCTCAGTGCATCGTCATTGGTATTATTTTGCTTGTTTAGTAATTTCCCTGGACTAAGTCTATGAAATTAGTCTCCCATATAAGGTAGAGTTGCTAATGTCCTTTACTCAGTTTTTTTCCCCTTCTTTTTATTTTTAAGCTTTTTCTGGCTTTCTAGAAGTCATCCCCATGTCTGCATAGCTTAGTGTTCTAGCAAAGACTAGTTGGAGGTTTTGTTCAAACACTTTCAGCCAGAAAGACTTCTTCTCTCTGCTTCTGACTGTGTGTGGGCTGGGGAGCACAATCAAACTTCAGGCTGAAGTTTTTCCTGTCTGCCCCAGCTTTTGCTGGCTCTCTCCCATCTCCTGCGTGTGCATGCAGGCTCTGCTGGCCAGGGACATGTGGGTGTTTTGGGCACACTCCATCTCTGCCGCTCGTGCACACAGACTACGGTCAATCTGGGACACATG
This sequence comes from Enhydra lutris kenyoni, assembly GCF_002288905.1. Taxonomy (NCBI): domain Eukaryota; kingdom Metazoa; phylum Chordata; class Mammalia; order Carnivora; family Mustelidae; genus Enhydra; species Enhydra lutris. The sequence goes on from NW_019154092.1 coordinate 18,708,402, forward strand.
GAGAGCTATCAAACCCCTGTGCTGGCTGTCTCACCTCCCCCACCTACCTATTTAGTCCTCAGCTAGACCACTGGTCCATTTCTTGCCCCCAAGAGGACTGGAAACTCAAGATGGTGGAGTTACTGGCTCTTCTTACTGAGTTACCACTGACAATGGCGGCTTTAACTAAAAATACGCCATATAGAGTATTCTGGAAGCAGCAACAAGGCTGCTGGTTTTCACAGCCTGCCCCATCTGGTTGAAATATCACACTGACAGAGCTGGGGAGGAGCGAATGGGAGCGACCTGAGAGAAGACCGCCACAGACCAGCTCATGTTGATCCTACCCAAAGTTTTGCAGTTTTCATGAACAAATGCTTGCTTTCTCAGTGTTGTATGCCTTTCGTCAATTTTTAGAGAGCTGAAATGGATATTTTTGACAATCTTTTTCCAGCTGTCCAGTTACTTTTGGGGAGGAAGATTTGTCAACCTCCTCATTCCGTCATGCTGGAAGTCAGTCTCTCAACCACTCTTTACATTTTACTGTAATTAGAATTATTACTGCAGCTAAAAAGCAGATCTATGGAGGTGAAAATATTACTGTGGGGGCACCTGGGTGGCTCAGTGGGTTAAGGCCTCTGCCTTCAGCTCAGGTCATGATCCCAGGGTCCTGGAATCGAGCCCCACGTCGGGCTCTCTGCTCGGCAGTGAGCCTGCTTCCTCCTCTCTCTCTCTCTGCCTGCCTCTCTGCCTACTTGTGATCTCTATCTGTCAAATAAATAAATAAAATCTTTAAAAAAAAAAAAAAGAAAGAAAATATTACTGTGAAATGTTGTTTTTGAAGAAAAATGTTTGGTTTTGTTTTCTGAGGAAAAAAAAGAGATGACTAAAGGTATGACCTTAAATGATTATTTCATTAGGTTAAATTAAGAAATCTCCTTTCTTGGGACACCTGGGTGGCTCAGTCAGTTAAGCATCTGCCTTTGGCTCAGGTCATGATCCCAGGGTCCTGAGGTGGAGTCCTGCATCGGGCTCCCTGCTCAGCAGGGAGCCTGCTTCTCTCTCTCCCTCTGCCTGCTGCTCCCCTGGCTTGTGTGTTCTCTCTCTCTCTCTCCGACAAATAAATAAATTAAATTTTTTTAAAAAAGAAGAAATCTCATTTCTCAGAAGCAGCACATAGGGCTTTGCAACTTGACTCCTTCACACACACAAGAGAAATGAAATGCTACACTAGAAAAGTTAGTCCCAAAGTATTTCAGTCACGATTGAGCATCCCACAGGTGCTTTTTCTGCTCCTTATTTTCCCACCTCTCTATCTTATGTCTCAGCCATAATCATCAGATATGCAGTGGGCATTCTTATAATAGTCTGTTGTCCAAAGGCTTCATCAAAGTCCTCCTATCTGGCCATTTGTCTGTTTTCCTTTCTCTACCATCCCTGACAGACTGAGACCTATCAAGCAAACCACATGGGCTCTGGACACCCTCACAGCCCCGAGGAAGGAAGAGAAGACCTACCTCATGTATCCAGGAATCCAGTCTCATAAGAATTGGAGAAGACTTAGAGATTTCTGTGGGCAAAACCTCTCACGTTCAGATGGGGGAAATTAAGGCTCAGGGAAGATAAGGAGATTATCCCTTCCAGGTGTGCAATAAAGATTATGCTGATATAATAGGCAGAGGACCTTGGAAATTGTCATCAGAATGACTGAAGGTTCAGGCTCAGGGCCCATGACTGGAAGTAACTTCACGAAGATCACACATGATGTCACACATGCTCCAAGAACACTGGACATCAAGGCTCCTGAGATCAATCCCCTGCCCCTTCCCTCTTTCTTACCTTAGCAAAGAAAATCCAGGCTGCACACTGCCCTGGGGCCATAAGGCTTTTCAGCTTCACTGTGCTGAGCATGAGAAAGAATCCTAATAATCCACTGGAAGGAGAAAATATTCTTTTGTTAGTGAGACTTGTCTTCCTGTAGCCAACAGCTATTTTCTCTTACATTTTACCAGTTTCTAATTACTACAGAACCTGTATTTCATCTGGGTTTTCTAGTGATCTCTGCATTTAAAAACCCAGGAAGCTCTAATTTTTTAAGGAGCTATGATAAGAGAGTTCCACTGGGTAGTGGGCAGTGGGGGAGGGAGGGAGAGAGTACAGAAACTTGGGAAGTCTCTGACTAAATCATGAAAGAAGAAAAGCGTGGCGGACGATACCTCCTGCTCCCTTCCATATTATTTCTGGAGCATAGTGCTTGCCAAGGCAGAGCTTCAACTTTTTTCAAGCAAAACAAACTGCCAGAAAAAGACTTCCAAAGCGAAACTCACCATATGGGGACAGAGGGTCTGGACCGATTCCTGGGTTCAAGGTAAGAGAATCTGAAGGGGAGGGCTGGCTCCAGGAGCAAATGTCCCCCAAACCAGGCTAAGCTACGCAGATGTAATCCTTTGGGAATGATGCCTAAGCCCACGTGTGTGACCTGAGAGACCATGCCCCATGGGGAGTTCTAGAGATCGGGAGCAGCAAGGCATTGGCACAGCAGTGGACCAGGAAGTAGTGGCTTGTGCTGGAACCACTTCTGAATGCATCACTGTGTGGTCAAGGACAAAGCGAAGGGCATTCTACCAGAATGGTCACTCTTCCTTGCATTTGGAGGCTTGGCAATTGGGGAAGAGAGTGCAACAGAGAGACGCCATGATAGAGGTTGACTTCCTGTAAATATATGCACCCGGTGGCTTGAGTGTGACTTACTAGAAATCGAAAAGCAAGAGATATGACTGCAGTTGTACCCCAAACCACAGAGGCAGGTCCTATGAGCTCATTTGTACCTCAGGGTTTCAAAAGCCACCCTGTTATCTCACGTTTATTATAGACACAGCTGTGGGCCCCACTCAGGTCATAAGCTCTGAGAGGGCAGGCCCCAATCTTGGGCTTCTTTGTGTTTTCCCCAACAGAGCCAAACATGGTGCCTAGGACACAGATGTTTGACAGGTGTACTCAGAAGAAGGCCGGTTGGAATTAAACACCTGTAAGATCAAATTTCATGGAAATGTGTGCCTTCTCTTCATTACATCAGATTAGTTCACAGCACATTCCTGGGGCAGGACCAAGGACAGGGATGAGGGCTCCCTTGTGTATATTTCAGCCTGTTGGGCCCTGATGACCTGCAAAGTCGGTTCAGATTTGTGTCTGCCATCATGGGAGGCTGGGCAGCTATGCACGAAGATGGTCAGTCATTCACACCCGAAAGGCAAGGAGGTCTAGTGGGTAAGCAGCAGGCTAAAAACTGAGTGACCTGGGCTGTGCCCACTGACCCTCATGACCTTGACTCATCCCTCTCTTGTCCCTTTTCTTCTTGCCTCAGGTTCTGTGTTGAAGCAGGAATAAGCAAAGTGGTCCTCATCCTATCTGAGGGAAATCAGACTTTTCAGAACAGAAAGCCTCCCTAGCCTATCAGCATCCAGGTTTCCTGGCTCTTTCAAAGGTTCTACATGGTGAGAAGGTTCAAACTTCGCCATGAAGATCCGTTCTTGACCCAAAGACAGAGAGCAATGCTGAAGGTGCCCACGGCCACTGTGAGGTTGGCAGTGGAAAATAAGGCGGCCAGCACTCCAGGGCTCCTCCTGCTGGCGTCACCCCTGCCCCAAGGAAGGAAACAACTTTGCAGGAAAAGGGATGTGGAATCTTGCCAGAGGAAGGGCAAGATTCCATGTCCCTTTTCCCCTTAGCACAGACTCTGCTAGAAAGAGCCACTCCCATGCCCAACACACTTGGGAAAGTATCCACGACCCCTTCCCATCCTTTGACTGGTATGTCTGTGAATCATTTCCAAATTACTCATGGGTCCCTCTCTGTCTCCTTCCACATTCAGCTCTTCTACACCTCACCACAGAGGACGACCTTAAAAGCAATGGGAGGATCCCAGAAGTAAAAGATCATGGGCTCCCCATTAATGTGTCTCTGGGTCATGGCTACCACCATCCCCCCAGGCCTCCATGACTCCTTCTGAGTTCCTCCAGGGCCTCTGAAGGTGACAACACTTAGTCTGAGATATGGAAGTAGATGAATCGTAAGATGACAGGAAAACGGATACACACTGCAACCGGGTGGGAGTGGGGAGAACATAATAGTTTCATATCAATTCAAGCAAAGATTCCCAAATCTTTTAAGTAAAACCCTGATTGTTCATGCTGGGTTGTTAGAAAGATGCAGATTAAAAGGGGCAGAAATTGGGGCACCTGGGTGGCTCAGCGGGTTAAGCCGCTGCCTTCGGCTCGGGTCATGATCTCAGGGTCCTGGGATCGAGCCCCGCATCGGGCTCTCTGCTCAGTGGGGAGCCTGCTTCTTCCTCTCTCTCTGCCTGCCTCTCTGCCTACTTGTGATCTCTCTCTGTCAAATGAATAAATAAAATCTTTAAAAAAAAATAAAATAAAAGGGGCAGAAATGGGGCCAGACTATCACCCCACAAAGCCAGCATCGCCGGGCTAGGAACCGTGTTGCTGTTTCAATGAACCACATGGTGGTTGCCCTCCCCTCTGCACTGTGTTTGCTGGTGCTGCCAGAAGACCGGACCCAGAGAGAAACAAGTCCACGGACATGGGAGCAGCACGAACACTCACGCCACCTGAGCCCAGCTAAAGGGCAGCTGACAAGGTCTGACCAAACTGATTTGGAACTGGGAAGATGAATTCTGTCAGTATTTTCCTGAAAGTTAGCTGAGGATGACAAATAAGTCATTCTGAGGCTCAAAGGCAAAAGCAAACTGTACAATATTGATTTTTGTTGTTGTTGTTCTAACACACCCCTATCAGAAACAGGACGTAGCTGCACACCAGCTCCTGGTCTCTGCAAGGAATCACTGCCTCACAAGGTACAACCTTTTACATGTGAAGTGGTCTAGCTTAGCCATCGCTCATGGTCTATGGACATTTGAGCTAATTACAGTCAAGCTGAGAAGGACAGTAACGGCCATCATCTCCCGGGCCAGGCGAGGTGCTCAGGGCTTACTCGCCTTATTTAGTATATGCGATCACCTGGAGTGATACTATCTTTCCACTTTACAGATGAGGAAACTCAGCCAAGGCTTGAGAGAATGACAGCTCACCCAAAGAACAAACACACTAGCAAGCAGCAAGGCTGGCACCCAACCCAACACTGGGCTTCCCACCCCAGCAGAACCCATACCGCATGGCTATCCAGCCTTTCCATTTCTCAGCAGAAGAAAGTCAGGCAACATGGGACTCATGGCAAAAAAGTAGGGAGAGGGCGGGTCTGAACTCCATCTATACGTACCCATCCCACTGGGATGTACCACCCAAGGCCACGTAGTAAGGGTCACTTTGTCATCTAGATGTCTCCTAGTCACTGGCTTCCAAAACCTGTTTCTCAGGGTCTTAGGATTCAGTCAAGGTTTTGGGGAGGCCGCCCTTTAGGGACAAGGCGAGGGCCACAGAGGAAGCTGAGCGGGTGTAATTCTGGCCCCAAATCCTCCCTTGAACTGAATCTGATGCATCATTTTATACACTGAAGTGCTGTTTAGGAATGGCTTGTGGAAAGAAAAACAGTGCAGGGTTCTCAGCTCTTCTGCAAGTTTGGAAAGCACTGCTCTGGCCAAGGAACTTCCACAGAACACAGGTCCTCCAGGCCCCAATCCGGCCCTGAGCACCTAAGGATGTTGATGACAACCCGTGGATGACTGAGTGGGCTGCTTCCTGCCTGGCCACTGCTCTCTTCTGCCCCTCATCTGGATAACTGGCTGTGACCCTGGACTTGACGAAGATACCACTAGTACAACCCCAGACAAATTAATAGGGCCAGGGGGTTATGCGTTAAGCTTACCTGGCACAGCAGCTGCCATGGAATCTGTAGAAATACAGGAACGGGAAGTCCGGGACGCTGAAGAGGTCACCTGAGAGTCACAGCAAGGGTGAGACAATGGCCCCCCCACACCCTACCCCCAGTTGCCCCGGGACACACAGGTGAGGTCTTTAGCACAGCAGCCATCGGAGCACTGAGCCGCCCGGCACTGAATTCCCTCTGCCATTCCCAGTGTTTCTGTGTTAATGGCTTAAATCATCTTAAAATAAGAGCGTGATGATCTTAACGTCCGTTTAGCATGAGTTTGCCCTGCGTGGGCCCGTACGCTAAAGGCTCTACGTACAGCATCTCTTTCAGTCCTTGCAATAACTCTCTGGTGTTCCAGGCTCCCCATTCAGTTGGTGGTCAGAGAAGTTAAGGATGTGTCTAGGACTGCTCAACTCTTGAACCGGGAAGCCAAAACGTGCACCCAGTCACTCCAAACCCTAGTCTTTCCTCATCACCTGGTGGCCATCCCTGCCCAAGGCAGAGTGTAGGACGAAAAGAATCTTTAAAAAAAAAAAAAAAAAAAAAAAATTGGTCTATTCTTTTCTGCCTTATGTCTAAAAAAAGATTGGGAATGCATGCCTCTGACATCTTTTTCTCATTCTGTGTTTAATTACTGCACAGACGGCAGAGGGGCCAGACCAACCGTGCTTACTCATTCGGGTTTAAGGTCCAAAGGGTACATTTATTTCTAGTGAAGTAAGTTCATTCTTTTAGTTCCACTTGGTGCAAGAGGAAATAATCACACATATTGGCCGCTTCCCTCTCTGGAATGTGAACTTGGTCACAAACAAGAAGTCAGGAGATTAAAAAAGCAGAAAGCCTTCCAAAAATGTCCAGAGAAAAGGAATTAAGCCTTTCCACAGCAGAGAGCCTCATCCTCCCGGGGCTGGAGTTTCTGAGACTCGAGAGGAGCCAAGACCTTCAGACCCCCGGGCCTCGGTCTGTCGCTCAGATTTGGATGGAGCGGAGCAAGAAAGGCAATCTTCCTAAGGACACAGCGCATTAGGTGCTCAGTGTAACAACTTAGAGACAGTCATTCGTTCACTGCTGCACTTAAATCAAGAGTTTCAGAACAAGACACAAGGGGCTGCTACACTTCCTTAGAGACTGAACTGATTTCAAATAATTCAACCACTGCTTGGGAAGGAAAGTCCTGAATTCCGTTTCCCTAGAGGGTTTTTTTTTGTTTTTGTTTTTTTATCACCACTATGGTTTTGTTGTTTTGTTTCGTTTGTACATATGTGTGTGTGCTTAACGACAAAGGGGAGGGTCTTCTGGGATCTGGTTTTTGTGCAGCCCAACAAGAGGTTCAGAGCACTCGCTTTCTTCCTACCACGACTCCCCTGAAGGCTTCCATGGTCCCTGTGGCCGGCGCTGGTGGAGGGGCTTTGCAAATGACATCATCGGGCTCGGGGTGTGAAGAGCATGATTTCTGTGGGAGGCCTTTTCCACGCAGAAGCGACAGCGAGGCAACTGGGGGCACCCAAGCCCCAGAGGGCGGCCAGAGCATCCCTGTGCAGGCGGGCAAAGCGACAGTCCATGCAGGGCTTTGCTCTGTCTCTCTGGCAGCTATGGTTCTTGGCCCCCTTCCAGCTTCCCTTTCAGTGTGAGGGACATGGCAGTGCAGTCGTGTGGTGATGAGGAAGGGCGGAGAGGAGATAAGCTGAGTGCAGGGCCTCGAGACTCCTCGGGCGCTGCTTCTCTTGGCACCCAGGCTCCCATCGGCACGGGGTTCGCTGTGCACTGGCAGCCTGCCCAGCCCCTACTCCCCTCATACCCATGGTGTTAGGACCAACCCCGGCCTCGGCGGAGCGCTACTGAACCAGCAGCTCCTGAAAGCACCCAACTCCCCTTGCTTCCTCTGCAGAGAATGCTCCCCTTTCTAATTGGCTCTGCTGGTCCTTAATTTCAAATGTGCCCCAAATGCTTCCCCTCTGATGCCATCAGCCTGGCTCCTCCTTTCCCCCAGTTCTTCAACAAGCAGGAGACACACCACCTCCACCCAGCAGATGTTAATGACCGCGCTACAGAGGGCCCTGATGATGAGGCAGTGTGGGGCTGGCCAGCTCAAACTCGTGACAACAACCTCCAGGGACCTGGAAAATTGGTAAAGGTGCTCAAAAGACAACGCCCCTGCACCAGCTATCGTGGAAGGCACAATTTCAGCATAAATTATGTAGCATATTCGTTTCAGGTGGACAGATAGTGACCAAACACTTCCAGACACTGCCCGGTGCTCGTCACGGCATGACCCAGTGCTTTTGTGGGCCACGGTTAAAATTCTGCTGACTTCAGACTGAGGGAGTGAATCCAATTTCTCTGATGATCAGAGCATGAAACAGCCACAGGGAAAAGTGTGGTTCCATCTTACCACATTCAAGACTAACAGATATTTGAACATCAAGAGAACTTCCTCTCACCAGATTTTAGCCCTGGGAACCGGCAGGAAAATGGAAGGTCGGGTCCAAGAAGTAATTAGTGCTACTTGCTTTGTCTCACACATAAGCAATAGGTACACCAGGCAACAAGGTCATTTCTGGGTCCGGTTCCTGTGGGTCTCTCTGCTCTCTGGGCTCTTGAAATCCTCCCTCTTGAACACACAACAGAGGGGGCCTGACACAAAGACGAAATGCAAACTTTCAAACAGAAGAAGAACTTCTCTTCTCCACTAGTGCTTAAAATGGTCCAAGGGGAAGCAAGGTTCTTGAAGCCTCTGAGTGAATCATGAGGTTGAATGACAAGAGGGGAAGGTGGATTCCATCCACCAAGGAGCAAACGCAGTACCCGAAGGGGGCAATGTGGCAGGGTCTGCACTCCAGATAAAGAAAACCATCTACCTGATCCCTACCACCGTCTCCCAGTGCACTCGCAAGGTTGGGACCCAAAGGGCCATATCTGCAACTACAGAAGCACTCTCTTTCCAGGCACTCGGGAATGAGTGAGAAGGGTAGCTCGGTCAAGAGCATTATCAAGAGACCAAGCAGACTAGCTAAAATAAGACTAAACACCAAATATTAGCAACAATGTGAAGGAACTGGAACTCTCTGACACTGCTGAGTAGGAGTGTAAAATGGTAGAAACACTTCAGAAAACTGGCACTCTCTTAAAAGTTAAATGTACATCTATTCTAAGACATAGAAATTCTATTCCTAGGTATTTATCCAAGAGACATGAAAATATAAGTCCACAAAAATGTCTTGTATAAGAACGTCCGTGGGGGGAAGGCACCTGGCTGGCTCAGTAGGGAGAATGTGTGACTTGATCTCAGGGTTGTAGGTTCGAGTCCCACATTGGGTGTACAGATTACTTAAAAATAAAATCTTTAAAAAGAAATTGAAACAAGAGTGTTCATGGAAGCTTTATTCATAATAGCCAAAAACCGGAAACCGTGCAAGCGAGCATCAGCAGGCAGATGGATAAACAAAAGGCATGATGTTCACACACTAGCGCCCTCCTCAGTAATAAAAGGGAATCAGTTAGTGAAACGTACACAACCTAGATAAATCTCAGAATGCTACACTGAAGAAAGAGCCAGACACAAAGGAACACTCTCTGTGTGTTTCCATTTATATGAGGCTCTGGGATAAACAGAAATCAGATCCGTGGTGGCTTGGGTGGTGGCAATGAGGAAGGGGCAGGAGGAAACCTTCTATAGTAACAGAAATGCTCTATATCTTCATGGGAGTATAAGCTACACAGGTGTATACCTTTGTCAAAGTTGATCGACATAAGATAGGTGCATTTCATATACATAAATTATACCTCAATATTTTTTTGAGAGAGATAGTGTGCACAGGCAAGCAGGGTAGGGGTGGGGCACAGGAAGAGGTAGAAAGAGAATCTGAAGCTGACTCCATGCTCAGTGTGGAGCCTGACACGGAACTCGATCTTGCGACCCTGAGATCATGACCTGAGCTGAAACCAAGAGTTGGACACTTAACCAGCTGAGCCACCCTGGCGTCCCTATACCTCAATTTTTTAATGCTTCAAAAGTACTACTAAATAATTAAGATACAAGTGAAAAAAAGAAGAGGTGAAAAGAAACAGAAAGGAACAAAGCCCTGCTTTAAAATATTAGCAACTGTGGGGCACCTGGTGGGCTCAGAGCATGTAACTCCTGATCTCGGGGTTGTGAATTTGAACCCCACATTGGGTGTAGAGATTACTTAAATAAATAAAACTTTAAAAATTTTTAAAAAATAAAAGTGCCACCAACTGTTAACAGATCCTTTGTAAAAACACTGCACCCACGAGCCCTGAGGGCTTACTGTGTCTTAACTGGTGCAGGTGTGGGGACTCAGGGATATGCTTTCCCTGATACTCAGGCCCTGCTGGGGACATTCTAGATGGAAAGTGTAATAACCAGGTGGTAAAGAATAAAGGATCGCTCTAACTTAAGAACAGGCTAGACTACCCATGGGTCCAATGAGAAAGGTAACAAATTAGAAGGAACTAGAGCTGTCCCACCACAGCAGTCCTTGAATACTTCTGGAGGCGAGAGATTTTCCTCCAGTGTTTTATTTGCTTAAATTTTGTAATCAGTTGTATACTGCTATGAGAAAACATTATCAGGACCCATCAAAGAGTTGAGGGTAATTGACCTAGGTTTATAAAGCTGAGAAAATAGGGGTGCCTGGGTGGCTCAGTGGGTTAAAGCCTCTGCCTTCGGCTCAGGTCGTGATCCCAGGGTCCTGGGATCGAGCCCCGCATTGGGCTCTCTACTCAGTGGGGAGCCTGCTTCCTCCTCTCTCTCTCTCTCTCTCTGCCTGCCTCTCCGCCTACTTGGGACCTCTCTCTCTGTGTCAAATAAAATCTTTAAAAATAAATAAATAAATTAATAAAAGCTGAGAAAATGGACTCCCCAGTACTCTTTTAGATTCTGAGAGTCCATCATCTCAAATTTCTACCTTAATTATCTATCTGCCTTAGTGATCCACTCTACCCAACAAATACAACCATTTTACTGTTCTTGAGTGCTTTTTGAAGCAAAAAGCCACTGCTTACAGTTGCTCAGGTTGTGCACTGCACAACCTCAAAGCAGAGCACTATTTAGCTAGACCAAGATTGTTATGTGGCAGCCCTGAGAGTTTCTAAAAGTTAAAGTTAATCAAAATCTAGACAATCTCTTTTCAGGTGGATTTCACAAGTAGCTTCCCTATTCTAGTCAGGATTGTTTTGCTACTCAATATTCCTGATCCAAGCAAGCCCATAAGGACCAGCCCGTTGATAGTAAGGTTTCAAGTCATTGGCACCCCGCTGACCAGAGGCAAAAAGAAAAACACTGATATATGTCTTTAAGGCCCCTTGGCGTATAATTTCTAGAAGTTCTAAGAAAACAACAAATGGGATCACAGTGACCACACACAGAGCACCTTCATACACAAAGGAGTAGGTGAAATTTTACAGTGTTTCCTTGGGATGCTCGTGGGTTAGAAGCTGGACTTGGTGTTGGGATAGATGGAAATCTTCAGCTTCTTCTGGAAGGCAGCCACCAGCTTGTACAGAACCCCATACCCACCTTCGCCAGGGCCTCAAAGGAGGTCAAAGCAGGTCCAATACTGGACCCTGCTATTGAGGCCTGAAGGCCTCCTGAACCCTACAGCTTTGGGGCATCCTTTCACTGGGGAGCCTCAGCCACCTACAGCAAGAGGCCAAGCAAGAAGCCAAGACCACCTCGTCTGTTGCTACCAGAGTCACAGCTGGTCTTACAGGCCTGCAAGATCCTTCTCAGGAGACTGGCTTTCTTCACCTGGCCTCTTCAGAGACAATCCCCTCAGCCATCTGAAAAACTGCAACACAGCAAACCTGCATCCAGGAGTCCCTCCAGAGAAGTGTGCCCAGTCTCTCTGATGAATCCCACAGGATTTACAACTCCCTGAGCTGCCCACCACAGACCCATCAATCATTCACCAGACAAGTGATCAAAGCCTGCAGAAGGAATGGGACTAAGCATCTGATGTCCATGCTTTTTTTTTTTTTTTTAAATATAATCTGGAGGAAAATTAATCTTTGCAAATATCTTTTTCTGGCATAACTGAGTTTCAAACAGGTTCTCAAAATAAGAGTGATTTGTTTTTTAGCCCCTATACTTTTTTTTTTTTTGAGAGAGAGAAAGAGTGAAGAGGGAGCAGAGAGAGAGAAGGAAAGAGAGAATCTTAAGCAGGCTCCATGTTCAGCTTGGAGGGCAATGCAGAACTCAATCTCACAACTCTGTGATCATGACCTGAGCCAAAATCAAGAATCAGATCCCTAACCAACAAGTCACACAGGAGCCCCATAAACCCCATACATTTTTTAAAATTCAGTGGTTTGGGGGCACCTGGGTGGCTCAGTTGTTGAGCAGCTGCCTTCGGCTCATGTCATGATCTCAGGGTCCTAGGATCAAGCCCCCCATCAGGCTCCCTGCTCAGCGGGAAGCCTGCGTCTCCCTCTCCCACCCTACTGCTTGTTCTTTCTCATGCTGTGTCTCTGTCAAATAAAGAAATAAAATCATTTTTAAAAATTCAGTAGTTTTTAGAATATTATCCGAGTTGTACAACCATCACCACTACCGAATTCCAGAACATTTCATCACCTCAAAAAGAATCTGGGGCCTATCTTAAATTACTCTTCTGCCCAGGCCATTCTATGACCATAGGCTGTTGACCACTTTGTGTGCCCAGAGAGTATATCCTTGCACTAACCTAAAAGTTTAGCAGTAACTCAAGGTGAAATGTGGGAATGGTGGCCAAACTGTATAAACTATTACTAGCATCCCTGTGCTCAGAAACTGGTAGACAAATGCCCCTCAAACCAAGAGAAGCCTGGGTGGCTCAGTCGGTTTAGTGTCTGATTCTTGATTTCCGCTCAGGTCATGATCTCAGGGTTGTGAGTTCAAGCCCCACATTAGGCTCTGCGCTGAGCCTGGAGCCTGCTTAAGATTCTCTCTCTCCTTCTCCCTCTGCTCCCTGGCCCCTCACATGTGTGCATGCACAGACATTCTCTCTCTCTCAAAAACAGAACAAAGTAAAAACAAAATCCAAGAGAAGCTCTCACAGGAAATTTAAAAAAATCGTATTTAAGTATTCACTCACTCAGGAGACTTTCTAATAAACCACAGGATCCCTGAAAAAAGAAGCATTTAAAAAGAAAAACCTGGGAGATGGGTCAGGACCTAAATTCCAGTCTTTCTCGGTTATTCGCCTCCCCTGCTCCACCTTGGCCACATCCCTTAACTGCTCCGGGCTTCAAGTTCCCAATTTGCAAAAGGAGGTGGCAACACGGATAATCACTAAGACTCCTTCCAGCTCTGAGAATCATGAGTAACAAACGAACGAGCATCACCTCTTAGTCGAAAGGCAGAGTGATTTCTTTACGTGAGAATTAGTCACCCAAGTCCACCACTAATTTCACAGGGAGCAAATGAGCATGCAGCTCGAGGAGAACCAGAGAACTTTCCAAAGGCTTTGACCAAAACCGCTTTGCAAGGGGGAGGGTGCTTCGGGGGCTTGTGAGTATCTCTTGGATGGCAACCTCCTGACGGCATGAAAGAATGACAGGAGGCACGCGCCAAGGCATAGAAGCTATGGCACAGGTGAGGGGAAATGGGTAGGGTTCACATCATGGGTTTCATATGATTTTTGTTTTGCTAAGGGATAGGTTTTCAACACGAGTGTGCAGAGGGCACTCAACAGCAAACCTCATAGTCGGGAGACAGCCCCAGGCTGGGGGAATGGGCAGAAAACAGTAGGTGTGCATCACGGTGGGAAAGTATGGAGTAAGGCTCTGAGAAAAGAAATTCGAGGTATACTCATGAGACACAGGTTCAGATGGGTCAGATACGACCAAGAAACACTGCGTCGCTACTGACAGTTTCCTTGGGAGACTAGTTCAAATAATCTGAAACAGCTAAAGGCACCAGCAGAAAGCTGTCATCGTTTTGGGCACAACGGGAGCTAGAAAGGGCTTTAGAAATAAGCCAGTTCACCTTTCTCATTTTAACTGAGACTCTGAGGGCTTGGGAAATGCCTTAAGCCCCAGCAAACGGCCAACAGACATTGATTGGATTGGGTTGAAGGAGCCTGACTGATGAAATGTGCATTTCCAGCCATACGCACGCGGATACTATTTTGTGACATTTGGCATCAACTTCAAAACCTTTCAGAGTAAAAAACCACAATGGAACAGAGTATTGTAGGCGATTCCTGAATCAGGGAAACAATTGTAAAATAACCAAGGCAGCCAACAGGGCAAAGGTAAGCTTTAAAATTTGACTTCCTTCTTCTGCAATGATGACTATCGTATGATTGCGTATGATAAAAATGTACGAAAGGATGTCAGTCGGCTGTAGGGTGAATCTGAAATTTTCCACCAAATCCTTTCCCACTAGGACTGAGGCAATTCTGGATGTTTAAAGAAGGAACTTTAGAAAAAGAGAACTTGAGCACTAGTTTATCCAGCAGATAACAAGCCTGTCTGGACAGCTGAGGCTGTATCAGATGAAAACACAGACGACAAAATTCAAGAAGGGGTAAGAATAAATTCATGGGCAATGGATCCACAAGGGGTCATTGAGACCAGTTTCCAGCATGTGGGCCATGCCTAACGCCGGAGCTCCCATCCTGGCAGGCAAACCGCGCTCTCTCACAGAATCTCCCTCAGAGATACAACCGGGTCACAGAGCTGGTTGAATGGGCCACAGAAAACAAACTGACTTACCTGTAGGATGAGATGCAAGTCCCAGAAGCACCACGCTGAAAACAGAAGAGCAGAGCAGTAAGAAGTCTTCCCCCAGCACCGAGAAAACAGCAACATGCATTTCCGCCCATTCTGCTCAGAAACAGTGAAATCTGCCTAAAAGCTGATTATCTGCAGAGAATGGTCTCACTCATCAGTGAGAGGGTGAGATCTCCTGAGATGCCTCGGTTTTGGGCAAGGGGGCTGACCACACCCCACTCCAAGGCCAGCCGTGTAGCCGTTATCACCATGCTCACCTAATCTGCCAAGAGTATGTGTAAGTTCAACAAAGCAGACTCTCAATTATAGATTGGCTGCAATAGAAAAACTAGCTGTTGAGCATGAGGTATGTGTGTTTACCATAAAATTAGTTCTGTAGAAGATAAGCTAGATTTCCCACAGAATGATCCATCTCACCCACCATGTGCCTAGAAACTACCTGGACTGATGGGCAATAGAAGCCGAAAAGGATGAAGAGGAGGAGGAGTGTTCCTCTGACACTGGCCCTATTGGTCCTTGGCATTCTCCCATCTTCTTCTCTGGAAGCTTCTCTGTCTCCCAGGAAGCACCCGCCCACTGCACCTTCACACTGCCCCGGGTCACCCCAGGGTCACCTTCTTCCATCACAATACCATGCTGCCTGGCCAACTATCTGGCTAGAGGTTAGGAATACAACTTTTTATCCAAGGATAGGAGGGAATTTTTAAAAATTTTAATGCCAGATAACCTACACTGGTCCTTATGCTGACTGGACATCAGAATAGCCAACACCCTGGCTAGGCTCTCTAAGGGCAAGATCCGGGCATCAGCTGTTTTCCTCCATTACACCCCTGGGTGCGCTCAAGGGCACCAGGATGGAGAACCATCAAAGTCTCTAGTCGGTGACATTATAGGCAGTGTGGAGGACAGTTTGAACAGGGAAGCCACTGTTAGTATGAAAGAGCTGCCTCCTCTCTACCCCGGGATTAATTCCTTGCACCAATTTCTCAATTTTCTCAATTTCTTCCTTTGTTCTGCCCCTAAAGTGCAGGTTCTCTGATGGCTCAGAGGAGGGGCGCCATGCAAAGAGGCAGGAGGAGAGGAGGGTCAGGAGAAAGGCAGTGAGAATGTTGGGTCATTCAGAAGTCGTGGGTTTGTTAGACAGGCCTTACATGTAGCTGCAAAACACACACACACTACAGGGAGTGGGCCCTGCGAAGAAATGTCCCCTTAGCCTTACAGACTTCAGCACCTATGGGGAAAGGCATGGCCTTCTGAACTCTGGAGCCAGAAAAAGGTTCCTCTTGCCTGGTCTACGGATAGAACTACAATTTGGTTTTCTCAACTTCTAGTCATCTCACAAATTATTTAGCTTGCCTCTCTGGTAGGCACCCTGGCTCAGAACTCTCTAATCAAAATATTATTGGGAACTAAAAATCCGTTAGCTCTAGAAAGATAGGAGTTGTTTCTTGAAAACGTAAGTTATATTTTACCTGAACATATAGTTTAAGTACTGCTGGTCAATGTCACTAAGGAGTTAGAAAAAAAAAAAAAGAGAGATAAGACATGTAAAATAACAGAAGTGTTTTACATACACAAAAGCGGCATTATATTCTAGTAAATTATATCTATGGTTAAATTTCTACATTTAAAAATTGTCAATAAATTGTATGAGGTATACTTTATATTCAAAACTTGTTCCTGGCTTGTTTTTAAAAAAACACTTCCTAGTTAATAGTTATTACAAACATTTTCACCTGTGACAGATTATCTCCTACATGTACATTTCCCACTGTGAAAGGAGAGTCAAGTCTCTCAGGCCATTGCCTGGCTCCCAGGGCCACCATATTTGACAGATAAAAATACAGGACACCCAAATAAATCTGAATCTCATATAAAGAATCCCGTTCAAGTATATTCCAAATATTGCATGGGCCATAGTTACACTAAAAAAAGGAATCACTACTTCCCTGAAATTCAAATTTAACTGGGCATTCTATATTTTATCTGGCAACTTTGCTGGCTTTTTGCTACAGAAGCCCTTCACTAAAAGAACAAAAGGTGTTCTAAGGACTGAAAGTCACAGCCTCTGAGAGTATAATCTTCTCCCAGGGGTCCTTCTGGTGGCCTCAAAAACCAGAGGCCAGGGGGCCAGTCCGGGGCCTCTGAATCTCCCAGCTGCAGGCCAACCCATGCCGGGACTCCTCTCTCTTTTCATTGACATTTGTCTGTCGTCTGGTGAATTGACTGAGCAACAGAACTCTCATTTTACCCCAGCACAGAGCTCAGGCCTGGGGGAACTTCTGGGTCTGAATGAAGTCAAGTTAGGAAGGGGCTGAAGAAACAGAAAAAAGAGTTGGCCTCCGAGCTGGAAGAAGTAAACTGGGGCCCCAAAGCAGCGGGTCATGTAATTTTTATAAAAATATCATCTGAACAGCTGCCCCTGCAGGAAGAGGCCAGGGCCTCCCCTGCTCTTCACCCACTGCTGACGGTGGGTAGGATCAGGTGCTGGTGGTGCCCGCATGCAAGGGCCCAACAGCAGGAGAAATGGCCCTGGAGGCCCCCGGCTGCTGTGCAGAGTCTCCAGCTGAACAGAACAAGCTCACGACACCATGGGTCTCACCCCTTTGCTTGAACCGAACAACCCACCACACAGGAAAAGGTTTACCTGAGCGCACTGGGTTGCCGGGCCTTCTGAAATATCTTATATGCCCCTGAAAACGAAGCGGCGCGTGTTACTGGCACAGGACATTCTGTGTAAGGGGCTGCCCACACCCGCCGGGAAGCACGAAAACCACAAGGGCGAGGGCAGCTCTTCCCGAGAGGGTCACCCCCACCCCACCGACAGGGGGCAGCACCACCGCCCTTGGGGGGAGCCCAGGATGCCAGTACAGTAATCCCCTGTGATGACTGCTCAGTACAGAGAGGGCTGGGCAGGGAGGGCTCGTGATCAGCAGAAGGACACACAGTTCACAGACAGGTTTCAGCTTCCTTTGCAAGGTGCACGGGAGGAAGGGACACGCGGCATTTCTGAACCGTGTGTAGCCAAAGCAGGGCCCTGCTCCCCCTAAGACTCCAGACGGGAAAAACTGAACAGATGACTGGAAATGAAGTCAGATGGCCCTCTTAGTTCCCCTGCTTCCCTCTCTTTGGGTATGCTGCTGAAGGACAGTGTTTCTGACACAAACTTCTGGATCTCTTCTTACCATTTTTAAAGACCAACCAGCGTTTCTCAAGTAGACGTGAGCAAGCAGGCCAGAGCCGTGGTGAGTTAATTAACGTTTGTTGAGAAAAAGACGAGACTATATCAGAAATGGGAATATTTGAGGAAAACTCCCAAACAGGAAAATCAGATAAGAAAATGCCCGTTTAAGTTCAACCTTGACGCCTGCCTTGTCTGTAATCTTCCTATCGTTCAAGGTCTCCGAAAAGTGGATATATCATAAGGTCTAAATAATAAGCCTCAATGATTTAAGTAAGCGTTCTTTTAAAACTTACCTACGCAGAATGAGTGAATTACAGCCCAGAAATATCCACCGGGATCAAACTGTAACACAGGATTTAAAAAATAATAATAATAAAATGGCTACAAGTAGGGACACACGGGACCCAGAGTGGTCATCAGAAACCCTAAATGTCAGTGAATGGCGTCAAGCAAGGCTGCCATGACAGGAATCTGGGGCCTTTGGCCAGTCCATCTTCATTTCTCACCTCGATGCCTATGATATCTTCCTAATAGGGCTCTCTGCCTCCAGCACCCTTTTTCCTGTTCTCCTTCACACGGTGTCGCTAAAAGCCTAATCAGATGGTGTCACCTACTGCTTAAAATCATTCAGTACTTCAGGATAAAATCCAAACTCATGGCACCCAAAGATCTCTAGGACAAGCCCCTGTCAACCCCACCAGTCCCATCTACTGCATGCCCCCCAGAGGAAGAACTTGCACCTCCCCAAGCCCGAATGCTTCCCCTACCAACTCAGCTGAGGAGCACTCCCTCTCTTCTTCCCCTCCTTATTTTCCTCTGTAGAAGTTTATCTCACTTACTACACTCTGTTTCATGTATCATCTGTCTCTTTCTCCACCATCCACTAGCCTGTAAATTCCAGAAGGGCAGGAATTTACAGAGGGGCATGCACATAGTGCTCACTAAAGCTGAATCCCAGAAAGGCAGGACACCTCCACGGCGGTGCCCACACCTGCTTTCTTCTGGCCATCTGTTCCTCACCCTCCAAGATTGAGGTCTAGAGAGCAGAGTCCGGCTCTAGCATCAGAAAGATCCCCACTTACTCACTAGCTGGTGACTTGGGGACCTCGTTACTCTTTAGCTATGCAATGGAGACAGTAAGAGTCCTCCTTGGGCAACTGCGAGATTTTGAATAAAATAAAGCACATGAAGCATTGGCCCAGAGCCTGGCACATAGCTGGCTTCCTGTAATCATGAGTTCTTCCCACTTCCCCGGTCCCCCGAGTCTTAGGTGCCGCATGGCATCCCTATCTCCCCACAACAGAGCCCTGGCCTCCCCATGCTATAATTATCTGTTTCTTGTCTGTCCTCCTCTCCTTTGCTCTGACTAGACTCTGACTTCTGCCTGGATGAGGACAATTCTTCTTTGTGTCCCCAGAGCCTGGCTCAGTGCCTGACACTTGATGGGGACTTAATAACTGCTGGGGGAGAAAAGAGAGAAGACAGACCCACCACAAGATGACTACCGGGGGGAGGGGTGAGGAGGCGGGTCCTCAGGGCCTAATAAAGAAAAACTCAGGGTAACAAAGTGAAAATCACTCTGCAGATGAGGCCCTTGGGATGAAAGGGAAAATCAACATCGCCTCAGTACATGAGGCTAGGGCAATTTGGGTTGGGACTTGTGGGTCCTCCAAGCACAAACAGAGGGCCAATGGCGCCCGCCATGGCCCCCGGAGCCCAGAGCTCCACCGAGCTGCCACAGCCCTGAAGAAAAGGCGAAGGCCTGTGGAAAAGGTATTGACCTGGCCTGGAGGTACCTAGCTTTTGCAGAGGCTGGGATTCTTCTGATTCCCAAAGGAAGGACTAGGAAGTTCTGCTCATACACAGAAGCTTCAGACCATAAAAGACACCTGGAAGGCAAAATGAGTGCACTTGAACTTACCTGGGGGTCATTGAAGGGAAGGCATCCTGCGGCAGCCAGGAGAAAGAGGGCACTGTGCAAAGAGAGATGAAACAGGCAGCTTCACTTTTCAGTATCAAAGGGTTGCCCAGAGAGCATGGGGGCTGAAACACATGGAATGGATCGAGCCTGGGGCCGAGCTGAGACTCCGCCCCGTGCCCTTCCCTCCTCTGAGAACCCCATTACCTGTGCAGTTTTCCACTGCGTGCCCCTCTGGGGACCAGACAGTTCCCTCCCTGGGGCTCAGCTGGCCTCATCCCCAGACATGGGCACTTACTTGCAGGACATTTGCAAAACCACAGCTGACTCACTTGAGAAAAACAGGATGCCCGTGAACCAGGTAATAAGAAATTTTCTAAACCGCAGGTCCCCCCAGATACACAAAAACTGGGTAATCAGACTGCAGTTCTGCCACTTAGGAAAAAGGAAACGCCGTGGAATGCATGTTAAAATCTTTTGTGCTTTACCTTCCCCACATGATCAACCTGAACATCTCCAGTGATGGGACAGGTGTGTTCCATATGCCTCCTGATACGACATACCAAGACGGCCACATCACTCCCGCGGCATTCCTGCCAAATATGCAGAACCCACCTCGTGTGGCCGGCGGCCTGGGGCAGGGGAACCAGTACGGGGAATCCTCAGAGCTGGGACCTCACAGCCCTGGAAGGTCAGCACAACACGGGACACCCTGGGATACAAGGAGGTTCTCCACTCTGGCCTGCCCTCCTTCTACAGCCTGACCAGCTTTGACGGTGCACACACAAAGGGCCTCCAGAAGACTCCAAGGCAGCAGATTGTCAAGGGACTCTGAGGCAAAGGGTGGGGTGAATGGAGGGAGGCAGCTGGAAGGGTTTCTGGGACTTCACAGAATTAGGCAGGTTTTAGGTGGGGAGAGGAGAGGAGAACCGTAATAGGTTTGGTGTCTACCTACAGCAGAAGGCTTTATAGGCTACAGGACGCTTCCCCATCCACAGGCAATGCATGTTAGAGGTCCTCTTACACAGACAGCCCCTTGGGGCTGAGAGGAGATGGGGAACAGCCAGGTGGAAGACATTGCTTGGTTTCCCACCAAACTTGGCCTTGAGCAACACCTGATTATATCAGGTATTAGTGGGTTTTAATGCCTCTCTTTAACACCTGCTAATCTTTTAAACAAGAGGATGAGTCCTGACAGTGTTGTGTTTTTCTTTTTCCAAGTAGCAGCCTGTAATAAAGGCAAAGTAAGAGACTGGATGAAAGCCCAGAAATATTGGAAACAAAAAGTCCTAAATCCATGTGTCAAAGCATTTCTGTTGGTTTTCTATCCTCAGGACTGAGCTTTGGAGCTAGAGCCAAGGAGGCCGGAAGCAGCTAGAGAACAGGGTTACAGGTTAGCACATAACGGGGTGTGGGGACCGGCCCAAGAGTCCAGCCCAGCTCGCGTTTCAGCCGAGGGAACGAGGCACAAAGGGCCATGAAGTCTGCCCTTGGTCACCTTGCTGTGGCCCAAGACCACGACCCAGATCCCTGAACCTGCGGCCAGTGCTTGTCCCACCAAGGGAATCATAGAAACCCAATAAAGTGCAAACATGATTGTAAGCATTTTAAGTCATTTCCCGTGTTTTCCATTTTCCTTCTCCCATCAGTATTGCACAACTCTTAGTGAAGTTTTGGGCATCAGTGACTGAAATCAAGCATGGGTTACTTTCCCCTTAGGAACAGAATATTACAAAACAAAACAACAACAACAAAAAAACAAAAACAGAGAAAGAAAGAAAGAGATAGTAAAATTTAGCATAAGACACAAAACAGGGGTATTTAACTGTTTGTAATAAATTCTGTCAGCTCTCAAATAGGAATCTCTAATCATTTATCATCATTTAAAATCAGGTTAAATCTTCCATTTTAGAGGGCTGTGGGTTGTTGTTGTTGTTGTGTTAACTTACCTACAGATCTTTGCAGGAGAAGTTTTCTGTATGAAAATAAAAGAGACTTATAGTTAGTCTGTATAAATCCTCTTTTTCCCCTTAAAAGAAAATATTCAGATCAAGAGGCAAATAAATGTTGAGTAAGCTTAATGGGGGCTTAAGAGCTGGCTGCACCTTGGTATTTCTGGAGGCTTTTTCTGCTTGGACCACACAAAGGATGACTCAGAGGTCCAGAGCTGAGTCACTTGGGCAAAGAACTCTGGGTGTGTGGTTTTTCTACCCTCACCCGTGGAACTGGGTTTACTCACAAAACCCCAAAACAAGGCCAGGGCCAAGCCTTCAGATATCTTACACACCAAGAAAGGGAGAGAGAGAAATCGATGGAGACCTGTGGAAGAAGAGAAATCAAGCTCTCGTTCAGTTTCTATTCCAGTCTGCCTCCTTACGTTTGCTTTTCATTGATCCAGCCCTGACTCTGAACAGTGCTGTAAGTTCTCTGGGATGACGTACAAATGAAGAAACAGGAAAAAGGAGAAGGGACAGTTGGCTCCATCCCTAGAGAGAGAGAAAGGGCAGATTGGGGAAATCTAAACTTGGCATTTAAAATGCACCGAAATGAAGACATTCTAATGCAGGCCCTACCTTTATTCACTCCTTTTTATTAGTCTTTTTAAAAAATTTTTTATTTATTTAGAGAGTGAGAGCATGAGCAGCAGGTGAGGGGAGTGGCAGAGGGAGAGGGAGAGAGAGAATCTCAAGCTGACTCCATGCCCAGTCCAGAGCCCGATGCGGGGCTCAATCTCACAACCCTGAGATCATGACCTGAGCTGAAACCGAGAGTTGGATCCTCAATCGACTGAATCACCCAGGCGGCCCATCATTTTTATTAGCATTTTACGGGAATTAGTTCTTTGCACTCATGTATAAAGTTATAGCACGAAGAAGCACAGATGTTTCTATATTTGGTAGAGGAAACAACATTAATTCTGGATATTTCAAAAGGATTACTTTGCTAGTTGGGGACAAACTACAGATTTTTTTTTTTTAAAGATTTTATTTATGTGACAGAGAGAGATCACAAGTAGGCAGAGAGGCAGGCAGAGAGAGAGAGAGAGAGAGAGAGAGAGAGGAGGAGGAAGCAAGCCCGACGAGGGTCTTGATCCCAGGACCCTGAGATCATGACCTGAGCCTAAGGCAGAGGCTTAACCCACTGAGCCACCCAGGCGCCCCCAAACTACAGCTTTTTGACTCTAACTCTTGAAAGGGAAGTATGAATGGGGTGCTTGGATGGCTCAGTCGTTAAGCGTCTGCCTTCAGCTCAGATCATGATCCCAGGGTCCTGGGATCGAGCCCTGCATCGGGCTCCCTGCTCCACCGGAAGCCTACTTCTCCCTCTCCCACTCCCCCTGCTTGTGTTCCCTCTCTCACTGTGTCTCTGTCAAGTAAATAAAATCTTTTAAAAAAAAAGTGAGGTATGAATATAGTGTTTAAAAACGAAGCACTCAAAGGACACCTGGGTGGCTCAGTTGATTAAGCATCTGCCTTCAGCTCAGGTCGTGATCCCAGAGTTCTGGGATCAAGTCCCATGTTGGGCTCCTTGCTCAGCAGGGAGACTGCTTCTCCCTCAGCCTGCTACTCCCCCTGCTTGTGCTCCCACTCTCTACCAAATAAATAAAATAAAATCTTTTTTTTTTTTTTTAAGATTTTATTTGTCAGAGAGAGAGGGAGAGAGAGCGAGCACAGGCAGACAGAATGGCAGGCAGAGGCAGAGGGAGAAGCAGCCCCCCCGCCAAGCAAGGAGCCCGATGTGGGACTCGATGCCAGGACGCCAGGATCATGACCTGAGCCGAAGGCAGCTGCTCAACCAACTGAGCCACCCAGGCGTCCCTAAAATAAAATCTTTTAAAAAAATAAAAATGAAGCGCTCAGAAGGTAAAAACTTCCAGTTACAAAAGACATCCCCCAGTCTTGGGGATGTCATGTACAGCACAGGGACTAGAGTTACTAATACTATACTGCAGATTCATAAGTTGCTAAGAGAGTAGATCTTGAAAGTACTTACCAGAAGAAAACAATTTTTATAACTACATATGGTGATGGATGCTAACTAGACTTATGGTGATCTATATTGCAAGATATATAAATATCAAGCCATTATGTTGACACCTGAAACAAATATGATGTTATAGGTCAATCGTATCTTCATTTTTTGTTGGAGGCTATGGCATGGTTGGAGTCGTGGATCAAACCAGGCCCTGACTTGTGTCTCCTTTAAAGTCCGGACACCATGATAAGGGGTTAAGGACAGGAAAGTTGAGTAACACTGAGAAAGGGTCTGTGCTACGTGTCGTGCGCTCGCCTACATAACTTCCCACACGCTCTTCCTACAGAAGGGAACAACGTGGTCAGGGTCATGAATTCTTAGTTGGTCCTTGTTTTTCCTGTACTTCCCATAACCCACTCCCTGGTTGATTGTAACTTCTTGTATCAATAGTAGCTAATGGCATTAGCCGTGATTACCTGGCATCACGAGATGTGTTTGTAGTAGGAACTTGCGGTTATCTGACTAGGTACTGATGTATTACTCCTTCTATTGTGGTCTGCTTTATAAATGCTTGTAAGATGTGGAATAAAATCGGCACTGTTGGACATCCTCCTCAGTGCTCCTCCTGCCCCCATCTCTTTGTCTCTTAATTTCTTTTCACCATCCTCTTACCCTCACGTTCCTGGTCGATTTGTCACGCCAGCCACGACAATTTTTTTTAAAAATGCAGAGACTGAAAAGGTAACTTGGTTTGCTATGAAGCCCATATTCAGTTTTCATGCATTACTAAATAATCCCGTTTGCACTGTTTTCATAAATAGATCCTGTTTGTGTGCAAAGCAGTGGCTTGCAGCTCTAACTCCTTTCCTCTCATCGCTGTGGAACCTGCCTCAGCTGGCGGTGCCAACCTTGACTCCACTGCCACCTGGTGGAAGCCCATCCCTACAGTACAGAAAGGATGACCCAAAAGGGTGACCTGGCTCAGGGCACCTGGAGAAGTGCCCCATGGTGGGAAAATGTGTCGCTAAAAGATTCTGGGCTAATTTGCGACAACGTGGATGGAACTAGATGATATTATGCTGAGCGAAATAAGTCAATCAGAGAAAGACAATTATCATATGATCTCCCTGATATGAGGAAGCTGAGAGGCAACGTGGGGGACTTGGGGTAGGAAAGGAATAAATGAAACAAGATGGGATCGGGAGACAAACCATAAGAGACTCTTAATCTCACAAAACAAACTGAGGGCTGCCGGGGGTAGGAGGGAAGGGAGAGGGTGGTGGGGTTATGGACATTGGGGAAGACATGTGCTATGGTGAGTGCTGTGAAGTGCGTAAACCTGGCGATTCACAGACCTGTACCCCTGGGGCTAATAATACATTATATGTTAATAAAAAAATAAAAATTTTTAAAAAGAAATTAAAAAAATAAAGGATTCTGGGCTAAAGGCAATCAACATCTCAAGAGCTAGGCAGAAAAGCAGGAACAGACAGGAGAGAGCTAAAGAGCACATTCCAGCTGGTCCGTGAGTAGTAACAGGTGCACCCAGCAACCATCTGGGGGCTTCCGTCACCGGGTAGCAGATCAATACAGTGCCCAGAAGACTTCACCTGTTCCACAGAGGAAGGCTGCTTTTTTATTGTAAACGCCTCCAGAACCTGAGATACGGAGATGAGAACAAGCATTAAACGCATTACTGAGCTCCCCTTCCCGGGGCTCTGAAAACAACTCAGGAGTTAACGTCAGGCGTTCACCTTTTGAGGCTCCTCAGTCTGAAAGTCACCCAGGGGTAAGTCCTAGTGATATGTCAGTGTTCTGAAGGGTCAGTATAACTTCTCAAGTCACATCAACAAAAATAACAATAAGTAACTAACATTCCAGGGGGGTCAGCTAACTTCCTCTGAGGATAACATACTCTGTGCCAGGGTTGTTCTAGGCCCCAACGTGTATTGACTTATTTCATTATGGGTTACTTACGTCTCAGGTTCTATGATACAGAGGCAGACACCAAGGCCAGGGAAGTTAAAGTTGCTCAGGGTCTGAGCTTCGGTAATCTAGCCCCGGAGCCTGACCTTTTATGACACTATTCTGCCACTGCCAGCCCGCCAGTCCTGCAGGGACACCCACCAGCCCTTTCAGACGCCTACCTTCACCTGCTGCTTCCTCTGCTTGCCTAGTGCCCTTTCTCCCTGCACTTTGAAAATTCCTACCAGCTGCAGGACTGGGTTCAAATCCTGCCCCTGGCCCTTCATAAGCAGACTTACCCCGGTCCACCCATACCCCTGTTCCAGCCCATATGGCATTCTATGGGCATCACAGTGTGTGTTTATGTGTTGGCTCCTCCATTCAGCTGAGTCCTGTGAAGGTGATCAGTGTGTCCTGTAGAGCTCCACAGCCACAGGCCTAGCCAGATGTTTGATACATAGTGTAGACTTAATAAATGGGGAACAAACGAACAAAAGGATGAACGGCAGCATTCTCATGTTCAGCTGTGACAAGTCTATTTGCAAGGTAGCGAGACTAATTCTATAAGCCCCATATTACCTTAGAGTCAGACTACATGTGCGTGCGTTTGCGCGTGCAAGCACAGAGAGCCATGGATGGTGACCACGAACCACAGCCCCAGACAGAGCTTATCCTTATAACCTGGGAACAAGGTCCTGAGAAGGCCAACCTTACTCTCTGGAGAGGAGCCTGGTGAAACTGACACACGCTGGACAAAACAGGCCTGAAGGTGAGTGACAGGTGAAGTCTAAGAGATGTCACACAGTTGTGCTCCTGGTAACATCTGGTCACTTTGTTGAGGCTCCAGGCTAAATGATCAGGAACGTGAATCCTATGGGAACAGGTCATGGCCAATCTTCCATCGTCATCACAGAGCAGATTTTAATGCCAAGCTACTAGAAACCAGCTGCAAGCCTAGAAACAGGGATTGGCCAACACATCATGTTCCATGTGGAGCGGAATGAGGACATGAATAGAGATTCCTGACAAACTGATCAGTGGAAAATAGGATATGTTATATCATTTGTGGCAGTATGTCTACATATGTATGTTGGAAAAAAGTCTGACAGAATAGAGTAGTATCCTGTGCAAAGTAAGATCACGTTGATTTCTGGGACTTTCTTCCTCTGCATGTTCTACAACTTACTGTAGTTTATTACATTCATAAAGGAAAGAAAGGTGTTTTTTTAAAATTACTAAATAAGTACATAATTCATGCAACTATTTCCTAATTTACCTTGATAAGAAATGATATTGTTTATAAAGGAAATAACCAACAAAACTAAAATTTAAATATACAGAATGGGATCTAATTTAAATTTAAATTTTAAAATACAGAATGGGAGAAGATATTTGCAAGTGACACATCTGACAAAGGGTTAGTATCCAAAAATATAAGGAACTTTTACATCTCAACACCCAAAAAACAAATAATCTGATTAAAAATGGGCAGAAGTCATGGACAGACTTTTCTCAAAGAAGACATAGAGATGGCATGAAAAGATGCCCAATGTTCTCAGTATCAGGGAAATGCAAATCAAAACCATAATAAGATACACCTCACACCTGTCAGAATGGCTAGAATTAAGAACACAAGAAATAAGTGCTCGCGAGGATGTGGAGAAAAAGGAGCCCTCATGCTTCTCTGGTGGGAATGCAAACTGGTGCAGCTACTGTGGAAAACAGTACGGAGGTTCCTCAAAACATTAAAAATAGAATTACCGTATGATCCAGTAATTCTACTACTGAGTATTTACCCAAAGAATATGAAAACACCAACTTGAAAAATATATATTTGCACCCCCATGGTTATTGCAGCATTTTTTTACTTTTACATTTACATTGGCATTTACAACAGCCGAATTATGGAAGCAGGCCAATATCCATCAACAGACGAATGGATAAAGAACTGGTGTAGGGGCACCTGGGTGGCTCAGTGGGTTAAGCCTCTGCCTTCAGCTCAGGTCATGATCTCAGGGTCCTGGGATCGAGTCCTGCATCGGGCTCTCTGCTCAGCAGGGAGCCTGCTTCCTCCTCTCTCTCTCTGCCTGCCTCTCTGCCTACTTGTGATCTGTCAAATAAATAAATAAAATCTTAAAAAAAAAAGAAGAAGAAGAAGTGGTGTATATACTTACAACAGAATATTACTCAGCCAAAGAGAAGAATGAAATCTTGTCGTTTGTGACAGTGTGGATGGAGCTAGAGAGTGTAATTCTAAGTGAAATCCGTCAGAGAAAGACAACTACCACACGTATAACTTAAGAAATAAACAAACAAAAACACAGAAAAAAAGATAAAGCAAAAAACAGACTCTCAACTATAGAGAACAAACTGGTGGTTACTAGAGGGGAGGTGGGTAGAGGATGGGGGAAACAGGTAAAGGGGATTAAGGGTGCACTTATCATGATGAGCCCGGAGTAATGTATAGAATTGTTGAATCACTGTATTGTACACCTGAAACTAATATAACACTGTATGTTAACTGTACTGGAATTAAATTTTTTTTAAAAAGTGATGTTGTTTAGTGTTAGGGATGAAATGGAGATGAAGATTCAAAATATTCTGGTTTATCCAATTTCTTCCAAGGACAGGTCCTCTCAGCCTGGAAGACTGGCCCCTGGTCTCTGCCTGATGGAAATACCCCTGAGGACGCTCTGACCTGTCTCCTACACTCAACCTCGCCTATGAGATCCCACTGGTCCGTCGGGAGGCAACATCCTGCAGAGATGCCTGGATCTTTTCCCAGACCAGGTAAATCTTCATTTTCAATTCACAACAAAAGTATTCACTTTGTAGACAGGAAGCATGAGTCCCTCTCCCAGAAGCTGAGTATCTTGGGGAGTTTCAGACGCTCAGTGACTAGTTCGTGAATGTTCAGCTCGGCAGCGATCCTGGGGCTGGACTCGAGGGCTACAAAGACAAGAACCACGTGGTCCCTGCAGAAGAGGGGACTCAGAGGAAGCAGGCAGAGACCCAGGGAAACTCCGACCTCATTGCACTGAACCTCAGATGCCCCTGAGTGTAAAATTCCCCATTCTTTATATATTACTAAGAAAGAGAGCATTTGACCTGGGCACACCATTGATTGTAGAAGCATCCCAACTGCAGATAGTGAATATTTTTTTAATGTGAGAAAAAGTAGCACATGTTAGAATTAATGAAATATGGAAATCACAAGGTGATGTGATAAGTCAAGTGTTGGAGAGAGGTGCTCATGCTCCTTAAGGTGTCCGAGGTGTCAGGCTCCAACTGCACGCACACCAACCTCAAATACTGAGGGCCTCCCTCGTGAGAACTCGAGAGTTGCCACTGCATACCCTCTCACCTCCTGCAGTTCTGTCTCCCCCACCGTAAATCTGATCAGTCCGTCTGGCCTTTCACACCCAGCCCCAGTCTCCCACTGCACGCAGTATACACCCCAAATTCCTTGCTCAGCATCAAAGGCTCGTCTTAAGTCTCCAGCCTCATCCTAAGCCCTCCTCTCTCTCTTATCAAACGCCAGCTGCACTGGCCCAGAGTGACCCCTGCAGAGTCCCTTCTGACATCTGGTCCTCTGCATCTGCCGCTTCCTCTTCCTGGGAGCCCTCCCCTTCACACCACCTGCTGAACTCCTGCTCAGCTTTTGTCTGTGTTTGAATGTCACTTCCCCGTTGGGGGCTCTCTGGCCATACAATCCGGCGGGTGGGTGTCACAATGTGCTCAGCTGATGTTCCCTAAGAAGAGCCCAGAACATCCAGACCATGCCTTTTGTTGCCTTTTGCTCACTACTGGAGACCCAGAGCCTGGCACGGTGTGCATGTACACAGGTATGTAAATATAATCGCGATGAATGAGTGGGTGCTTGAAGAGGTTCTCTGACAGATCACAGAAAAGAACACATCATGACATGGTCTAGGAAAAATGAAAAGTTTTGTTGTGGCTGGATTTTCTAAAACCTGAGGTGTATGGAATCTTTGCATGCCTCCATGCAGGTCAGGGGCAGCTCCCACGTACATGGGGGGACAAGAGCAGATCTGTTTCAGAAGGTCACTTGGGTGCAGTGTGGAGGAAGGGGAGCATGGGGAGAGGCAGGGAAAGTGGCCAGGCACACAGCATACCCGGCAGGCGAAGGCAGGTGATGGCATGCACAGAACACAATTAAATAACCATCTAAGCCAGGACTGCTCGCCCCCGGGCCCTACTTGGCTGCTTGAGGGCTCAGGGGAGCAAGATCTCATTTGGCCCCTAGCCAGGTAGCCCTAAAAAACAGATGAGGGCCTGACCCAAGGTGGGAGCAGAGTGGGAATGGAGATGAGGGGACAGATTCAGAAATTGAGTGTAGGGGGAAGGATGACGAGACCAGGACTCAAAGGGGTCCCCTATGTTTCTGACTTGGGCAGTGATGACCAGGATCAAGATCACTAAGCAGCAGGTCGTGAAAACAGAGCAGTTCCAGTTTGGTCCCTTTGCACTTCATACGCCCGGGAGACAGCTGCAGGGAGAGCCAGAGGCGGCAGCCATAGGGGTCTGAGCTCAAGAGAGAGGTCTGGGCTAGACATGGGACACAGGAGTCACCTGTGAACTGAGAGGGAGGCTGCCATGGGTGTGGATGAGGCTGTCCAGAAAGTGTGTGTGGGGGAACAAAGGGCTCCTGACCCACAGCCCTGGGAGACCCTGTAGGGCAGACGAAGGAAGGAGGAGGAGGAGCCATAGACTGGGGGAGAGAACCAGCAGGTCACGGGGGCCAAGAGACTCAAGGGAAGGCAGCGGTGAACCTGGTGATGAACGGTGTAAAAGGCCAACAGAGTCGCAGCAATGCAGGCATCAGGGACGTTGGCCAGAGCACTTCAGGGTAACGGTGCAGGCAGAATAAGGAGCAGGCTGGAGGCGAGAGGGACACAAGGCCATGGACAGCTCTGAACCCAACCCTCCCTTGGGCACTGTGCTGGGGGTGGGCGAGGAAGTGGCAGGGCAGAGGTGGAGGGGTGCACAGCAAGGGAGCCCACTGGTACGGTTCTAGAAACAGCCTTCCAGAGCTGGGCTACTGTGAGCGGGTCTCCCAGGGCCTGTTCTGTCCTTGGGGGCCTGAAAACGCAGTGTTTGGGGGCTGAGGGAAGAAAGGCAGCAGAGAGAAAGAGAGAGGTTAGCTCTCCGGGACAGAAGGGGTAGTCCATCCACAGAGCTGCCTGCAAGGAGCAGGCAGGGGTGACAGGGTACATGGGCGTATGGAGGGGCCTCAGCCATGGGAAGGACACCTCTCTCTTCTGCACACCTGTAAGAAGTGAGCTGCCTGAATGGCCAACTAGCCTCTCTAGTTGAAAAGCTCCAGATCTGTAGGCAAAACCATTTCAAAAGGGCAGATGTTACAAAGAAAGAACTCCCAAGAGAGGAACCAAATTAAAACCACTTCTAATAATGTTAATAAATACAGCAAACATGTACAGAGCAGCTACTGTGGGCCAGAAACTGTTGGACGCACTTAACACGGGTGCCTTGCTGTGTCCTCCCAACAACCCTGGGAGCTGGGTGTCACCTGGGAAGCAAAGGGGATTCCCCCGGGGTGGGCCAATGCTCCCAGCACCCTTTGTGAGGCTCTGCCATGTATTTCCTGGTGGCCCTGGGATGCACTGTGGGCCTGAAGGCTGCCCTCCACCCCCACTCCTCCTCCGCCCACAGAAAACTCCTCCTTGTATCCCAGGGTGCTCGCTCTGCCACGCAGCTGAGTGCCACTCAGATCCACAAGCTCCCCACATACGTCTGATGAACCAAAGGGATGTCAAAAACATGATCCTTGAAATGAGGGACAACTGCCAAGCAGACTTGACTACCATCAGGAAACAGATGGCAGGAAAAGGTAGACACTAATTTGGGCCATAAGAAAAGGTGCATCTTTGAAAGTTAAAGCAAAGGAAGCGAAACTAGCATTCTGCGTTACCATTTACCTCTTTCCGAAAACACTTCTGGTGCCCACAGAGGATAACTTCAGCTACATTATGCAAAGTGAGAAACACAGGAATGGCCTGAAAGAAAACAGAATGTAAGAAGCATGAAAATGTTTTCTTTGATCCCATAATTACATAATACTTGATTTCTGCTTAAAAATAACAATCCGTGGGAACTTTTGGCATTCGCATACACAATCCTCCCCAGCGAAAACTCTCTGGCGTGGATTAGCGCTCTCTGTTAATAGTATTACTCTTGGCAAGGTAAGAGGCTCAATGCCCATTTATTAAGCACCTACTGTGTGTCAGGCACTGTGCCAGGTGCAGGAAACACCCAGGGTGCATATGTGATCAGGAGACTGTCCCTATCAAGGTCAGAGTTCTCATGGGATACATAAAAGGCACACCAACCCTGCTTGGGGAGAGAAGCGAAGTCCTTTGGCGAAATGAGAATGGAATGTCGAACTGGAGTGAGCCACTCAACAAGAGGCAGAGAGAGGGGCCACCCAGGTGGGAGTGAACCCGCTCCTCCAGGAACACACGTGAAGGGGACGTGAAGGGGGAAGCTGGGGAGAAGCTGGGGAGAAGAACCTGGAGAGGTCGTCAGGCCGTCAAGAGCCAAGGAGCTGCTGAGGGTTTCAAGGCAGTCACAGGATTAGATCTGCATGTTTAAAGGAACTTGGGCTCCCAGCAGAGGACAAAAGGGAGAGGTGGTTGGGAAAGTCTAGAGGTGTGGCAGACTGGAAATTGGACACCCCCCCCAAGATAGTCACACTCTAATCCCTGGGACCTGTGAATGTCACCTGACATGATAAAAAGGAGTCTTTGCAATTGTGATTAAGTTCAGAACCTTGAGATGGGGAGTTCGCCCTTGGTTATCTGGGGAGGCCTTAAATGCGAACACACGTACTTGTAAGAGAAAGAGATTTGACGCACACAGAGGGAGAGGCGCCATGATCACAGAGCCAGGGACTGGACTGATGCAGTCCCAAGCCAAGAAATGCCAGCAGCTGCAGGAGCCAAGGCATGGATTCTCCCCCAGAGCCTCTGGAGAGCACAGCGGCCCTGCTCCCACACCTTGATTTGGGCACAACACTGATTTCGGATGTCTGGCCTCCACAACTGGAAAGAATAAGTTTCTGCTGTTTTAAGCCACCTGGTATGTGGTCATTTGTTACAGGTGCCCTGAGAAATTAATATAAGGAAAGACAAGATGGCGGCCTGAACTTGGTAGTGGCAGTGACAATGGAGAGTGTCCACATTAAGGAAATATTTAGGAGACTGAGCTGAGGTAAATATTTGAATAACCAGAATCAACTTTGCACCAAAAAGAAAAAAAAAAAAGAGGAAGGGAAAACGATACTAAAAAACCTAACACTCTGGACGTTTATTAAGGTACACAGAGCACCCACTATATGTTTACAATCGCTGGGCTGTTTGCTAACAATGGCTGTCTCTCCTAATTTGGTGGCTAATCTTGACCCAGTGAATAAGAAGAATTAAAGGGCATGGGATTTTGTTATTGTCTCTGTTGTTGTTGATGATAGCAATATTTCCTGAAAGGCAGAAAAAGATCGAGCATAGGTGAAACCAAGCCTAGGCTAACCTTAGTTTGCTCCTCTGTTTGGGGATAACAATACCTACAACACAGAGCGCCTGGGAGGAATGATAGAAGTAGGTAAACAACCTAGATTAGTGGCTCGGGAGCACTGAGTGAAAGGTGGTCCGTATTAACAGGTAGCCTGCCCTCAGCAGCCTTGACAGAGAACCCTGAGCAGGGACATTGTTCCAGCTTGGAAAACCTACTTAAGATCATGCCGCTCGCCTACTTCCAGATGGATCTAGTCTTTATCTTTTTGGAGGATATATTTTTACCTTGTTTTTAAAACTCTTATAACTTTGTAGCTCTGCCCTATTTTAGTATTTTGTTCTAACTTGCACTATTTTATTTCTTTTGGAGTTCTGGCCTTCTATTTCCTGCCTTTGTAACATTTCTACTCTTAATTTATCTTTCATTAAAAGTGCAACTCAATCTAGTTTTTCTCCTTTTAAAATTACACTTTATAAAATTAAATAACTAATAAAGTCATACTTTAACAATTAAAGTATCCAATTAAAAATGGGCAGAAGACATGAACAGACATTTCTCTAAAGAAGATCTATAGATGGGCAACAGACACATGAAAAGACGCTCGACGTCACTCATCATCAGGGAAATGCAAATCAAAACTACAATGAGATCTCACCTCACACCTGTCAGAATGGCTAAACTCAAGAAGACAAGAAACAACAGGTGTTGGCAAGGAAGTGGAGAAAAAGGAACCCTCGTGCACCATTGGTGGGAATGCAGACTGGTGTAGCCACCCTGGTAAACAGTATGGAGGTTCCTCAAAAAGTTAAAAATAGAATTACTCTATGATCCAGCAATCACACTACTGGGTATTTACCCCAAAAATACTAAAACACTAATTCAAAGAGACACATGCACCTCCAATTACAATATCTAAATTATGGAAGCAGTCCAAGTGCAGATGAATAGATAAAGAAGAGATGGTATACACACACACACACACACACACACACACACACATACATACACACATACATACACACACAATGGAATATTACTCAGCCATCAAAAAGAATGAAATCTTGTCATTTGCAACAACATGGATGGAGCTAGAGAGTATAATGCTAAGGGAGGTAAGTCAGTCAGAGAAACAAATACCATATGATTTTGCTCACATGCAGAATTTAAGAAACAAAAAAAAGGGAAAAAAAGAGAGATAAACATAGAAGCCGCCACTTAAGTACAGAGAACAAACTGACCAGAAGGCACGTGGGGATGGGGGAGAGGATGAGGGAAATAGGTGATGGGGATTAAGGAGTGCACCTGCGAGGAGCACCAGGCGATGTAGGAGACTGCTGAATCAATATATTGTCCACCAGAAACTAATACAACACAGTATGTTGACCACACTGGAATTAAAAAAAAATTTTTTTTTTTAAAGATTTTATTTATTTGACAGAGATAGAGAGATCACAAGTAGGCAGAGAGGCAGGCAGAGAGAGAGAGGGAAGCAGGCTCCCGGCTGAGCAGAGAGCCTGATGTGGGGCTCGATCCCAGGACCCTGAGATCATGACCTGAGCCGAAGGCAGAGGCTTTAACCCACTGAGCCACCCAGGCACCCCAAGAATTAAAATTTTTTTAAAAAGTGAAGTTAAAAAAATCATACTTTATTTTTATTATATACTAATTTTTCATTTGTCTTTTGTGCTTCTTTTTATTCCTCTTAAGTTTTTATATTCTGAATTAACTTTTATGTGTTTTAACATGGTTAAAGAGATTTTTTTAAGTGGCTCAATGCATTAGTCCTATGTTTGGCAAACTTAGGGCCTGGCCTTCCAGTTCTTGGCTTTAGACGATAGAAAAGAAAATCTTGGACAGGTTAATTATGTGTACATGAAAATGAATACAAAAGGGCGACCTGGATGCTATTTATTTAAAATTAAGACCTTTTTAAAAATGCTTTTGGGGGCGCCTGGGTAGCTCAGTGGGTTAAGCCTCTGCCTTCCGCTCAGGTCATGATTTCAGGGTTCTGGGATCGAGCCCCTCATGGGGCTCTGTGCTCAGCAGGGAGCCTGCTTCCCCCCTTCTCTCAGAGAGCCTACCTACTTGTGACCTCTCTGTCAAATAAATAAATACAATCCTTTAAAAAAATGCTTTTGCCTCCTTGACTATAAAACCAGTAAGAAGACGAGATTTAGGAACTCTAGACCCTAACTCTAGACCTCAAGGAGGCTAATATTCTCAATTTTAATAAACTGTGACTAGGGTTTTCAATCTCCCCAGGCCCTGCTCTGATCACATTCTGGAAAAGGATCTATTGCTACACACAGAATCGATTTTCAAGTACACTAATGAGAGCTACCAACAATGTGTTGGACACAGTGCTAATTATTTTAATTGCATTTTGTTATTTAAATCTCCTTCCAACAATGCAGTTACTGGGTGCTGGTACCTTGATTTAT
Source organism: Enhydra lutris kenyoni (assembly GCF_002288905.1). Classification (NCBI taxonomy): domain Eukaryota; kingdom Metazoa; phylum Chordata; class Mammalia; order Carnivora; family Mustelidae; genus Enhydra; species Enhydra lutris. The sequence goes on from NW_019154092.1 coordinate 18,743,995, forward strand.
AGACAAGGAACCGAACACTGTGAAGACGAGGCAACTTGCTGAACGCTCACGGCCGGTTTAGGGCTCCCGTGCAGGCTTCTCTAACCGCAGACCCCATGCTCCTAACCTCAGTGCTATGATACCCCAATTACGGCAAGCCCACCAAGGCAGCCTTTAAGCCCTACAACTGTCCACCAAGTCCAGGAGGACTGGTAGGTTCTAAATCCCACCAGTCTGCTTCCTCCAGTAAGAATCCTGGTATGATCTAAAATTGGTGAACTCAGAGTAAACTCTGTGACAGGTTTTAAAGGATAGCTTCCATTTTTACTTTAACAAATTTAAATCTGGATTTCTTAAGCCATTTTTCTACTGAGAAGCTAGCAGGCTTTAGAAACAGTCATTCTTCAACTGACCATCTCAGCCTCCATAAAGGTCTATGGAAAACAACAATTAACGCAGTTTGCAAACTTTAATTACTGATTTTCCTTGGCCTCTAACTCTGTACAACTCCCTGTCTATAAACTGTGCCATCCATTCAGGACACCCCAGAGTGAGTGATTCTTTTAGGAAACCTGCCCTTTAAAAAAAAAAAAAGCAAAGAAAGAATGGGGCACCTGGGTGGCTCAGTGGGTTGAGGCCTCTGCCTTCGGCTTGGGTCGTGCTCCCAGGGTCCTGGGATTGAGCCCCACATCGGGCTCTCTACTCAGGAGGGAGCCTGCTTCCCCCTCTCTCTCTGCCTGCCTCTCTGCCTACTTGTGATCTCTCAGTCAAATAAATAAATAAAATCTTAAAAAAAAAAAAAGAAAGAAAACCTGCCCTTTATTATCTTACAAAGTGAGGTTCAGCAGAACTTGTGTTAAATCAGACCAAAGTTCTGAGAAGTTATGATAGCCATAATAATAGCTAAGATATACTGAGTGCTTATTATGTGCTAGCTGTTATTCTAACTGCTTTTGCATACTTAGTTGTCATAATAACTCTACGAGGTAGATACTATTAACATTCCCATTAAACAGATGAGAAAATGGAGGAATATACTTCGGTTCTCTTTTTTTTTTTAAGATTTTATTTATTTATTTGACAGACAGAGATCACAGGTAGGCAGAGAGGCAGGCAGAGAGAGAGGGGAAGGCTCCCTGCTGAGCAGAGAGCCCAATGTGGGGCTCGATCCCAGGACCCTGGGATAGAGCCCGATGTGGGGCTCGATCCCAAGACCCTGGGATCATGACCTGAGCGGAAGGCAGAGGCTTTAACCCACTGAGCCACCCAGGCGCCCCTGGTTCTCTTTTTTAACCTGCCTTTTAATAATCTGAAAACCAGGGGCACCTGGGTGGCTCAGTGGGTTAGAGCCTCTGCCTTCGGCTCAGGTCATGATCCCAAGTTCCTAGGATTGAGCCCCGCATCGAGCCCCACATTGGGCTCTCTGCTCGGCAGGGAGTCTGCTTCCCTTCCTCTCTCTGTGTGCTTCTCTGCCTACTTGTGATCTCTATCAAATAAATAAATAAAATCTTTAAAAAAATCTGAAAACCACTTTTAGAAAACCTATATACTTATTTGCTGCTAAAGAGAACAGAAACGTAAATATGTTCTTCCATGTTGTATACCCTAAACCACAAAAGGTCATCAGGAAAAATGGCCAAGATCAACTACTGTAAAGCCCATATCATCATTACAAAATATAATTAATCAAATTCAACTACACTGCAGGCCAATCGTTTAGTTACTTAGAGGCACAGTTTGCAAATAATTTTAGATTCCATTAGCTTAAAAATTCAACATCTTATCCATGTCCCATTGGACATTTTTCTCTGGCTGGGAAGAGAAATTGGCATCTCTTACAATTTTTCATTATTCCCATGCTTTCCAGAATGGAAAATTCTGAGGCCTTGATTATTATTTGTTCAGGTGTTCGGCCTGAGTTAGAACAGTTTTCTATGGAAAATCCTGACCCTGTGCACAGGCACAGCCATGGGTCACTGCAGACGCCGACACCACCCCCCCCACACCCCGCCAGCCTTTTCCAAGCAGAGTCCTGGACTGGCTTCTTAATTTTTGTAAAAGAATGTCAATCCTATCTTCTCTTTGGGTGATTTTTAGATATGTAGGTGTGGGCTTAATCTACAAGACAGAATAACTGCACTCCAGGCGGGGAGTCGTTGGCTACCCAATTTTTATCAGAAGCATGCGCACTGGAAACGTTCCCGGAGGGTTGCCTGAGAGCAGTCTTCGAAGGGAGCCAGATAAGCAGGGTATCTATTTTAGCCCCAGACAACTGCTCCTACTGAACTTTTCTATTTCATCATGCACCCAGAAATGCTCTAAGAAACCAGGCGGTCACTGTGTTTTCTTATAAGGGTGTTATCAGAGACCCTGCCTCACTAATGGCCCAGCCCACCTTTTTTTTTTTTTTTTTAAGATTTTGTTTATTTATTTGTCAGAGAGAGAGAGAGAGCAAGCACAGGCAGACAGAGTGGCAGGCAGAGGCAGAGGGAGAAGCAGGCTCCCTGCCGAGCAAGGAGCCCGATGCGGGACTCGATCCCAGGACGCTGGGATCATGACCTGAGCCGAAGGCAGCTGCTTAACCAACTGAGCCACCCAGGCGTCCCCCAGCCCACCTTTTTTGAGGACTCAGAACCTGAGAGCAAGGAAGCTTTGCTCTTCTTCAGCAATGACCTCACCCTTGTTTTTCTTGAAACTTTTTAAATCTGAAGATTGTTGACACACAATGTTACATTAGTTTTGGGTGTACAACACAGTGAGTCAACACTGCTGTATGTTACACTCTGCATGACAGGTGTAGCAATGACCTCCACTCTTACAAGCACTGATGAGAGTCTTGGAACTTTTTTATTTTTTAGTTTTAAAAAGATTTCATTTATTTATTTGAGAGAGACAGAGAGAATATGAGCAGGGGGAGGGGCAGAGGGAGAAGCAGTCTTGTAACTTTATGATTTGGCTAGAGAATGCTGAAAATTGAATTCAGACCCCATTTGCATTTATTTTGTAGGATATTACACCATAAATTTCTATGTGCTAAGTCTCTCCGTGGCCTCGTCTAGTTCTTCTATTATTCTGTACCTAGATTTCTTGTAAATTTCTGTTCTTAAAAAATGTCTATTTTGGGGACGTCTGGGTGGCTCAGTCACTGGGCATAGGCCTTCAGCTCGGGATCAAGCCCCACATCCAGCTCCCTGCTTGGCGGAGAGTTCTCCCTCTCCTGCTCCCCCTGCTTGTGTTCCCTCTCTGTGTCTCTCTCTGTCAAATAAATTTTAAAAATCCTTAAAAAAATTATCTATTATGGGGTGCCTGGATGGCTCAGTCAGTCAAGCATCGGCATCTTGATCTCAGCTCAGGTCTTGATCTCGGGGCTGGGGGGCAGTTCAGGCCCTATGTTGGGCTCCATGCTGGGTGTGGAGTCTACATAAAAAATGTCTATCTTATTTTAATTATTCAAGTCACCACCCATCCTTTTTGGAGGATGGTGAGGTATTCAAATAAGAACACCTACATATCCATGAATATATTCTAAGTTGACTTGTGTGAGTTAAATTTAAGTGTTTATTTACATTAATCTTAGGACTGTCAAGGCAAAGCCCCTGAGCGCAGAGGACCAGCCTCCCCTCCTGGCAGTGTATCTCCAGAATGAGTTTGGAAGCCATCTCTGTCGTTCATTTGTTCATCACCTCAAGTAGCTGGTCTGTGTCTGATGGGCCTTACTGTGCAAGATATTTACATCATGGGGCACCTGGGTGGCTCAGTGGGTTAAAGCCCCTGCCTTTGGCTCGGGTCGTGATCCCAGGGTCCTGGGATCGAGCCCCACATTGGGCTCTCTGCCCAGCGGGGAGCCTGCTTCCTCCTCTCTCTCTCTCTCTCTGCCTGCCTCTCTGCCTACTTAAGATCTCTGTCTGTCAAAGAAATAAATAAAATCTTTAAAAAAAAAAAAAAAAGAACATCATAAATTACCAAAGATTCTTCCACCTCGGTGAGATGCCTGGGGGTAAGAAAAGGCTGAAGGGATGGCAGCGTGTTCCAGCTCATTCACTTGGGGCATAAACATACAGGCCAGAACAGAGGGCAGACTGGCCTGCTCTCAGTGAATTGTTATTTTTCTCATACTTTTTACCCGAGTGCATAGAACTGAACGAGTTAAGCCAAATGTGCACATCCTACGGCACCCAAAGGAATTCTGAGCGAAGCAAGTGAGAACCTGCTATCATCCCCTCCTCTTCATATAACCCTTTAAACTGAGGTAAAATTTACACATAAAATGTACCATTTTAAGCATTTTTAGGTATACGGTTCAGTGGTATTAAGTACATTCACAGTGCTGTGCAATCATCACCGCCCTCTAGCTCCAGAACTCTTTCAACTTGCAAAACTCAAACTCTGTCCCCATTAAATAGTAACCCCTCATTCTCTCCTCCCTCCCAGGCAAGCACCATTCTACTTTCGGTCTCTACGATTTGACCATTCTAAGCACCTCAGAAGAGGGATCATTTAGTATTTGTCCTGTCGTGACTGGCTCGTTTCACTTCACATAATGTCCTCGAAGTTCATCTGCAGTGTTACATGGGTCAGAATCTCCTTCCTTCTTAAGGTTAAATAGTATTCCACGGCCCGCATCCTTCCCCCATCCGTGGATACTTGGGTTGCTTCCAGCTTTTGGCTACTGTAAATAATGCTGCCATTAACACAGGGGTACAAATACCTGTTCAACTCCCTGCTTTCAATTTTTTGGAGTATGAACCCAGAAGTGAAATTGCTGGATCATAGAATAAGTCCATTTTTAATTTTTTGAGGACCATCCTAGTGTTTTCCTGAGCAGCTGTGCCGGTGTACATTCCCAGCAGTGCCCGAGGGTTCCACTTTCTCCACATCTTTCCCAGCACCGGTTATTTTCTGGGTTTCTGATGACAACCATCCTAATGGGTGTGAAGTAGTACCTCATAATCGTTTTGATTTGCATTTCCCTAATGATTAATGACGCTGGGCATCTTTTCCTGGGCTTATTAGCCATCTGTACATCTTCTTTGGGAAAATGTCTATTTAAGTCCTCTGGCCATTTTTGAACTGGATTGGTTTTCATTGTTGAGTTGAGGACTTCTCTATATTCTGGATAGTAATCCCTGTCGAATGACAGAACTAAAACAATTTAGTAACGAGTCTGATGTCCCTCATTCAAGGGAAAACAATCCTTGGATTAGGGGAGTATGGCACCTCAGAAGAAGTGGAGCCCTCTTCCCAAGGGGGGCTGGGAAAGAATGAGCTTTATGAAGCATGAGAAGCGGCAACGGGGAAATGCCATGAATGGCTGGGATGGCGTATCTACTTTATTTAGGACGATCAGGGAACAAGGAGGTATAAAACCCAGAGCTGCCTTGGCGTTTTGGGACTGGTTGTTTGGATGTATTGTGTTTCTGGTCAAGCGGAGCATTTCCAGGAATGCTGAAGTCTGCTTTTCTGAGTTAGCACCCCAGAAAGGAGGAGCTCCATCTTTGGCCTAAAATTTTATTTCCACATCCCCTGGCAGATGATTTGCAAATACTTTCTTCCATTTGGTGGGTTGCCTTTTTAACTCCGCTGACAGTGGCCTTTGACGCACCAAAGTTTTTAATTTTGATGAAGTCCAATGTATCTATTTTTTCTTTTGTTGCCTGCGTCTTTGGTGCTGTACCTGAGAAATCATTGCCAAATCTAACGTCATAAAGTTTCCCCCTTGGAGCCCTGTTTTAGTAAGTTATTTAATATAGGTTATGGAAAATATCATCTTTAAATTTTTATTATTATTTTAGAGAAAGAGAGAGAGCGGGGTGGTGGGAGGGGCTGAGGGAGAGAATCCCAAGTGAACTCTCCACTGAGGGGCCTCAGTCTCACGACCCTGAGATCATGACCTGAGCCGAAATCAAGAGTCAGATACTTAACTGACTAAACTACCCGGGCACCCTGAGACCATCTCCTTTAGATTGAGCAAGAAGATAACTGAAATCCAGATGGAGCATTTACTATTTTGCCACTGAGCCTACACCTTAAAAAGTAATCTTTGCAAACGGACTCTGGTGTGCTCTGGGAAGAAAACAACAGGAAAGAGAAGGAGAGCTGCCTCAAATGAGCAGTACCAGCGAAGGTTAGCAGAAGACTCTCCATTTTACATCAACAGTGACATTCTTTTCCTTTGCAGATCCAAATTCCTTCATGCAATTTTCGAGCCAAACAAATGGGGAGGGGACTCACGGGCTCCAGTTTGCTTAACTAATTTGTTCCATCTGGGTTTATTATCCGTGTGTGTTTCCTCACCAACATCCCAGCCAATCTCCATCACAATGCATGGAATGAGCATCATGCTCATGGAAGGCAAACCTTGACAACAGTTAGGGAAGGACCAAGATCAAAGGGCTGGGTGAGAACCAAGAGCAGTCCTGTCAAGATGCCTTAACTCAGATTTGCAGAGTCCTGCACTACGGACCCTGGCTTCCCTGAAGCAAGAAAATGACACGGTTCAAGCAGCTGGATCACCACCACCAGGATGGCCTCCCGCTGGCAACCTCACTAATGTCTGACTTTGCACATCTGTTCTAAAAACACTCACCAGCACAGGCTGTGAGGCAATCCTGTCTAGCTGACCTGGCTTTGGCTGGGAAATTACAAGAGTGTTAATGACTGGTCGAGGTCATACTGACCCTCCGAAGACCGACACTCATGTCATTAGAGCCATCATCACTGGGACCTTATTCAGCATAGGATAGCTGGAGAAGCTGACCCAAGTGAGCCCAAGTAGAAGGGACAGCAAATACACGGTTCCTCTTCACTCCCCCCAGCCCAGTCCTCATGGGCTGACCTCCCCCAGTGGATATGATTTGGAGGGGGAAGAGGGTAACTTTTTAGAAATGAACGGTTGCAGTTGGACAGGCTTGGGTTGGCATCTCCGTTTTAACATTTATGTGCTGTTGACCTTTGCCAAATAATATGGATCTCAGTTTTCTCATCTGTAAGGGGAAGTAATTAAGTCTGACTTCATACATCATGAAGAGGGGCGATGGAAAGTGCCTGGGACATAATAACACCTCAAGGTCAGGAACCATCTCTTATTTGTCGTTAAGCACCTGGCACACAGTAGATCCCTGATAAATATCTCCTGAATGGATAGCCCCAAGACTAGCCCCCTTCCCTTAACTCTGTACGCCATGCCATTCGGTTGTGAGATGGAAAAATCAGTAAAGAATTTTTCCTGCTGTGCCTTTCCAGAGTTAAACCTGCTTCCTCTTAGGAGTTGCACATCAGAAGAGAGCTTCAAAATCTTGTCAGATAAAGGAGGGCTTTATAGAGCAGAACTCCCGAGAAAGTGTTCTGCATAACAATACACCCACAGCTTTTAACAGAGCACTTTCCTCCAATTCCTTGTCGATTCATTAAACTGACAGCTTGCCACCAGCATATTGATGCCTGTTTTCTATCTAACAGAAGCTGTATGAGTGCCTTGTGTTTAACCCACTCTATAAATTTGTAAGCAACTATATAAAAACAAAAAACTCAGAAAACAAAGGAAAGATGCTGGGCTGTTATTTCACTCAAAAACAATAATGACGGGGCGCCTGGGTGGCTCAGTGGGTTAAATCCTCTGCCTTCGGCTCAGGTCATGATCTCAGGGTCGTGGGATCAAGCCCCACATCGGGCTCTCTGCTCAGCGGGGAGCCTGCTTCTTCCTCTCTCTCTGCCTACCTCTCTGCCTACTTGTGATCTCTGTCTGTCAAATAAATAAATAAAATCTTAAAAAAAAAAAAAACAATAATGACTACCTCTTTTCTGTATTCCTCCCACTCTCATTGGGTATATTGGGGTTTGGGTTGTTTTCCCTTTGCTCAAAGAGTTTGAATTGCAGCAGCTTCTTCTCACCCTTTAAAGAAGGCTGTGTCTTAGGCCAGGGGCACTGATGGTACCAGTCCTCCCCCAAAATAAGGAGCTTGAGCCAAAAGGTAAATCAGTGCACTGCTTCCTTCTTTAAAAAGTCTGGCTATGAAAAAAATAAAAGTCAGCTCAACTAAACAGTGTGTTTAGTGCCAAAGCTGATGTACATTCTGGCACGATCTCCTTATGGACAGCTAACAGAGCTCCCAGACTGACACCACGAGGGGATCACACTTCAAGAAGCATAGTTCTTGGTTACAGAACATCCCATCTGCCTGACAGTGTACTGGACCGACCTTTACAATGGACTTCTGAGGGATTTTAGGCCACCTAGTATCCTAATCCCTTCTTTTGGTGAAGCATCCTGGTATCAAGGATCTGCCAGCCCCGCTCTCAGTGTATGGGATCCAGGCAGGACCCTGTCGAGCAGGGCTGGCCAAACAGTGCTGTGAGTCTCTGCAGCCACAGTGAGTGGTCCAGGAACACTGGGACCCAGGGCTGACCAATCAGCATAATTCCATCTTCCTGGTGAGCTTTCAGACCTGGGAAGGACGGTGGTCCTACTGATGTGTTCAGAGTGAATCCTGAGATTCCTGCAAGAACTACAAGAACAGTCTCCTGCCATCAGACTTCATGTTGTGAGGATGTGAGCCTAGAGTCAACAACACCCGTGAGGGGAGAGCCTGGCTGTGGAATGGAGCAAAGATAGCGCAGAACTGAAAGACAGAGAGACAAAACTGGGTTCTGAGAACGTCACTGGACCCCCTGGATCAAGCCTTGCCTGATTTACAGCTTTTCAATTCTAGGAACCAGTTCATTTCCTTTTTGCTTAGAATAGTTTATGAGCTTTCTATAACTTGTAACTAAAAGAGTCTAAAGTTACGCCTGACTGCTCTACCGTGGGCTATTCTAAAATCCACATACGCTGGCCCTAAAGAGACAAATTTGAAAAGGTGAAAGGTCTGGAGTCAGGGGAGCTGCCACGAGCTGGGGCTAGAGGCATGTTACCAAGACTTTCCACACCTGAGTTCTTCCTCTGTCAGGTGATTAGCGTCTGCCTCTTCCTCTGCCTGTCAGGTGACTGAGAATCACATAAAAAGGTACAGAGGAAATCACTATGGAAACATACAAAAAAGCACTGTACAAACAAAAAATACTGTTATTATTAGCACAACAATAGTTATTCAAACTTCAAAATCCCATAAGAAATTTTCAAAGCCTTTGAACAAGAACACATTGTTTTTCAAGTGAACGAACATAGCGGGTGAAAAGAAGAGAGGCAAACCAAGAAACACTCTTCACTATAAAGAACGCACTGCTGCTTACCCGAGGGGAGGAGCCTGGGGGGACGAGTTATATCGGTGATGGGGATTAAGTTGCGCACCTTTTGTGACGAGCACCAGGCTGCTGTATGAAGTGTTGAATCACTAAATTCTTCACCTGAAACTACTACTACTATGGATGTTAACTAAGTGGGATTTAAATTAAAACTTTGAAAAAATGCATTGTTTTTATCAACACCTGTGTTCTGCTCTACGAGGGGGAGCGCCCTCTGCAGGCCAGAGGGTGTTAAAGCGAAGCCGCAGTCAGGGAAGTGGACAGAAAAGAAGGGGCAGCCGAAGCCAGTGCAGGTCTCCGGCTCTGGGCTGAGCACAGTTAAGTGCCGTGGGTCATTTCTGGGGCCCACCCAGGACGTTTCTCCCCCATGGGATACATCATCCGATGACTCAAGCTTATGAATCACAAAAGAAAATTTATGATTTAATCACCACTAGTAACTCTTAAGCACTATTTTGCAAACTTCAGGGTTATCCTAACAATAATACTGTTGTGCAGGTAGGCGGATTTGGTGTTTGTTTTAATGTTTCCATATATGAGACCTAAGGGTCCAACATAACACCAGACTTTGCATAAAAAGACTAAACTGTTGCACAAAATTTGCATTTTTCCAAAAGTCAGAACCCAATCCTTTTCTGATAAAGACAGTATGAGCAGTCAGGGTACAAGACAGAAAGAGGTATTACTGGCTTTTAAACCTCATTCTGAGTCTCTGGTCAATGGCAGTATCAACGGATTCTCTTTTGATAGAAAAAATAATAACCCAGTTTTTGTATTTTCATATAAGGTAATTGGAAGAAGTTTATTTTTTTTAAAGATTTTATTTATTTATTTGACAGAGAGAGATCACAAGTAGGCAGAGAGGCAGGCAGAGAGAGAGGGGGAAGCAGGCTCCCCGCTGAGAAGAGAGCCTGATGTGGGGCTCGATCCCAGAACCCTGAGATCATGACCTTAGCCGAAGGCAGAGGCTTAACCCACTGAACCACCCAGGTGCCCTGGAAGAAGTTTATTCTTTACAGTTCCCTCCTTTGAGGAGCTCAAACCTGGGCAGCTGAGGTGGGAGAACAGGGGACAGTTGTTTTAATAGTGTCCCCATGGACTGGGTACCAACACCGTGCCAGGCATGTACAGGGCTACTGAGCCCAGCACTCCCCAGTCCATGTCACCAGCAGGCAGGGTTACAGTTCCTCAAAAGCAAGGAGCAGGCTGAGCCTGCTCTCCCTGCTCCCGAGGACAGCCTGTATCAAGGCAGAGTGGGCTGGCCCTGTCTGTGTCAGGCTCCATCAAAATCACCTTCTCTCCCCCTGCGTCTCCATCTACACCTCTTTGTCTTATAAAACAATTTGGCCCAAGCCTGTTATCTGGTCATCCTCAATTCAGGGAGAGGGGTAAAAGGCCCCACACTGTTCTCCAATCTAGATGTACAATTATGAAAGTTGTTTTGTCCCCTATTGATCTAAGCTGCAAAAAGTTAAAAAGCAAAGGGGAGGAGGAAAGAGAAACTGTCTCTCTAAAAAGTCTCTAACACTTACCAGTTTGGATAGTGCCCTGGAACCAGCATAGATTATACCCACAAACAACACGGAAGCAGGAAGCCAAGTCCAAACATCAGATCTGGGAAGAGGGAAAGAGGCCGTCAGATTTCTGTCACTTCCTGTCCGAAAGACCTAGTTGCAAGGCATGACCCTTCAGATGCACCAAATATGACAACGGTCCTTGTCTTAACATCTCTGGGCAAGCTGGGAAGTGTGACCCGTCTGTGTCCCCTGTGAGTGAGGGAGGCTGACAGAGCTACCCAGCTACCGCATCTGCTTCCCAGCCCACAACAGGGCATAGACAAGCTGGAGATAGAAGACAGCTTCCAGCAGTTTGGGAGAGAAAACGGATCTGATTTTTTTTTTTTTTTTTTAAGGGGCAGTGAACATTATTCTTTGGATTTTAAGAAGCCAGAGGCTTTGAACTCATGCCAAAGTATTAAGAATGTAAAAAGACTATTTACCTAGGCAATATACCTAACAGCTCCATGGAACCACAACAAAAGGAAGAAAGTGTCAAAGGACAGAATTCTAAAAAACGAATGCTAAGGGTGCCCACGTGCTGACGCTTTCCACCATTAACCTGGAATCTCTAAGGACTTCTGAAGGGTGCATTTCTTTTATTCAGTTGTGGCCACACCCAAAACTGCTTTTCTCAGTACAGTTTAGAATCATGCGTTCTTCCAAAAAAGCAGTATTCTGGTTTTTGCGTAAAGCACCAATCATTTGCTGCCCCCATCCATCACCAACACGGTCGGTCCGCTAATGCTAGTTCCGTAGAGTTATTCTAATAATAGACAGAAATAAATGAGACCGATCCAGCAGAATTTAACATAATAACCCCAGCTAACTCAATGAACTGCTCTCCTGGGATGGTCCCTGCTCGAGAAATGTTCTTTGTTAACTTTATTAGCACGGACAGGCACTCTATCTGTGATCAGACCCGCTTTTGTACGCTTCCCAGTCAACCTAGTGTTCAACTGTCTCTAGTCTCTAGTGAGGCTTCTGAACCCTACTTCCTGAATATATTCGTTCAGCAAATATTTATAGCAACTTGCAAGGTGCTGACAGCACCAGAATTACTGTGAACAGGAGGATCACAGGTAACATTTTTGATCACTTGTTACAAACGAGGCACTATGCTGAATGTTTTCTATGCTGTGTCTTTAAAAAATCCGCACAACATGGGGTGCCTGGGTGGCTCAGCCAGTTAAGCATCCAACTCATGATCTCAGCTCAGGTCTTGATCTCAGGGTTGTGAGTTCAAGCTCCGTGTTGGGCTCCACAATGAGCATGGAGCCTACATTAAAAAAATAAATAAGAGGGCCCCTGGGTGGCTCAGTGGGTTAAAGCCTCTGCTTTCGGCTCAGGTCATGATCCCAAGGTCCTGGGATCGAGCCCCGCATTGGGCTCTCTGCTCCACAAGGAGCCTGCTTTCCTTCCTCTCTCTGTGCCTGCCTCTCTGCCTCTCTCTGTGCCTGCCTCTCTGCCTACCTGTGATCTCTGTCAAATAAATTTAAAAAAAAATTTTTTTTTTTAATAAATAAATAAAATCTGCACAACCACCTTAGGAAGAAAATGTTATTATTATCCCCCTTGTGCAAATGAGAACACTGAGGCATAAAGAATTTAATAAACGTGCCTGTGGTCAGAAGAGCTGGTAATGGCAAAGACAGAATTTGAATTCAGGTCATCTGACTCTAAAGCCCTAGCTTTAAGCCACCCTTTCATTCTCTGCCCTCAAGGAGCTCATAATCTCATGGGAGACACTGACCTATAAATAAATAAGCTGCAAACACAGCATGATTTTGCAGACTGAGCAGCTAATTCCTGAGGAGTATTCTCTGTTCTTCCTGGTCCTGCTGCAATAAGAGAGGTCTGCACTTGCACCCAAAAGGGGAACAGAGAAAGGAAGATGCCATTCTCCATCCTCATGTGTCAAGCAGAACATCAAATCAATTGCTATTCTTCTAGGAAATGGCTTTCCCATTAGATATTAAGATCACAAGGGTCAAGGGAGACAGGTTCCAGGCCCCTGGCCTGCAGTGCACCAGAAGGCAGCCCACAGTACACACCGCAGGGAGCACGGGGGAGGTGGGGAGGGGGGCAGTGTGTGACACAGTGGGGTGCCCAGCAGCCGCAGGCCCGGTACTCTGGGACCTGAGCTCAGTGAGGCCCCAGGCAGTGCTCTGTTCCCTCTTAAACAAAGAAAATGCCTCCCCAGTCATATGCTCCAAGAGACATCCGGGCATCTGAGTGACCATGAATGTGAAAAAGAAAACACAGCTAGTAGACATCTTATATTTTAACCCTCTATCCTAAAAACAAAGAAATGACTTTAACTGGGGCCCATCGGTGGTTCAGTCAGTTAAGAGTCTGCCTCCACTTCAGGTCATGATCTCAGGGTCCTGGGATCAAGTCCCACATCGGGCTCTTTGCTCAGTGGGGGGCTTCTCCCTCTGCCTGCCGCTCCCCCTGCTTGTGCTCTCTCTCTCTCTCTTGCTCTCTCACAAATAAATAAATAAAATATTAAAAAGAAAGAAATGATTTTAACTATAAAAAATAAACACAGATCCAGTTGGACCAAAGAGACTTCTGGGAAATGTTACAGAGCAGCTGTGTGAGCATTTGGATGGAAGCATGGCATGTGACCCAGGCGCCGGGGCTTATGTTCTCCACAGTCCTCTCATTCGGGGCCCACCTCCGAGGTGGACAAAGCCAAAGCAACGTGCACTGATGGCGGAAATTTGGAGACCTGCAGAAGCAGCTGGTTGCCTGACCCCGTCTTGGCCCCCATGAGCTCTCTTCAGAGACAGCTGCCTCCCTCCTCCGCACACCAACAAAAAAGCATAGCTGCTGTAGAGAAGAATGAATACGAATCACTGGGGACGGTGTTACCAAAACAGACACAGGCAGAACCAGTGTGAAAGGATGGGGTGGTGGGAGAAAAAGAATTAAAAATCGAGAAGAATTCTGCATTCACATTGTTCCAAAGTATCAAAGTTCTCATTCCACTGAAAATCACAGGGTATACATTAAGTGCAGTTTATACAAGAAAACACTCAAGGGAACCCAGCAGACAATCCCATACACCAAGCAAAAGCCTTCCCATGAGATTAGCAAATGAATGAACATTTATACATCTTAAGTCAAAATAGATTGTTTCATCCAAAAATGCTTTCTTGACTTATCTTTCAATTAACCCATTAATGATCAGAGTCAGATAATATAAAACATATATATAATATTAACATGTCTCTCACCTCTCAAATAAACTGCAAGTTTCACAAAGGTGGGAGCCATGCATGTTTTGCTCATATAAATAAATGTCAAATATTACACGGATGAAGGTTTTAAGGAAACTAAAGGACTAAGCTGCACCATAAGGGCACCTGATTCAGTGTCAGTGAGGACAGGGAATACTTTCTCTAATAAGTGACATTTGAGGTAAAACTCAGAGTTAAAGTGAGTGCAAGGGGTGGGGCAGAGAAGCAGAAGGGACCCAACATTCCCCCCTTGGTCCGTTACTCACAGCAATAAAAGTCTCCTAAGGTTTTGGTTAGGCTTTGTCACAAGTTTGTTCTTTCCTAACTCTTCATTCCCAAATTCTTTGCAACACTGATCTCACTTAATTTACACACCAGCAGGAGAACCAGACAGACTGGCAGTCAAAGATGTGCACATTGCCTCCCTCCCAGAGAGAACCTGCCGCAAGGAGTCTAGGCCGCTGACAGGTGAACATCACTTGAAGAACTGTTTGCACTTGCTGCTTCAGAAATCAGACCTGGGCTCTCTGGCTTACAGGGTTCTCCATGACTATCCACTACTGTGCTACTCTAAGATGGACAGGTCAGACCTTTCAACAGTTACTTGGGGCAAATAAAGGGCAAGACAACTGAGTTTTCCATGTTTTTCCAGGTTGTGCGGAAACAAGGTGGGAACAAGGACTACAAGGGTGGTGCTTTTCTGTGCTTTTGCCATCTCTTGAAATATTTCTTTCTTTTTTTTTTAAAGATTTTATTTATTTATTGGACAGAGAGAGATCACAAGTAGACAAAGAGGCAGGCGGAGAGGGAGAGAGGGAAGCAGGCTCCCTGCTGAGCAAAGAGCCCGATGCGGGACTCGATCCCAGGACCCTGAGATCATGACCTGAGCCGAAGGCAGCGGCTTAACCCACTGAGCCACCCAGGCACCCGAAATATTTCTTTTTTAAAGACTTGTTTGACAGAGAGAGAGCGTGAGTGCAAGCACAAGTGGGGGGAGGGGCAGAGGGAGAAAAGAATCCCAAGCAGACTCCCAGTGGAGCCCAATGTGGGGCGGGATCCCAGGACCCTGAGATCATGACCTGAGCCGAAATGAAGAGTTGGTCACTCAACTGACTGAACCACCCAGGGGCCCCTTGAAATTTTTTTTTTTTTTTTTTATATTTCTTCAGGACAAAATTAAACTATAATTTAAAAATCCTAGTTAATGCTGCTAAAATGGAGGACTATTTTCCAGGGAAATAAAGCAGTAAGGATGGAAATCATACCTGGTTCTGGGCACTGAAGAGTATAACCTTATAACATGCACATGGTTACCCAAATCTTTGGGAATTATAATCAGCTCTCTTCACTGTCAAGGAATGTTCCTGCAGTTAGCTAACATTAGCCGAGAGTTCTAAGGGAGGGACAAACTTCATACATTTCTCTGGGCTGTGCCCTTTCTTCTAGGTGAGGTCCTCTAGGGCTGGATGTATCTCGGGCTTACTAGGTCACTAGACGGGGGGCAGAGGAAGGGTGCACAAGTCCTGAGCAGTGCATGGCACAACGACACTCAATAAATGTTCTGGGTCTTTCTACACATAACCCCAAAGACAGAAACCACTAGGGAAGATTGACAGACAGATCCACCTGCATAAAATGCACTGGTCAGAAAACACCGTAAAGAAAACCAAGAGATGATGAATGACCTAGGAAAAACTCCTGACAGCATATAAAACAGGCTGGAATTTCATATTCTTTTTTTTTTATATTTTATTTATTTATTTGACAGACAGAGATCACAGGTAGGCAGAGCGCAGAGAGGCAGCCAGAGAGAGAGAGGAAGGGAAGCAGGCTCCCTGCTGAGCAGAGAGCCTGATGCGGGGCTCGATCCCAGGACCTGGGATCATGACCTGAGCCGAAGGCAGAGGCTTTAACCCACTGAGCCACCCAGGCGCCCCTGGAATTTCATATTCTTAATGTATAATGAGTGTTCACAATTCAATTAAAAAAAAAAATCACAAAAGAAAAATAGTGAACAAAACCAGGTATTTGGATGTGTGTGAGTGAGTGAGTGTGTGTGTGTGTTACACATAAGAAATACAAATAGCTAATTAACATATGAAAAGTGACACATATATACACATACACACTACTTGGCTACACTTATCAAAAGCTTTAAAACTATGTGTATTCCATACAACAGTTAAAGGTAAAGTTACCCACAATGACCTTTTCATTTACAAGGAATATAAAGCTGCATTCTGGCCTCGTTGTTGGTTGTCAAGTGTGCAAAGCACCTCACGGCTGACTATTGCCTCCCGGCCGGAAACCCTCTCCCTCCAGGCTCCTGCATGGCTCACTCTCTCACATACTCAGATCTATGCTCACAAGTCCTCTTATCCGTGAGTCAAAGAACAACCCCCACTCCCGCCCACTAGAACACACTGAGGCACACACATCCATGCCGATTCCCCCGCCTGGCCTGACATATCATATACTTCTATTTTCCTTTGTTCCTCATCCATCTATCTCAACAAGAAGGTAAGCACTATGAGGGCAAGGATTTTTGTCTGTTTTGTTCATTGGGCACCTACCCCCCTACCAAGAACAATATCTGATATATATGCTAGACATTCAAATATTTGCTGAAGGAATCATCATGTATTACTTTGTAACTTAAAAAAAAAAAGATTTTCCCTTCTTTCTCTAGATGGGTACAAAGCGAAAAACAACAGCTACAAAACAAACCAGGAAACTCCAGACATGACCCTAACTCACATTTCTTCCCATGTTTTAGTGAAGCCCTTAAAAGACTTTGCTCTGAACAGGACTGCTGGTGCTTACAGCTACTAGGTTTTTAAGGGTAGGGATGAAAGTGAAAAATACCTATATCCTGCCATTTGCCTCTTTGAAACGGCCCTAATGGGGACTTCTAACAATAAACAGCAAACAGTTCTAATAATCAGTTGTAATCTCGAACTGGGACAACGGAAAACTAACTGCAATGAAAAACAAATAGGTTTTCTTCAAAAGGCATGAACTCCGAAACTTGGCATGGAGGCAGTCATTTTGTTTCCTATAATAATTTATCTTTTTTCCTTATTAAAAAGTCGTACCGGGGTGCCTGGGTGGCTCAGTCATTAAGCGTCTGCCTTTGGCTCAGGTCATGATCCCAGGGTTCTGGGATCAAGCCTGCATTGGGCTCTCTACTCAGCGGGAAGCCTGCTTCTCCTTCTACCACTCCCCCTGCTTGTGTTTCCTCTCTTGCTGTCTCTCTCTGTCAAATAAATAAATAAAATCTTAAAAAAAAAAAGTCATACCTATCCATGCTAGAAAATTTTCAAAATACAGATAATCAAGAGAAACATTACAATGACCATCCCACTACTCAAAGATAACCAATGTTACTACCTCACTAGGTCTCCCTCCAAACAGTGCCCATATGCACGTATATGAACACTGCAGTGAAGATGGGATCCTACTATACGTGTTGTTCCATCATCTGCCTAACATCTTTCCAAAAAATCATCACTAATTGAGTAATATCACTAATTGAATGATAGGCCATTGCTGGAGATAAAAGTTAATCTTCTTTTTACTATTCTAATGCTGCAATAGTTATCCTTGAATACACTCCCTTTTCATATTTATCTTTTTGCAGTATCAGGATAAATTTCCTGAAGTGGAATTGCTGTTCAAAGATCCATGCACCCAGGTGCAGGACTGGTTACAAAATTATCTTTCAGAGAACTTCCCCTGGCTCTACCCTCTGCTATGGGCTACATGCTTGTGTACCCCTGCCCCCAAATTCAGAGGTTGACATCCTAACCCCAGCGAGATGTATTTACAGGTGGGGCCTCTGGGAGGTAATAAGGTCATGAAGGTGGAACCCTAATGATGGGATTAGTGCCCTTTAAGAGACAGACCTTGCTTTTTCTCTCTCTCTCTTTCTCCCTTCCTTCCTCCCTCTTCCTCTCCACTGTGAAGGATACAACAAGATAGACAAGAAGAGGTCCTCACCAGAACCTAACCATGCCGGCAACCTGATCTCGGACCTCCCAGCATCTAGAACTGTGAAAAATCAATGTTTGCTGTTTAAGCCACCCAATCTTCGGTATTTTTGTTATAGCAGCTAAAGGTAAGATTATATATATTTTTTTATATTTATATTCATATAAATATATATCTATATATAGTGTGTACTTAGCATATTTACATATATATATTTATATATTTATTGATATATGACATATATAATCTCCCACTACAACTCTAAGATTCTACAATAGACAAATACCTGCACATTAGGAACGAACCAGGCACATTTTCTCCATCTACAATTTAAAAGGTGGCATCATCTGGGCCTCCCATGCTGGCTTATTCTTTCCTTATCCTATGTGCCAAAAAAGGAGGCAAGATGGAATTAAATCCTGAGGTGGTGCTGGAAGAATCCCAGGTCTCTGTGGTACGGGGACCACTGCTGAGCCAGTGAGCGTGTATATCTGTGCACGTAGGGAGGTATCTCTGAGCAACTCCTGGGGGAAAGGACTATTTGCCATGGGGTCTGGTTTGAAAACTGTGGTGATAACATAGTTTTTCTTACATGATTTGTAAGCACAAGTATCGCATCTTGTTTGAGTCTTGGGTTTGTTTTTGTTTGTTTGTTTGTTTGTTTTTTTGCTTGTGCACACTCTCTTGTCCCTAAGAACCCTGATAAATAAAGCATTTTACAAGAAGCTAACAATAGTCTGTTGCCATGAATTATAAAACTGCTGTTACCGAGATGAAGGCTAATTAAATTAAATCACTTGTTTTTCAAATAGAGCATGCATTATGGAAGGAACATCTGCTCCCTCAAAACACTCAGAAGTTTATTTGTTCATGGATAACTGAAGGGCTCCTTGAGCCAAGTTCTTGAAAATTCTCTGCATTATGCTGACACCTAGTGGAACTAAAGACAGTTTCCAAACATAAAAATACCAAGCCACCCAGGTAGCCACAGGGTTCATGAATTGCCTTAAATCTTAATACCTCACAACTCTAGTCAATATTTGCTTCATAGTTTACAAGGACTTCTGCATATATTCTACTCCCCCTCTTCTTTTTTCTTCACCCTCCTCCTCCTCTTCTTCCTCTTCTTCTTCTTTTTTTTTTTTTTTAAAGATTTTATTTATTTATTTGACAGACAGAGATCACAAGTAGGCAGAGAGGCAGGCAGAGAGAGAGAGAGAGGAGGAAGCAGGCTCCCTGCAGAGCAGAGAGCCCGATGTGGGGCTCGATCCCAGGACCCTGGGATCATGACCTGAGCCGAAGGCAGAGGCTTAACCCACTGAGCCACCCAGGCGCCCCTCCTCTTCTTCTTCTTTTGACTTCTACATATATTAACTCCCTACTTACAGCAGATGCCTAGATGTCATTTTTTGGGTCCATTTTTGGTGAATATGGTCATCCAAGAATCTTATTCACTATTCTTCCTCTTTCCTACTATTCTTAGACCTTTCCTCCTTCATTCTTATTCTTTCTCTGACTCACAGAGGGTCAACTCCCTTGACAAAGTTCAGCCCTAACATTACTTGAACTCAGGAACTCCACGATGGTACTGTTTTTCACAAAGCATAACGCAGAACAGGAGTCCTCGAACTATGGCCCACAGGCCAAATCCCACCTGTACCATATTACCATAATGTATGCTTTAAACATCGTACAATTTTGACAACTATACCTCAATAAAGCTGAAAAAAAAAAAATCCTGTCATTCTACCATCCCTAACCTCGTGGACTCTTCCTGAGAACTACCATAATCACCACACAAACACCAATCAGATCTTATTCAATATTATGTCCCTTCAGTAGTTCTCCACGTTTCCTGAGAACCCTTTGAAAGCTGGTTTTGTGATTCCCCAAAAGTAATTCCTACATATATATCTAAAGCATTCCCTAGACAACAGGGGAAAAATATCAAAAATACAAAAATTTGAGTGTTAACTTTCCTCGGAGAGCAAAGGCAACTGTTCATAAAACTATAAAAGTCCCTCAAAATGAAATGAGAACACATTAAAACATACTTGAGAAATTCCAGCCACCAGAAATTCCAACCACAAGGCAACCAAGATAGCTTACCTTGATGAAGGCAAGCTATCTCACTGAAAAATAAATGATCAAAAATTTTAAATTTTTTAAAAATTTAAAAAAATAAAAATAAAAACAAATAATCATAAAAAGAACTATATCCTAAGTGGTTTATAACTGTTCATTTCTTTAGGGACAGGGCCAAGTTAATTTGGAGGTTTTGGGGGGTTTTTTCAATTTTTTTTTTTTTTAGATTTTTAAAAAAATGTATTTATTTGTCAGAGAGAAAGAGCAAGTGAGCACAAGCAGGGAGAGCAGCAGACAGAGAGGGAGGGAGAAGCAGGCTCCCTGCCAAGCAGGGAGCCGGATGTGGGGCTCGATCCCAGGACCTTGGGATCATGACTTGAGCTGAAGGCAGCCGCTTAGCCAACTGAGCCACCCAGGCATCCCTAATTTGGAGGTTTTATTAAAAAAAATTTTTTTTATGGATCTCCAGCAAAGATTCTCAATGGAAAATGAAGGAGCGAGGCTTTCTTCTTCATCTGTTATAAACCTCTGGTCAGGGACACCTGGATGGCCTGCTTCTCCCTCCCTCTTTACCTCTTCCCTTTGCTTGTGCTTACTCTCTCTCTCTCTCTCTCTCTCTCTCTCGTCCACACTCTCTCTCAAATAAATAAATCTTTTTTAAAAAACACTTTAAAAATTAAAAAAAAAAAAGAAACCTCTGGTCACAAAGGTATAGTGACATAGAATTATTAACTTAGAACATCTCATACTTGGAAACTTGGGAGTTAAAAATTTGCTGTCTTAGGTATAGTGAACAAAAAGTAGTAAGAACATTAGAAAGTACTTTCCAAATGTTTCTATTTAAACATGTAGACTGGTAATTAAGGAACCAGAGGATGGTGTGTAAAGTCTCCAATGACATCATACTTGATTCTAGAAGCAATGATTCCAGAATCTAGTAAAGAATGCCGTGGTTTCACTGCCAGATGTCCAGTCACAGTGTTCTGGATCACATTTTGGAAACAAACAGCCTAAAGCACAGGACTTCAACAGCTGCTAGAAAAATCACTTCGACGTTCTGCAATGGTTTGGCAGTGACAGTAGCTACCATAAAAGGACAGGCTAATGCCTAAAAATCAGTGCTATCTTCCCCAAGACAGAACTCCTCAGGGCATCGTCCAACACTTCGTAATAACTGGCTGCTGAGTAAAACTGGAGAAGATGTATCCCATCAGGTCACTCAATGGAGTCAATATATGATGTGGCCAGGGACTGACCAACACAGCAAATGTGGCATCTCTGCCAAGTAGGAAATGTGGTGCCAGTTTCTGTGACTTGTTTTAAGAGGAAATCTGGGAGTCTGCCATGCTCCAGGCTATAAGGAGGCTAAACAAGCTCTCATGGCATATGTTATTAAATAACGATTTGGGGGAGCACCCACCAGCCCCACTGGTACATTCCCCACTCTAAAATGATCTCAGGGTCTCCAAGCTGTCTGCCTGCTGCTGTTTTCATCTTTAATAGAGTCCAACCTCTGCTATCCCCACCCAAGTGCACAGTCACACAGCAAAGCTGGTCTTGGGTTCTCTATGAATACAATCAGAAAGCTGAGCCCAGTAGGAAACAGCAACCAGGGCAAACACAAACCTAGCTCAGGTTTGTGGGCTGAGACCATGACCTGAGCAGAAGGCAGAAGCTTAACCCACTGAGCCACCCAGGCGCCCTCCACAGAAATTTTTTTTAAGTATGAACCAATAACAAATTTTAAGAAAACATGGCTAAAGTAATGTATTAGGGGTTTGTTGCTGTTGTTGTTTTAGAGAGACTATTATTAATTTCAGAGGCAGATTTCAGCAATTCATCAGTCTTATATAACACCCAGTGCTCATTACATCATGTGCCCTCCTTAATGTCCTCTCCCAGTTACCCATCTCCCAGCTCCTTCCCCTCCAGCAACCCTCAGTTTGTTTCCTATGATTAAGAGTCTCTTATGGCTTGTTTCCCTCTGTGATTTCATCTTGTTTTATTTTTTCCCTCCCTTCCCCTATGATCCTCTGTTTTGTTTCTTAAATTCCACATATCAGGGAGATCATATGACAATTGTCTTTCTCTGATTGACTTACTTCACTTAGCATAATACCCTCTAGTTCCATCCATGTCATGGCAAATGGCAAGATTTCTTTTTTTTTTTTTTTTTGATGGCTCAGTGGTATTTCATTGAATATATTTCATTGAAGATATTCCACATCTTCTTTATCCATTCATCTCTTTAAGGATATCTGGATTCTTTCCATAGTTTGGCTATTGCGGACTTTGCTGCTATAAACATGGGGGTGCATGTGCCCCCTTAAATCACTACATTTGTATTAAAGTAATGTTTAAAGTACTATTTTAGGGGCATCTGGGTGGCTCAGTGGGTTAAAGCCTCTGCCTTCGGCTCAGATCATGATCTCAGGGTCCTGGGATCAAGCCCCGCATTGGGCTCTCTGCTCAGCAGGGAGCCTGCTTCCCCCTCTCTCTGCCTGCCTCTCTGCCTACTTCTGATCTTTCTCTCTCTGTCAAATAAATAAAATCTTTAAAAAAAATTAAAGACTATTTTATGAAGTAAATAATTCACATCATAAATTGCTAAGAAAATTATCAGGAATACTGTAAACAGAGTAGAGGACCCATGTTGATGAGCACCAGTGGACCCCAGTCCCCAATGTGATAGTTCCTTCATACTAGTCCAGTCTCTTGCCTCTGTGAGGGAATAAATGGAACCATCTGGAATCAGGATGCTTCATTATTTAACTAAATATTAGAACAATCATAGGCCTTGTGAAATCAGGGTACTGTTTGTTTAAATGAAGACCCAGTTCCCACTGAGCCATTTACCATAACAATGGAGTATAAAGTAAGCCCTCTGCTTAATATCACATATAAAATCCCAAAAGTATCTTTATTTTGTGAAGGTGAGGATGTTATTCCAGTGAAGGTGACTGACCTGATCACTCAGTAGGGCTGTTTGCCTTGTCCATATAAACCTTGACTTTATTTGCTTTTCATTCTGTGCATCATTTCAGGGGAGGCGTAATGCTCTGAAAGAATTCTGAGAATTTATCTAGGTGAGGCACGAATGCATAGCCAATTCAAATTTTAATTTTGGCTGAAAAATGATGCCATGGTCTTTGAGATTTCTTTTAAATCTATTTCTTTTAAATCTACAAGTTGTCTTAATAGATTCACAACAACTAATTAAATGTGTGATGTGAAAAGGACCCTAGATCAGAATAGCAGGGGGAGGGACATAATAAAGGACATTATTGAGAAAACTGGAAAAATATGAATTTGGTCTGGAGATGAGATACTAGTATGGCATCGATATTAATTTCCTCATTTTGATTACTAAGCTGTAGTCATAAAAGAAAACGTCCTTGCTCTTGGAAAATACACACGAAAGGGGTGCCTGGTGGGGGGTGGAGTTGGTTGGGTAACTGACTCCTGGTTTTGGCTCAGGTGGTGATCTCGGGGTGGTGAGATCAAGCCCCACATTGGGCTTTGCACTCAGCATGGAGTCTGCTTGGGATTCTCCATCTCCCTCTCCCTCTGCCCCTCCCCCTTGTGTGCTCATGTGCACTCTCTCTCAAATAAACAAATCTTTTTTTAAAAAAATAAAATACACACTAAAGAATTCAGAAAAAAAGAGGCATTTTACTCTTGAATCTGCAATTTACTCTCATATAGTTCAGGAAAAAAAATATATATATATACATATTTCTCCCAAGAGCAAATGGTGGGAGAGGTGAGGTAAAATAATAATTGAGAGACATGAGTAAAGGATACGGACGTTCTTTGTGGCATTTCTTTTTTTTTTTTTAAGATTTTATTTATTTATTTGACAGAGAGAGAGAGATCACAAGCAGGCAGAGAGGCAGGCAGAGAGAGAGGGGGAAGCAGGCTCCCCACTGAGCAGAGAGCCTGATGCAGGGCTCGATCCCAGGACCCTGAGATCATGACCTGAGCGAAGGCAGAGGCTTAACCCACTGAGCCACCCAGGCCCCTGTAGTATTTCTAACTGTTCTGTAAAGTAGTAAATAATTTCAAAATTAAAAATTTACCAAAAAAATTTTAAGTTGATTTAGAAGCTTATTTCCTTGCTCTCATGATCTACAACAAAGCCCAATTAATACAGTGTTATAAAGTGTGTCTCTTGATTAATTTTAGTATTATTTAAGTAACTGACCAGGAAAACACTCATTGAGTTCTATGGGATTATAAAAGCACTAAAATCTCAAGGTTAGATGGGAACTAAGAGATCAAGTAGCTCAAATAAACATCCCTGTTTCCCAATGTAACACCAGAAGAAATTAAATAGGAGGAGTCAAGATGGCGGAGAAGTAGCAGGCTGAGACTACTTCAGGTAGCAGGAGATCAGCTAGATAGCTTATCTAAAGATTGCAAACACCTACAAATCCAATGGGAGATCAAAGAGAAGAAGAACAGCAATTCTAGAAACAGAAAATCAACCACTTTCTGAAAGGTAGGACTGGCGGAGAAGTGAATCCAAAGCGACAGGAAGATAGACGGCGGGGGGAGGGGCCGGCTCCCGGCAAGCGGCGGAGCAACGGAGCACAAAATCAGGACTTTTAAAAGTCTGTTCCGCTGAGGGACATCGCTCCAGAGGCTAAATCAGGGTGAAGCCCACATGGGGTCAGCGTGGCCTCAGGTCCCGCAGGGTCACAGAAGGATCGGGGGTGTCTGAGTGTCGCAGAGCTTGCAGGTATTAGAACGGGGAAGCCGGCTACAGAGACAGAGCCGAGGAGTGAGCTCTCAGCTCGGGGTTACATTGAACCGGTCTTAGGCTCAGTGAGCTCAGAGCGCAGCCGGAGGCCAGGGAGATGGGAGTAATTGGGCGCTGTTCTCTAAGGGCGCACTGAGGAGTGGGGC
>NW_019154092.1:18773997-18821965 GCF_002288905.1 Enhydra lutris kenyoni
ACCCCTGGGGATAAAAATATATGTTTATAAAAAATAAAAATAAAAAATAAAATAAAAAAAAGAAGAAGAAGAAATTAAATAATGTGAAAAGAAGCCAGGGTATGAATCATGAATCAAGCAAGAAAAGGTTGTTCTACCTTGAGCTGCTGTTGATCTTGGCCCAGCCCAGCTTCCATGACACATGAAGCAAAAGTCCACCAACTAAGGTCTGCCACCTGAAAAGGATATGAACCCATGTGAATTTGAGAGAGTGCTACGGCCTCAAACACAATCCAGCCTCAGCAGATCCATTGGTTCACACAAATATACATACCAAGCCTCCCTCCAACTCTGTTCTCCCACTCTCCCCTAACTGGCATCCCAGTTCCCAGACCCCTCCTTCTCAACCTGTTCTACTCTCGAGTCCAGCTGTACCGTTCCATGCTGACACTGATATTCTTCTTTCTTATTCTAGACTAGTCCCTGACCGATCTCACCCACAGTCCCTGCTTCCCTCATTGCCCTGCACTGATGATTCCCAAATCCCTGTGCTCCCCCGAAGACCACCACCCTGACACCCCACAAACTCCCAATGATAACCTACCTATAACATTACCTTGAACTTCCCTCCCCCATCCTGGTCTACCGCCCCTGTCCCTAATCAGCCACACCAAAGCCCAGAAAATCCTGTTGCACGTAATCCCCATCACAGCTCTCAAGGGCCACGCCTTCCCCTCCCCATCCCTTCGGCCTCTGCCTAATGCAGACTCCCATCATGGTGCACCCAAACCTAGCATCAGTCCACTAACAGTGTCCCTATCCCCAGGAATGTCCCGCAACACCCATTCTACCTTGCAGCCACAAGGCTTGTTCTAGAATGCAAACTTAATGTTGCCACTCACTCATTTTCAAAATGGTTGATTCTTCCCAGGTGGCTGGCAGCAACTCCCAATCTCTTTTCTGACGTGACACACAGGGGCCCACAGAGCTCACGGGAGACACACTTCCTCAGCATGAAGAGCCCAGGGGGAGCCCAGGCTGTAAATGACACACCCCTGCCCCTCCCATGACACAAAGCACAGCAAAGTTCAAAATGAGCAAGAGGGTACTAGTGGCATAACTTCCCCTTGTTTCACTCTAATTGCTTTATTTTAGGTGAGTCATTCATAGACCTCAAAACCTCATTTATGACTCGAGACACCTCACCTCGGAAGTGATTACAACACACCCGTGTCTTGTGACGTAACGCAGGAGAACGGCTAGCCTCTAAGATAAAGTCAATTGTGTGTGATACACAAGCCTTCCCAGACTTGCAGTCCCCCCTTTCCAGGACCAGCTTGTCCTCCTGCTACAGGCATTCCAGCCACCGGGAACAGCCCATAGCCTCGGAAATGTGCCAGGCCTTGCCATACTTCTAAGAGTTTCCATGTGCTGTCCTCTTGACCCATCAAACGCTCCCATCTCCTTGTGTATTGGCGAACACCTGTTCATCCTGTAAGATCCCATTTTTATTTATTTTTTTTTTTTAGATTTTTTTTTTTATTTATTTATTTGACAGAGAGAAATCACAAGTAGGCAGAGAGGCAGGCAGAGAGAGAGGAGGAAGCAGGCTCCCTGCTGAGCAGAAAGCCCGATGTGGGGCTCGAACCCAGGACCTGGGATCATGACCTGAGCTGAAGGCAGCGGCTTAACCCACTGAGCCACCCAGGCGCCCCAAAGATCCCATTTTTACGCCTCCTTTGTGAAACCTTCACTGACCCAGCCAAGCAGGGCAGACAGATATGGGTCATGCCCTCCAACAACGTTACCTAGAGCAGTGGCACTCAACCATATGGTTCTCCCTAGGGGACACTCAGCAGTATCTAGAGACATTTTTGGTTGTCACAACTGGGGGTGGGGGAAGGGATGGATTGCTACTGGGATCTGGTGAGTCATAGCCAGCGATGTTGCCAAACCTCCTACAGCATGTGGGACAGCCCCATAACAGAGGATTACCCAGTTCAAAATGTCAAGAGTAATTTGAGAGATGACAGTGGCCTGGGAAGGGGCAATTTGGATGAAGAAGGCAGACAGATTCTGAAGATGTTTAGGAGGTCCTGGTGGTTAATTAGATGTTGGGGATGAAGGAGACAAGGGAATCGACTCCCAGGTTTCTGGGAATTCTTCAGTCAGGCAACTCGATGGAAGGAACCATCCACTGCAATAAATTTAAGGAATAGGCAGGAGAGAAAAGAAAGCTGCACGAAGGCAGGGATCTTTGCTTTCCCCATTGATGTACCTCCCGTGTCTAAAACAGGGCCGGGCACGTAGTATGTACCCAATAAGGATTTGTAGAATGAGTTAGTCCGCCCTACCATGCACCTCCTACATGCCAGGCATTGTTGTGAGCACTGGGGATACTCTGGTGACAAAAGAGATTTAAAAAAAATTCTTTCATTTGTAGACCTTACAATCTGTCAGAGGGGGACATTCAGTCTGACCCATCCAGGGATATGCAATCCGGAGGCAGAGATCCTCCCTTCCCACCTAAGTTCCCTAAGTCTCTCTTCCTGGAGAGAACTGTCAGACAGGCAGGACCAGAAAATGATTCCTGTTCACTAAAAGAGAAAACAACACCCCAGCTTTATTGACTGAAATACAGTGGCTCCCCTCCCCCCTTACTAGTGGGGGATGCATTTTAAGATCCCCAGGGGATGCCTGGGGATCTTAAACTGCAGATAGAGCTGAACCAAATACGTATTGTGTTTTTTCCTACACATACGTGCCTATGATAAAGTTTAACTTATAAATTAGGCCCCACAGGAAATTAACAACAATGACCAATAATAAACTAGAACAATTATAACAATATGCTGTAATAAAAGTTATGTGAATGTGGTTTCTCTCTCAAAATCTCTGTATTCACCCTTATCACGATGCTGCAAGAGGATAAATGACTAGATGGTGAGGTGACGTGAGGTGAATGATGTAGGCATTCTGATGTACCTGTAGGCTACCATTCACCTCTGACAGCAACTCAGGGGAGAATCATCTACTTCCAGACAGAACTGACCGTGGGTGACCGAAACCGCAGAAAGAGGAACTACGGATAAGGGGGCTACTGTGTATGTAATCATAAACAATATTTTTTAAAGTTTTTTTATGAAATATTTGAGAGAAACCTGACAAAATCATTCTGAAGTTTACCCAGAATAATATATTGGTGATACCATAAAGAACAAAAATCCAAAAGTATACAAAAGGAAGTGCTCGAAAGTCTTCTTCCCTTGCCTGTCCGCTCTCTGCACCGTTTCCACCTTTTCCTATGGTTAACTGCCCTGGGTAGTTTCTTCACTTATTTTTTTTTTTAAGATTTTATTTATTTGACACGGAGAGGAGATCACAAGTAGGCAGAGAGGCAGGCAGAGGGAGAGAGAGGAGGAAGCAGACTCCCCACTGAGCAGAGAG
This sequence comes from Enhydra lutris kenyoni, assembly GCF_002288905.1. Taxonomy (NCBI): domain Eukaryota; kingdom Metazoa; phylum Chordata; class Mammalia; order Carnivora; family Mustelidae; genus Enhydra; species Enhydra lutris. Next base: position 18,777,424 of record NW_019154092.1, read on the forward strand.
CCCAACACGGGGCTCGATCCCAGGACCACGGGATCACGACCTGAGCCGAAGGCAGAGGCTTTAACCCACTGAGCCACCCAGGCATCCCACTTCACCTATTTTTAAATAAGGAAAACATACACACACACTTCTACACGATGCTATTGTGCTACCCTGTTACAGACTTGCTTCTGTCCCCCATTAAATGTATTTCGAAAATCTTTTCAATACCTGAGTGTCCTTATTATTTTTATCATTTGCATAGTATTCCATTAAGGATATAATATATTTAATGGGTTCTGTAGAGATGAAAATCAGGTTGTTTAAAAAATGCTTGCAGTCACAGAGCAGCATATTTCATTTCGTACATATTTCATTTACAGAAGTGCAAGCAAACCTCTCAGATAAATTCCTGGAAGTAGAACCGTGGAATTGAAGGATTCAGACCGTTGGCAACAGTGTTACTCACAGATACTGTACCAATTTGCTGCCCCAGATCCATGCAGCAGAGCACCTGTTTTCTACATCTTCATCAGGGCTGTGTTACCAAATTTTGAAATTTTATTTTGCAAATCTTATAGGCAAAATACGATTTTTCAATAGTGTTTTAATTATGTCTTTCTTTTGAGTGAAGAATCATTTGTAAACAGAGATTTTTTGCTCAGCGGGCAGTCTGCTTCCCCCTACTCCCTCTACCCATCCACACCGCTTGTGCACGCTTTCTCGCTCTCTCTCTCTCTCTCTCTCGTTCACTCTCTCTCAAACAAATAAATAAAATCTTTAAAAAGATAAAATAAAATCTAGATTTAGGGCACTAAGATTGTATAAGTGTAACTTTGGGCAAGTTATTGCTTGTTTTATTCATAGTGAGTATTCCCTGGACATTTGAGAAGAGGGTATAGTCTCTATTTTAAAGATACAGCCTTTGATATTTACCTATTAATTGTATTATTTAGCTTATATATATACATACATACATACACATACATGAACACTAGTTTTTTGTTTTTTGTTTTTTCAATTGAACTGTTATGGGAAAATAGTGGCAAATTTGTTTCCTATTATTTGCATGTTTCTATGTATTCCTGATACTCCTGCCCCATTGTCTGGCTCATAGATATTCATCACTGTTTTACTTTTGTTTTGAACCCCACACTCCAACATGTCTTTTCATGACATCTATAACATGTCTTTTCATTGTGAACTGCATGCTTTAACATCCTGACACATCTTTAGCATCCTAAAACACCTTCATATGGTTAGTGCTTTTTGTCCTGAACCTTGTCTGGCAAAGATCATGACCCCTGTTTTCTTGTTCACATTTGTATATATATATATATATTTTCTTTTAAAGAAGAATGAGGGATGTCCTGCTCTATGACATATCTAAATGCTATAATAATTAAAACAATTTAGTACTAGCCCCTTTTCATAAAAATGACAAATACTCAAAGACAGACCCTAGAAAAATAACTTTAAATATATTAATAACCCAAAGGCAAAAGGAAGGATTATATAACAAAATATAAAATATAGGGCTAGTATATGGGGCACCTGGCTGGTTCAGTCAGTGGAGTGTGCAACTCTTGATCTTGGGGTTGTGAGTTCAAGCCCTCCGTCGGGCTCCAGGGCGAGCAGAGTCTGCTTGAGATTCTCCCTCCCTCACCCTCTGCTCCTCCCACTCATGCTCTCTATCTCTCTCAAATAAATAAATAAACCTTTTTAAAAAATTTTTTATTTATTTATCTGACAGAGAGAGACAGCTATACAAGGAACACAAGCTGGGGAAGACAGAGAAGGAGAAATAGGCTTCCCTCCAAGCAGGGAGCCCAATGCGGGGCTTGATCTCAGGACCCTGGGATCATGAGCTGAGCTGAAGGCGGCCGCATAATGACTGAGCCACCCAGATGTCCCAATAAATAAACTTTAAAAAAAAAAAAGAGAGAGAGCTAATATAAGCAAAACTATGGGAGGAATGATTTCCTCACACTATACCACACATTTAAATAAATGAAGAATGATTAAAAATTGAATAAAGCTGTAATGAAATGTAGGTAAATATCTACATGAGCTTGAGATGGAGAAAAATAAACATGAAAGTAGTGGTACCAATCAATCATCAATATTTGTCCACTATAAAAATTTAAAAATTTTTAAAAGATTTCATTTATTTATATGGGAGAGAGAGACAAAGAAAGCAAGCATAAGCAGGGGGAGAGGCAGAGGGAGAGAGAGAAGCAGGCTCCCCACTCAGAAGGGAGCCCGATGCGGGGCTTGATCCAAGGACCCTGGGATCATGACCTGAGCCGAAGGCAGACACTTAACTGACTGAGCCCCCCAGGCACCCTAAGACAATTTTTTTTAAAAGCTTGAGTGGAGGAGTGCCTAGGTGGCACAGTCAGTTGAGCCTCCAACTCTTGGTTTCAGCTCAGGTCGTGATCTCAGGGTTGTGAGATCGAGCCCCACATCAGGTTTGCCCTCAGCACAGAGTCAGCTTGAGTTTCTCTCTTCTTTTCTCTCCCTCAGTTCCTCTCTCCCAAGCTCACGCTATCCCTCTCTCTCTCTCTCTCTAAAATAAATAAATCTTAACTAATTAAATTAATTACTTAAAAAGCTTGAGTGCGGATGAGGTGAGGAAGGGAAATTTGAGTATCAGAGCACTCCATGCTGCTTCTACCACATCTCCATTGTTGACCTATGTCCACACCCCTTTTTCCTTCTATCTTTTTTCTAAGAATGGCATTCTTCAATCATAAGACCACACACTAGATTTATCTGTAGTTCACTGTTGCTTCCTTCTTATGTCTTAGCAATAAATTTTCTACGATGGCACTTAAAAATATATTTGAATAATCAAAATAAGTATGAACAAAATGAAAAGCCAAAAGACAAACTGCAAAAAATGAAATTTCTAATAAACATGATGGACAAGTGGTTGGCATTCTTAAAATAAGAAGTCATTAAATTAATAAGAAAAATACTAAAACCCCAGTAAAAACAAAAGGGCAAAAGCACAAAGAGACAATTCACTGATAAAAGCGGTACAAGTGGGTAACACACATAAGAAAATGGTCCAACTTCGGGGCACCTGGGTGGCTCAGTGGGTTAAGCCTCTGCCTTCAGCTCAGGTCATGATCTCAGGGTCCTGGGATTGAGTCCCGCATCGGGCTCTCTGCTCAGCAGGGAATCTGCTTCCCCCACGCCCACCCCCGCTCTCTCTGCCTGCCTCTCTGCCTACCTGTGATCTTTGTCTGTCAAATAAATAAAATCTTTAAAGAAAAGAAAATGGTCCAACTTTATGAAAAATGATAAGACAAAACAATGTGATACCATTTGCGGTTCACAAAATCATCAGAGAAGGAAAAAACAGTCATGGTTTGAATACAATATTATAGAAACTCCCACAGACAATGTAAATTGGTAACACATTTCTGGAAAAGAATTTAATATTCAGGAGGGATACTAATAAAGTTCATATTCTTTAACCCAAATTTCTTATATAGGAATCCATCCCAAAGAAATAGCTAGAAATTTGATAGACTGGAATGTAAAAATCTCTGATAACATTGTTGTTTTTATTCCCCCTGAAATAGGACACAATTTAAATGCCCATTAATAGAATGGCTAAACAAATTACGGTATGTCTATTTCATTTAAAAAATCTATGTACTCATTAAAAATATTTTTTAAAAGATTTATTTCCTTATTTGAGAGAGAGAGAGCATAGGAGCAGGGGGAGGGGGAGAGGGAAAGAAAGAATCTCAAGCAGACTCCCTGCTGAGCTTGTAGCCCACGGTGGGGCTCGATCTCACAATCCTGAGATAATGACCTGAGCAGAAATCAAGAGTCAGAAGCTTAATCTACTGAGCCACAAGGCACTCCTAAAAATATTTTAAAGAACAGCTAATGATGCTGTTTGGATATGTCCCACAAATGTGTATAAAGAGCATAAAAGATACTCACCCTTGGAATAATGTAGGGTAGGTAAATTTCAAGACAGACAGGACATACTGAAAAACAAATACCAGATTAATGGACATTTTCAAATTATCGAGAGTTGATTGTATAACTAAATAAATCCCTATTGAAGAAACATAAATACACTCAGGTTTCAAAAAGGCTTTTATCTACCCCCCCCTGCAAATCACACACTAGGCAAAAATTTTTAAAAAGAAAGACCTTCCAAGTTATAGTAAAAAGACTGGGTCTGTTTTTCCCCAGTATTGTCAGAACCCTGACCACCTCTTGGTGGAGAAATGGAACTGGGACCATCAGCAAATTGGGATGAACAGCAGCTGGGTCTCTGTTGTGGATGCCCAACCACATAGCCTCTTTCCAGACCTCAGAAGTGCCATGTTGGAATTGCACCAACTGGAAAACACTGGCCGTGTCTCTTTTCTCGATATCCACGTTATCTACGGTCCAACTTATCTAAAAATCCAAACCCCTTCTCTGTTTCTCTTCAAGCAAGAACTGCATCTTAGTAGTCTTTATTTCCTTCATTTTTCCTTCATTTGGGGAATTTGGCTTTTGCATTCTAAAGATCTTTTTTTTTTTAAACTAATTCTGCATCATAATTTTTTTTTGCGCTTTCACATTTTAAGGATTTTGTAAAACCAACCCAACTAAGGTCAACATGTATTTCAATTATGTCTTTTACAATACTTCATGAATGAGGGGGCTGTGTTTTGTTTTCTGGGTATCTCTTCCTATTTTTTCCTACTATTGAACACTAAGAATTTTTGTAAAGTTTAAAAGCCATTAAAGGCTATAGACAGAGACTCTACTGATTTTTCACATGATCTAGAAAACAGAATGGACTGGTATTGGGCAAATTTACATACTTATTTTTTCCCATGAATTAACCTACACATAGGCCTCCTCATATGAGCTCCTAAATGTCACAATCACAACTAACTGCTGAGCTCTGGTCTATAGTCACTAGAGATGGACCTCCTTCTTTTCTGAAATCAATTTACTCACATAATTCCATATCCTCTGCCCCACCTTTCCCTGATATTTTCATTCCAAAACAGAGATAGAGAAAGGATAAAGTGACTGTCTAGGCCCTGGGCTCCTCACCCTTAACAACCTTCAGGAAGATAGTAAATATTTATTTAGTTTTTTGTCTGCTGATCTTTTTTGTTGATACTGGGGAGTAGATGGAAAAATGCTGAAGCTCTAACCTCATCTGGCTAAAGAGGAGTGAAGAAAGAAATCTCTGACAAATGGAATCTAAGTCCTAGTATTTATTCATTCAGCAATTCTTCATGTCACTGAAAAGTGTTGCTCAGAAAAAAATGCTCTTTGGTGGAATAGCATTGAGCGCACCTCCAGGAAAAAGGAGCAATTTGGGAGCCTTTGAAAGGAGAACAGACGTGCACTTTGTCTCCAGGCTGAAGGCTTAATAGCTGTAAGGGGAAGAAGGACCAGCGGCTGCCTGGGCCCTGAGCCTGGTTATTGCCAGAACCTCCCAGAGGCCAGAACAACAGGCCACTCAGACTAGGTCAACACTTGCTGTTCAAACTAAAATCAACCATTCATTTACACTAGAATCGATAAGACTAAAATTGACACGATTTTTTTGAATGAATTTTCTTTTTTTTTTTTTAAGATTTTTATTTATTCATTTGACAGAGAGAGATCACAAGTAGGCAGAGAAGCAGGCAGAGAGAGAGAAGGGGGGGGAAGCAGGCTCCCCGCTGAGCAGAGGGCCTGATGCGGGACTTGATCCCAGGACCCTGAGATCATGACCTGCACTGAACGCAGAGGCTTAACCCACTGAGCCACCCAGGCGTCCCTGAATGAATTTTCTTTTTACAGCCACAGACAGAAATAGTTTGAGAAGGAAACTATACTGAGAAATAGGAAAATTAAAAAAAAAAAAAAAAAAACTAGCATAGAGTCTTCTAAAAACTGGAAGAGAGGACCCTGTCCTGTAAACACAAAATGATCTACACTAATTCAAAAGAAAATTCATTTGGCAGAGGCTATAGGCTGGGGGGTCCACAGTACAGCTCTTTTCTCATTTGGCCCCGACTTGGTCCAAGCCAACCTGTGATGGAGGCCAGAAAGAAGCATGACTGTCTTAGTTGAGACAATGGCATAATCTAAGAGTTACAAACTCCCTACCTGAGTCCCATTGTGAAGGACTACCTCTCCACCCCCTACCTGGGCCTCATATCTGCTTTCCCCTACTCTGAGTCCACTTCCCTTTTCCCCTTTATACAACCTTACCTCCCCTTCTCTCTGCCTTCTGCCATTATTCTTCTGCTTTCCATCTACTCGGACACTCCCAAGAGCCCTGAACCAAAGCACTCCAAACCATAGTGGAAAATGGAATAGGGTTTACTGTTTAAATTCTGAGGGTCCTTGGGAATCTATGATTTCTATTACTCAGATTAGATATTCCTAGAGACATGATAGTTTGGTTTCTTTTTATCTAGCACCTTGAGGCATGACGCACATGGAGGGTACTGTCTTTATTACACTGATCAGAAAATGGTGCAGGACCCCAATAAATACAAAAATAATGCCACAGATGCAAATGTGAGAGGGTATACATTTCAGTGAACTAAATGTTATCTGCCTGCTTAGATACTTTGTTTGACTGTTTGTTAACCAATAATACCACTGCTCCTGCTCGTGGATTTGCATGAAAGACTTGTCACTCTTCCCCTTCTGATGATTATAGAGAGATAAAAGAAAGGTCATTCTGTTTTTAAATGAAACATTACCAATACATTCATCAGGTTTACTAGACAAATTAGAATAGTTAAATGAAAAGGGCAGGATTTCACAAATTCACTTATTCCAGAAAAGGTGCCACAATAAATCTTTTAGTTTAGCTACCTGTTCAATGAGGAAAAGACAAATCCATTAAAAGCTAATAATCATTGTGTCATACTATAAGCAAAAGATTGTCTCTCCTTCCTTCCGTTTCTCCTAGACTAATTACCACTTACCTTATTTACCATGATTTGGGGCACTTGTCCAACTACCTAACATCATTTCGATTAATCCTCAGAACAGCTCTTTGAAGAGGACTTGCTAATCTCATCTTAAAGTTAAAAACTTAGGTTTAGAGAAATTAAGGCCCCAAAGACCAGGTTAAGTGAAGCCAGGATGCAAACGCATCACTCCCTCCCGGAAAGGTACTATGTATGGATCTTCAAAGGCCCATCACCAGAACTAAAAATCAACTGGACATGGGGAAGAAGGGTTCTGGCACATCCTCTAAGTATACAGAAGACAGCCGCTCACATTAAGAGAGAAGGTATTAGGAAATGCTATTTGTTAAGTTTTTTTTTGTTGTTGTTGTTTTTCCAGAGAGCAAGAGGGGTTTGGTGTTTAGGAGGCGGTGGAGATCCCACAGTGGGAAAAGGTAGTCCTGGGCCTGGTATTACCACTTTGTCTTGGTGTCAAGCCCAGTGTCCAGGACAGGAGGGGATGCCCCACTCTAGCTCACAAAGGTCCAACATTTCCCTGCATGGTACCAAATCCAAGGCCAGTTTGCCCCTCCTAGCAAAATAAAAAACATGGTACCGCTGCTTTTCTGCCTTTTCATAAAAAGGGTTTCATAACATTACTTTAAATAAAATTAGCTTTATATTTTACTTTCAAAAATAATTCCACAAAATACTCTTGAATATACTGGAAATATCTGAGAGATACTGGAAATGTCATTTTAAAAAAAGGGTTGGGAATTAGTGGTGTAAGAGAAAGATGGAGATGTAAATGGACTGATCTTTTCTATGTAAAAGCTTCCGGAATCTTGTGGGTTTCTGGGGCAGGGTGTGTTTCAGAAAAGAAAGCAGGGTTTGTCAGATTTCCTCTTCTCTTCCTTCCCCGAGAGAACAAGAGCCAGTTGCTCTCTTTCCCTTAAAAGTAGTATGCACAAGCCAAAATTAAGTTCCTGGGAATTTGCCAATCAAAAAATTCGGTGTCCCAGGAAATGTAAGGAATGCTTTACAGTGCGGGAAACCGGGCCAGTATAGTCCAACGAATCCTATTTCTGAACAAGGATTCCATACAGAGTCAGCTTCCTCTCCACCATCATCAGGAAAAATCAGATTAACAGCTGGAGGCCGCATCTGTTCCACGTCCCACGTGCACTCACTGCCACCCCGCGTCCGCCCCCCTCACCTTGTTCGTGAGGTAAGAAGCCAGGTAGCAAGTGCAAAAGGTGAGGCCCACCAGGCACCTCCTCACGGACATCGGTGAGCCCGCGCCCCTTCAAGGGGACCCGCGGGGGAAGCTCCGCGACAGCCTCCGGGAGCCGGGCCACCGCCTCTGCTGCCAGGAGAGCCACGTGGCTCCAAGCTCGGCCAATCCGCGCGGGGACCGCCCCCTCCCCCACCGCGCGCCTGCCTCTTAAAGGGATCCGGCCTGCGCTGCCCCTCAGCTACCCTGGGCTGGGCGGAGGAGATCGGAGGAGAGCTAAGGTCAACCAGCGGCAGCTGCGACTGTCTGTGGAGAAAGGGCGGACAGGAGACACCGTAAAAAAAAGTCGAAAATGGTAAACGAGGAAAAATTATTACCGTTTACAAAACAGTTCACGACACTCCACCGCCGTTTAAAGAAAAATGTTTATCGCTCTCTGTAAACGGTGAGACCAAAATGATGTTCATACTCTACTGAATTTTCCCCATGTTCTACATCGAGTCTGTATTACTTTTGCAAACGACACCAAAAAGTTAATGAAAACTATTATTTTAAAAGAAGGAACACTGAGGAGCTAGAATGAGTATAGTTTGTTTGTTTGTTTGTTTGAAGAGAAGTCATTCCGTTGTGTAGAAATTTACATAAAATCAGAAATCCTCCCAAAGGTAGAGTTTCAAGCACTGCCCCTATCCCTAGTATATTGGGTGGAAATTTTACCTGGTTAGGCTTCTGGCAAACAGGCGTTAACATGCCTGAAACATGTTGATGGACTTTGTCAGGAACTAGAGGTACAAGTGTTCGCCACCAGCAGAAACATAGATTTTGGAAATGCACCACATACCCTGACAACTTCACTTCTTAAATTTTGTATTCCCTGTGTAAAATTGTTTATCAAACTATAAGATCCAAGCAAACACTAGATGTATTGCCTCTACATAAAAGATAAACTGGGGCGCCTGGGTGGCTCAGGTCATGATCCCAGGGTCCAGGGATCAAGTGCCACAAGGGCTCCCTGCTCCAGGGGAAGCCTGCTTCTCCCTCTCCCACTTCCCCTGCTTGTGTTCCTTCTCTCGCTGACTCTCTGCCGAATAGATAAATAAAATCTTTAAAAAATAAAATAAAATGTAGAAAAACTAAAAAGTAATCTTCCCTTGACATTATTTTAGTAAACCTATTTCAGAGCTAAATAATAAATAGTCTTACAAAGAAATGTTTTGCCCAGTAGAATTTCTTTGAACTCAATAGCTGGTACTTACTTGATGTTCTCTGAGCACATAAACAAGTTTGGGCCCTATTATTTTCCTAGTTATTACCTAACTTACTTTTTTTGACAGAATTTGCTTAACAAGCAGAAACAACCAGAACAGTAAAGAACCATGCAAATAAAGCTGTAGCGCTTTTTTTTGTAGCAAAAGTGCTGATAGATCGTTCCAGAGCCATTGATCGTTCCAGAGCCATTGATTTTTCCACAGCTGTATTATTCTGTTTCACAAAACAAACTAAACTAAGACTGAATGAAAATAAAATCATCAGGTCTTACACTGTCGAACTGCTTGATGTATATGAGATTGAGTTAGACCTAAACACACAAAAAGATTTAACCACCCATGTTGTTAATTGAGATCTTTGAGACCAAAAGATCATAGTTACTAACCTGTTTTTTGTTAATGGAACCAAAAGTGCTTAATACCCCTCAGGAAAAAAAAAAAAAAAAAAAGAGGGAAGCTCAGATATAACAATGCCTTTGGGGGTTTTCCCCCCAACAAATCTCTCTTTCTTTCTTTCTTTTTTTTTTTTTTTTAAGATGTTATTTGACAGAAAGAGAGAGACAGTGAGAGAGGGAACAAAAGCAAGAGGAGTGTGAGAAGGCGAAGGAAGCTCCCCACTGAGCAGGGAGCCTGATGCAGGGCTCCATCCCAGGACCCTGGGATCATGACCTGAGCCTAAGGCAGAGGCTTAACTGACTGAGCCACCCAGGCGCCCCCCAACAAATATTTTTTTTAAGATTTTATTTATTCATTTGACAGAAAGAGATCACAAGTAGGCAAAGAGGCAGGCAGAGAGAGAGAGACAAGGAAGCAGGCTCCCCACTGAGCAGAGAGCCCAATGCAGGGCTCGATCCCAAGACCCTGGGATCACGACCTGAGCCGAAGGCAGAGGCTTTAACCCACTGAGCCACCAAGGCGCCCCCAACAAATCTTTTTAATAATGAATTTTTTTGACAGCACACATGGAGAATTCTCATAAGATGGCAGAAGCAGCAGCATGCTTTTGGAAACACTATAAAACCCACTTTAAGAGTAGACAAGCGGGACACCTGGGTGGCCCAGTTGGCTGAGCGACTGGCTCTTGATTTTGACTCAGGTCGTGATCTCAGGATTGTGGAATTAAGCCCTGCATTGGACTCAGTGCTGGGGATGGAGCCCATTTAGGATTCTCTCTGCCCCTTCCCTACCCTCTCTCTCTTTCTCTAAATAATAATAATAATAATAACTAAATAAAAATACAGACAAACATCAATATTGCTTATGAAAATAGATGCAAAATCCTCAACAAACTCTAGGGAAAGGAATCCAGCAACATGTGAAAGGAGTACGCACACCAAGACCAGTGCGATTTTCCCCAGGAATGCAAGATTGGTTTAACATGCAAAAATCAATTCATGTAATACATCATATCAATAAAATGAAGCCACCCTCTTTAGCCACTCAGGCGCCCCTTCAGATATAGTTTAGACAACAAATCCTGAGCAAACGACATGAAAAAGAAATCCACTTAGCCACATTTTCATATTTAAATTCATATTTTGATTGCAATTAAAAAACATAACAAATTCACTATTTTAACCTTTTTAAAAAGATTTACTTATTTACTTTAGTGAGAGAGAGCACAAGGGGGAGGAACAGAGGAAGAGGGAGAAAGAATGTCAAGTAGACTCCTCGCTGAGTGTGGGGCCTGATGGGGGGGCTGTCTCCTGAGCTGAAACCAAGAGTCAGATGCTTAACCAGCTGTGCCACCCAGGCAACCTGAACCTTTTTTTTTTTTTTAAGATTTTATTTATTTGTCAGAGAGAGAGAGAGAGAGAGAGGGAGGGCACACAAGCAGGCAGAGGCAGAGAGAAGCAGGCTCCCTGTGGAGCAAGAAGCCCGATGCAGGACTAGATCCCAGGACCCTGGGATCATGATCTTAGCTGACGGCAGTGGCTTAATCGACTCAGCCACCCAGGCGTCCCCAACCTTAACCATTTTTAAATGCACACTACAGTAGTGTTAAGTATATGCACATTGTTGTGCAACATATCTCTAGAACTTTGCATCTTGCTAAACTGAAACTCTGTGGCTACTGAATAACTCCTCTTTGCCAGTTTTCCCCCAGCCCCCAACAACCACCATGCTACTTTCTGTGTCTAAGAATTTGACCACCTTAGATACCTCTTGCAAATAGAATCAAATACATATTTTTTATTAAATATTATTCTCCTTTCATTGTTCCTTTACAGTCAGAGTACTATACCAATTTTTTATATATTGTGCAGTAAAGGAAGCAAAACAGAAAACTTGTCATTAAAAAGTGCCAGTGGATTGCATAGGGATCAGAATCATTGAGTCCCAGCCAAACCCCACTGAACCATATCCATAACATTGCATTCTAGCAACCTTTTTTTTCTTTTTCTTAAGATTTTATTTTTAGGTAATCTTTATACCTAACATGGAGCTCGAACTCACAACTCCAAGATCAAGAGTGTCATGCTCTACTGACTGAGCCAGTCAAGTGCCCCAAGTAACCTTATGAAAATATTGAGTCGTTGCTAAATACACCACAGAATGTCCTGCCCCTCTGCCTTGTCTTACAGAATTCCTTCTCCTGAAGCTAGTGTATAGCTTCTCTCCAACCTTCACGGCATAGTTTGGAGGCACCTCCCTCCTCCATGCAGCCTTTCCACAGTTCATTAACCGGCTGTGGGTCCTGAAACATCCACTGTCTATAGCTGTTCTTCAGCAATGACTCATGCTCTCTTTTGAAATAGAACTGTAGGGCCCCTGGGTGGCTCAGTGGGTTAAAGCCTCTGCCTTTGGCTCAGGTCATGGTCTCAGGGTCCTGGGATCAAGCCCCGCATCGGGCTCTCTGCTTGACAGGGAGCCTGCTTCCTCCCTCTCTCTGCCTGCCTCTCTGCCTACTTATGATCTCTGTCTGTCAGATAAATAAATAAAATCTAAAGAAAAAAAAAAGAAAAGAAAGTGTTACTGTGCTATTCTGTAATGTCATGTGAATACATTTTCTCTCCAGCTGTATCTGATAGTTCTTTGTTTCTCCCACAGGCCTTCAGGAGTACCCTAGGCAGTTAATAAATATTTGTTGATTGTCTGAAACAACTACTTGCAAATAGACTCAATCAGTTTCAGTATTAAAGACTAAAGAGTTTTATAACTGTTCTCTTTATTTTTTTAATTATTATTTTTTTTAAGTAGGCTCCATGCCAACATGGGGCTTGAACTCATGACCTCGAGGGTTGCATGCTCTACCAGCTGAGCCAGCCAGATGCCCCTGTTCTCTTTAGATACCGGAATCTGCTGATTCCATGTGTTTAGGCAGTGCAAATTCTAGAACAGCTAGAGCTGTTCTCTGCTGAGCACCAGTGAGTTTATCAAGAAATAAATCTGGAGTAAATCTGGAGCTAAATCCATTAAGCATTGTGCTTACTCCATTTCACAGCGACATGGCAGTCACACCACTCAAGGACTGATTCGTAAATAACATAGGACTATATGCCATTGTTCGAAAACCACATTTTTTATATTAATAATACTTATAAATGTGACCTGTGAACTTTTTCAATCTTGTAAATTTCATTCTATCTTCCTTTTAAAGAAGTATACGGTTGGTGGCAACAGGGATATACCTTAAATCACTAAAATCACTTAAATTTTTAACCCACAGGCTGTAGTCTAACCTGGAACTCCATCCCATAGTGAAAAAACTTCCCTTATGACTACAGCCTGCCTTCTCTAAAACTTGTGCTCCCTCCAAGACTGTTCATCTCGCTCTGTAATAAGGGTCAAGGAATAGGGTCAGCATTCTTTGCTATCTCCAGAAGAACTCCCATGTAATCCTGCATCCAACCCCTCAGGAAAATGGCTCTCCTCTGGCATCTCTGCCCATCCCTCCCTCACTCTGTCTAAGCTTCCTTACCAGCATCTTCTGCAAACCTCTGGGGTATAATCTGCAGCTGCTTACACTCACCGCACTCCACCCCAAGCCCTGCTGGATCTTGCTGGATGATTTTAAGGTCCATGTGGATCACCCATCCAACATGTTGACCTTTTACCCTGTTCCCTTAAGCTTCTGAACCTTCTCCTCACCATTGCTTCTCAGTGGCTTTGTCGGCACTACCTCTGAAACTCTTAAATAGCACTCTCTCTCGCTTGCTCTCTTTCTGTCTCCTCTGAGGTGAAATTCACCTAACATAAAGTTAACCATTTTATTTTTTTAAGATTCATTTATTTATTTTGGAGAGAAAAAGAGAGAGAGAGAGAGAGAGAGAGAGCAAGTGTGCAAGGGAGGGGTAGGGCCAGAGGGGTAGAGAGAATCTCTCCAGGATCGTGAGCTGAACCAAAGGCAGACACCTAACAGAGTGTGCCCAGTTGGTTTCCTTTAAACGCTACTCTCCTTGGCTTATAAGATGGCCACCCTCTTGCTAACCCTTCACATGGATGTCCGTCTGTGAGCAGGTACCCTAGATGTCTCTTTCCCATAAGAACATCAGTCATACCAGATTAGGGCCCCACCTTACTATCATTATTTTACCTTAGTCACCTTGTTGGGACCTTATCTCCAAATAGTCTTACATTCTGAGATACTGGGGATTGAGATTTCAGTGTGTGAGTTTGGGGGGACATGATTCAATCCATAAAAGTTGCTTTTCGTGGCTGAATAATATTCTATTGGGTGTATATACCACTTTTTGTTTATCCATTCATCCACTGATGGACATTTCGATTGTTTCCACCTTTTGGCTATCATGAACAATGGTTTCATGAACATTCAGGTACAAGTATTTGCTGAGTACCTGTTTTTAATTCTCTTGGGTATATACCTAGGAGTGGAATTGGTAGATTATATAATTCTATGTTTAACTTTTTGAGGAACTGCCAAGTTGTTTTCCACAGCAACAGCACCATTTTACATTCCCACCAGCCACATGGGAGAATTCTCCACATCTTCACCAACTCTTGCTATTGAGCCCACTACCTCTTCACTCTTCAACTCCATTAGGGCATTTCTCCCACTGAATTTCTTCACTCAACTTCATCCACATCTCTTGTCCCTTAAATCCTTACATTCCCCCTAAAAGCTATCTCCATTTTCATTTCTTTCCACAGTTAATATAAACCACGTAATTCATCATGTGTGACATTGACTCCCCAGGTGTCAGTTTTCCGATCTATAAAATGGGGATGATAATATTCCTCAGAATTGTTTTAGGAACCAGATGAGCTAGGGGACACCTGGGTGGTTCATCGGTTAAGTGTCTGACTCTTGATTTCAGCTCAGATCATGATCTCAGGATCCTAAGATGGAGCCTTGCTTTGGTCACTGTGTTCAGTGGGGAGTCTCTGGAAATTCTCTCTCTGTCTCTCTCTCCCCCTCTCCCTCTCGCCTTCCCCCCACTTGTGTGTGTACACACTCTCTCTTTCTCTCTCCCTCCTTCTCTCTCAAATAAGTAAATAACTCTAAAAAAAAATAAAAAAAGAACCAAATGAGCTAACTGCTTGAAGTGTTTATTTCAACACATAGTAAGCATTCATTAAATGATAGCTATGATAGTGACTATCAGATTTCTAATTTTGACCCTTACCCTTTCTCATAAACTCCAGGCTGCCACTGGTCATTTTCAACTGCATCCATTCAGTTCATTTCATTCACAGATATTTATCGGGGCACCATACTAGGCAATGGTTACAACAGTTAACATAATAAACATGGTCTCTGCTCTCAAAGAGTAAAAAGAAAATAGGCAAATAAGTGTGTGTTTATACATTTGATAGCTGCTATTTTCATAGGCAACTTAAGTTTAACATCAAAATTAACATTATCTGGGGTGCCTGGGTGGCTCAGTGGGTTAAAGTCTCTGCCTTCGGTTCAGGTCATGATCCCAGGTCCTGGGATCAAGCCCCGCATCAAGCTCTCCGCTTAGCAGGAAGCCTGCTTCCTCTTCTATCTCTCTTTGCCTGCCTCTCTGTCTGCTTGTGATCTCTGTCAAATAAATAAATAAAATCTTTAAAAATATTAACATTATCTTCCCTCCAAACCAGATGTTCAGACACCACCATCTACCCAATTAACCAGCTGAAAAATCAGAAATCATTTCAACTCTTGGAACTTCATTGAGATGCCTTATCTCCCATTCCACGACTACCCCTATTTGGTACTTACTACCAACATCAAGCACCAAAACCCAAGAATAATATCTTGGGAATAGGAGCAATGAGATAAGAGTTGGGATATTCCAAGTCGCCTTATAGAAATAAATTTCTGAGACCTGAAATTAGTCTCAAACTATTAACACATTTAAAGAACGTGTTAGTGGAAGTCCAGGCAACCCTCATCATTAATCACCCCGCAGGTTTTCCAGTCACCAGCCTTACCTCTCCCCATTCCACCCATGAGACAGCTGTCAGAATTATCTTCCTAGTTAGCAAATCTAAAAACATTATTCTTTCCATTTAAAATCTTTTAACGACTATTGTCTAAACTCTGAAGTTCTCAGCATTAAAATCTCTTTGACCTGGCCCTTCCTGCATTCTCCAACCCCATCTTTTACTTTGTCCTTTTTGAATTCTGCATTCAGGCTACATCAAACCACTTGCCCTTTTCCAGTGCATGTTGTATATAGTTCCTCCTTCTGTGGAAGCTGTCACTTACCCTACAGGTTATCTTAGTGATGCAGGCTTATCTTGCAAGACTGAGTTCAGTGTCATAAACTCTAAGGAATCATTTCCGAATGTCTGAGTAGATCTGACCTCTTTCCTTTATGTCATCCCTGCATATACTTTGATCATAGCATCTTTAACAGTTAATTGTACTGTGTTTATGACTTCAAGGGTCATGAGGATGGGCACGTATTTTTATTCATATGTCACATCAATGGTAGGTACTAAAGAGAGCACTCAATAAAAATGTGTTGAATAAAGTGATCTAGAACAAATATCCAGATTCTTAGTTCTACTTTTGACTACTTGTCCTTTTCTGAAACGTCCCCCAAAGGCCCCTCACTGGCACATTTTTGTCATGCACTGTGCCTCAGCCTTTCTTTCTGATCTGCTCTTTTCCCTTTCATCTTTTAGTTTAAAAATTCTTGGCTAATTTAATAGGAAACTCCAATAACTTCTCTTGGTTGATTCTCCCTCCTGTTTCTTTCTTATCCAAAGTTGAAAGATCCATTTAGTTTCTGGTTACAGCCATTTTTCTTCAACTATAATACCCTAGTTATAATTCTTTGAACCTTAAGAGGGAATGTGATTTCTACACACATTCACATATATGAGCAACATTTGCCAAGCATAAATCTGTATCCTGCCATATAGTTATAATTTCACTTTATTTTAATTTGAAGTTTTCGGAAGATTCAGAACATGTTCTGATCTGGAATGGCAAACTGTGTGCTAAGGGAAACCATCAAGGTGGGCATCCTAGGGATCTCAAGCATAGACAGTCAGGGATCCTGGTTCGGAACTGCAATTTAAGGAGAACATGGTTATTCAGTGTTTATTACTAGAATGCCTGAAAAGTCAACATGTACACATAGAGCTAGTCCCCTAGTCCAGGATGCCTGGGTTCACCACTCCTTTGTTTTGCTACTCAGCCCTGTGACCTCTAGCAGGTTACTTCAGCTCTGTGTGCCTACATTCCAGTAAAATTGAGATCATGCTAGAAATAAAGTGCCCCTCAGTGAGAATTAATACAGTACTTTGGACAATGCACCAATATTGTAAGTGAAATGTAATGCTTAGCTATTTTTATCTGGTCACTTTATCAGAATCTACAAAACATCTCATCAAAACCTTTATTACGCCGTCCTATTTTTGCTCAATGTTCTGTAACACATTTAAAATTTTTCACTTTTGTGTCCCGCTTCCTGACGACAAACCGCAGTAACAACAAAATCCGACCTCTCCACACCAACTATTTTCTGCTCCCCATGCCATCCCAGTTCAGAATTAACCCAGAAAATAAAGAATGGAAAGAAGCAGCCTCGTTTGTTTGTTGTTACAACTGAGTAACACGCAGCCTAATTCATTTTAACTGGATCCAGATGCTGTCTCGGGCAGCGAGGTAGGGAAGGAAGGGGAAGGCGATGCGGCAACAGGGTACGGCCCGGCCAGAGGAAACCACACCCAACGCCAGCTCTGTTGGGCACGGGCGACTGCGATCATAACTTTGAGCCAGAGGCCAGAGCAGCCCGAGCCGGGGGCAGCGCCGGAAGTGCGGGGGCGGGGAAAGGAGGCAAAAATCGGGAACCCCCGGCGGGCGGCCTATCAGAAGCCACGGTCCCAGCGGGGTAGGCGGAAGAGAAGAGATGTAGTTCCGGACGCTGCCGCGCCGCCATCTGTCACCTTAGCTCCGGCACCAGCAGCTCGTGGCCCCAGCCCCGCCGCCTGTCTCCTCGGCGGAGGCTGCTTCCCGGTCCTGCCACCTGTTTGCCCTGTTTTCGTCGCTGTCTTCTTTTCCAACATGGATCTGGTCGGAGTGGCATCGCCTGAGCCCGGGCCCGCAGCGCCCTGGGGACCCAGCAAGGTGAGTGATGGTCGGAGCTGACGCACCTGTCTTGATCACCCGGGTTGGTCCTCCCGGAAAGCCCGGAGAAGGTGGCAGGCGCTGAGGCGTCTTCGCAGGCGACTTGGGGAAGTTCTGAGCGGGACTTTGGCGACCTCGGAAGGTGGGGACAGGTGGCGGGGTTGCCGGGGTGGGATGGGAAAGGTGGGGAGGGCGGCCGGAGCTGCCAGTGGCCACTCTTGGCGGGTTGGGCTCTCTGCGCCTTGATTTCTGAATCTCCGTAGCAGATATTTGGGCAGGGCTGGCTTAGAGACGCTGACGTTTGAGGGAAGTCAAGCACGATCTTGTTTTTCACGGGCCAAGTGAGTCAGCCGAATGGAGCCCGACGGGAAGGTCGTTTTGGCAGCTGTTTCTTTAACTTGACAAATGCAGTTATCCGAATGAGGCAGTTTCTTGTTTTTGAAACAGTAAAAGGTAAGTCCAGGCGCACTTTTCTCCCCCAGGCTAATACTCGGGTGTACGTACATATTGTAAAAAAAAAACAAAAAAAAAAACAAAAAAAAACAAAAAACGGTTATGAATTCTCATTATCTGCTTGGCTTTAACGTTTAAGCTTTTTCCTATAATGACCAACTGTTAGGTTTATTTTACATTTGGTTTCTGGTTTTCAGACTGCTCCTTTGCATGATACTTTCATTAGAAGGATGAAAAGACTTCTGCCGCTGTAGTGAGGGGTTTGCTTGAAAGCAAAAGTGCTTCAAGTGGCATGTTGTGTTCCTCAAATTAAGGTTGGAAAGAATCCAACTTTTATGACTTTCTAATTGTTTTTCACGTGGTGTCACGGAACATTGTTCCGTTTAAAGGATCACTCATTTTATTAGATCTTTAAGCTAGGCCTTAACAGAGAAGAGAGAAATATTTGACTATTAAAAAGGAATTTATGAAAGTTTCATTAAAGTTAATTTTATGAAAGTTCTCATACAACTGTAGGGAGAACTTAAGATAATCCGTTGGCAAATATGGTTATGTCTCCATGTTATTTTGTGTTATTTCTTCTATTAAGCCTTGTTTACAAGGCCAAGATCAGTAGACATAAAAAGACAAAGTTAGTAGCCAGATATTAATAAATGTATGCTTTACATGTTAAATTCCTCCAGCTAAGCACCCCAAAGGCTGGTAAAAATGTCAAATGAGACAAACATTAGTCAGGATACCTAATGTCAGAACAAATTTCACTTACAAAGCTAATTCAGTAATAAAATGCTTGTTATTAGTCATATTTTCATTTAAGTATGCATCATCAGAAATGGAAAATGGCATTTTCATCATTCAGCAACAACAACAAAAAATACTGAGGTTTATTGATGTTCTACTGGGAAGACAGCATTTTCATAGTCCAGACAATTAGATGCTACAAGTATCTCTTAATACTTTCCTCCTCTAACCTCTTGGAAGACCTAAGTCTTTATCAGAGGCTTCATGGATGAGGTGATTTGAAGACCTTGAAAAATGGAAAGAATGTTTAAGTCCAGCGATTCTTAAAACTTTTTGGTCAGGACTATTTTACATTCTAAAAAAAATCATTGAGGACCCCAAATTGTTTATATTGGTTACATCTATTGCTATTTGTCATATCAGAAATTAAAACTGAGCTATTGAAACATTTTTATTTAAGTGATTTAAAAGTCATTATGTGTTAATATAAATAACATTTTTATATGTTAAACGCCCCCCCCATTTTCCAGAATAAAAAAAATTAGTGGTGCAGTTTTGTATTTTTGCAACTCTCTTTAACGTCTTATTTCTTTTAAGATTTACTTTTCTTTTTTTTTTAATAAACATATAATGTATTTTTAGCCCCAGGGGTACAGGGCTGTGAATCGCCAGGTCTACACACTTCACAGCACTCACCATAGCACATACCCTCCCCAATGTCCATAACCCCACCACCCTCTCCCAACCAAGATTTACATTTTTTGAGAGAGATGAGAGAGAGAGAGAGAGAAAGCGAGCACACGCGCACACAGGAGCGCGTATGAGCTGGGGGAGGTAGAGAGTAGGAGGGAGAAACAAGCTTGGGGATCCATCCCAGGACCCCAGGATCATGACCTGAACCAAAGGCAAACACTTAACTCACTGAGCCACCCAGACGCCCCTAATGTCTGATTTAATAGAAGACCTTTTTTCAGCCTGTTGTGGTATGTTTTATTTGAAGTATATGAAGAAAATCCATCCTCATGGATGCATAGATTATAGCAGATAAAATCAAAGATGGCTAATAAAAGCATGGTAGATGTACTGAGAACAAACTGAACTAATCTCTAAGAATGCACATTTATACCCTAAACCTACTACCTTAGAAAATTTTGGAAAATGCGAGAATATTCAAATACACATTCCACAAGCCATCAGAGTGCTGTTATCAGATATGTTGTAGACTGGAAAACCACTCTACACTCTTCAGACAGTAAGACTGGAAAAGACAGAGAATGTCTTAGTACAAAATAATTTTGATCTCACAGACACCCTGAAAGGGTTTTGGGGACCCCTCCCCAGAGTCATGGGGTACCAGTTATAAAATGCCAAACTCCTATTATGGACAAAGAATTTTAGTGGATATTCCAAGAATGGAGGATTGGCAAACTGTGGAAGTGAGGAAATGTGTAGCTCCTTTGGCAAGAGAACTGTAAAAAAATGAATTCATAGTACTCCTCAAAACTGTCAAGGTCATCACAAAAAAAGTCTGAGAAACTCACAGCCAGAAGGGGCCTAAAGTGGCATGATGACTACAAGTTATATGGAGTGCTGGATACATATGATCCAGAAGTAGGGAAAGGACATTTTAGAAAAACTAAGGAAATCTGAATAAAGTATGGACTTCGGTTAATAAGAATAATGTATAAATACTGGTTCATTAATTATAGCAAATGTACAATACCAACACAGGGGAAACTGGGTATGAGATATTTGGGAACTCTGTCACTTTTGCAATTTTTTTTATAATTCTAAAACCAACATTACAAGTTTAAAAAAAAAATTAGTGTTGTATAGACCCAGATGATGTTTTCCAGAGACCCTTGTCTTGAGAAGTGAAATTACGCACTTAAATATACTACCCAAATTATATCTTTTAGTTGCATGGGCAGAAAAGAGACCTTCCTGTGCGTTGTGATTCTCTTGACTTGCTTCAAGTTGAGGACTGAATTTTTATTATTTTGTGCCTCCTTCATATTTACTGTTTTTTACTTACTTGATTCTTCCCCACAGTTGTTTGCACAATGAGTAGCTAGAGGTGCATCTTTAGGAAATACAAGGAAAGGGAGATAATATCCTTCTAATCTGTAACCAGCCTGGTGTTGAAGAATGTGGTAGTAGTAAAAAACTCCAAAGAGCAGAGTTAAGTGGTGGATTTTCCAGAGGAGAGGAAAAGAAGTCCGGTCTCAGAAGTCTTCAGCAAACAGGAAAGAAACAATCAGGGAGCTGGCTATGGGCTTGATAGACTTCATTTAAAGCAGAATAACTAACTGGGAAGGATTGTGTTGGGTTTCCCATCAGATCTTGATGACGTGGGGAGTTTATGCTGATGAAGGAAATGGTGGGGAATGACACTGAATAGTGAAGATTATGGAGGGCTTTTTTCCCTATCTCCTTAAATTTATTATTATTGTTTTAACATTTAACAAAGAGTGTTTTTGGTTTATTGAGAAGTTACATGATGATGTCAGAGGATTCCTCTGTATATATCCTCTGGTGCCCATTCATAGGAGGAGCTCCCAATAAATTTTCTAAGGCCCTCTTGAGATGGTGAACCCCTCATGCCCATGGAGGATTGCCCCCTGTCTGGCAGCTGTCTCTCACGCGGCCCAAAAATTTTTAAGGAGGGCCTTTGGCTGCTATTTTGAGGAATTTATATTTGACTTAGAAGCTTGGAAGTTGGCAGCCTTTGTTACCTTATTTACCTTTACCCATGCAAGTTGCCCTGGTGTGTCGGCCCAGCTAAGCTGGTCAGCAGAGGTACAAGGTACAGCTCTGGAGTACAGGCTCCGAGGAGCAAGATCCGTAGGAGCAGATGATTAGGATATCTTGGAGCTCTCTGGTGGTCTCTATGTGTTTCCCTTTCTGGCTCAGTCTGTCTTGGATGTAGGTCAGTCTCTGCCTCAAAAGAACAGTCACTGCTTGTCAATTTTGCCTCTTCTGAGAAGTTGTCAGCTAATACTTTATTTAACATCTTAGTAAAATTGACTGCTGGCAAACAACTAGAAGCAGCATAAGTGACTGGCCAAAGGGGCCGACTTCAAGATAGAGAAAGGGGTGTTAGAGTAGTAGGGGTATAGAAAGGCATCAGACCTCTGCAGCCTGGGGTCAGCCTGCCAGTTCCACGATTTATTTCCAGTATTTCTCTTTAGCACATATTATTCAGTGCCTCTTTATGTCTGAAGCTCTATACTGGGCTCTGAGAATGAGAAGACCTGGCCCTTCAAGGGGCTCATGTTGTATTGTAGCTGGTACATTAACTCTAATAGAGTCACTGGTCCCACATGTAAATATATTTACACAGTGCTATGGGAGCACAAAGGCAAGGATCTGATTTCATCTGATGAAATTGAGAGAGCCTTGGGGAATTGGCAATGCTTAATTGGAGGAAATAGAGGAGGAAGAAAATCCATTGAGAGAAAAGCATGTGTGAAGGCATGGAGGGGTGAAAGCATGCCACAATTAGCATATAATTTTTGTTATTAGAGCATAGGGTATGTATGGGCTGAGACTAGAAAGATAAAGTAGGGCAAATTGTGAAAGGCATTCATTGTTGAAGAATTTGGATTTCATACTGCAGGCAATGTAAAGGTTTGCTTCTCACATTCCAGGACAAGATGATTAGGGAAGAAGTATAGCAAAATGCTGAGGGCAGTCCCTTAAGTTCTACTGCCTTGGTTCAAATCTAGGCACTACCATCTACAGTGTTATCTTGAGTTAAAAAACCTCTCTGTGTCTCAGTTTCTAAGTCTATAAAATGAGGATGATATTGTACCTATGCAGTGGTTACGGGTCTCAAATAATCTCTGTAAATTACCTATATTAGGCAAATGATTAAAATACAGTGACCCAGTGTTGTCTGTTACTCTCTTGTCATTGCAAAATGTGGTTGACATATCTGAGTTGGAGAATACAGCCATTTGCCTTTTGGAACCTGGACTTTGAAACTGATCAGACCAGACATTTCTAGGCAAGGGGTTAGCATTATGTATTCTACCTGGAGGATTCAGAGGGAAGTCAGCAGAAGTCATTGGCCAAGGGATAGCTGTATTCTCCAGATTACGGAGAACTTCAGGCTTCTAGACCTCAAAATCCTCATCAGGAGAGTACTCAGTTGCACTTGAAGATCTGAGTGAATGAAAGTAATACCAGACCTTGAGAAAGCCTGCCTTGTTTTCTCCACATCTGGCTTTCTGTGAGGCTTGAATAATTGTGCAGTAGGCTAGTATAGGTATGTACTGGGCTGGGTCCATTTCATTAATCTCAGGATGAGACTAGATAAAACTTGATTCTGATTCACTTAGGCATAAGTATAGTTATCATTTATCACCCTTCAGAGCTTCATCCTAACAACCTGAACCAAGTAAATTCCTGAGCCTCAGTGCTGTGGAACCTGAGCAAGGGTGGTAGTCCAGCTAGAGAATCTAAACTTGACTTAAAAGTTTTGTGGCTAAAATTTTTAGCCATCGTATGCTATATTCTAGATTCTAAATTAGACACTCAGCAGTAGTTAAGGAATGAGTTTGAACTTTATCCTTAAGTCAGTGGGAAACATTGAAACAAGAGCTGTAGGTAAGGAAATCAAACTAATCAAATCTGCATTTTAGAAAAGCTCTTGTGCTATGGTGTGGAAAATGGAAACAAGCAGGACTAGAAACAGAAAGATTAGTTAGGGGGCACCTGGGTGGCTCAGTGGGTTAAAGCTTCTGCCTTCAGCTCAGGTCATGATCTCAGGTCCCGGGCTCGAGCCCGGCATCGGGCTCTCTGCTCAGCGGGGAGCCTGCTTCTCTCTCTCTCTCTGCCTGCCTCTCTGCCTACTTGTGATCGCTGTCTGTCAAAGAAATAAATGAATAAAATCTTTAAAAAAAAAAAGATTAGTAAGGACTCTCTTATTAGAGTAGCCCAGTGATAGGAGGGTGATACCTTGGGGTAGAATCTTAGGAGGGAGAGAGAAAAAGCTGGGTCAGTTCAAGAGAGATTGAGACATACTATTCAATATTAGTGGTCTTAATCACTAAACTATCAAATGTAGTCATTTGTTGCTGCTAAGTAAAGTTTGCCCTCTCAAAAATTAGGAATTGTGAAATTTACGGTTTGTATTTCAAGAGGGCCGAGATCGTGTTGTCATTGAGGAAGGCCAACTGGCCGATGGATCATCCAAGGAGCGTCTCACAGAATATTGCTTTGTTATAGTGGTATTGTTTCAAGACTGTTTCTCAGCTTCTAAAGTTCAGAAATGCAGTTTTTGTTGTCATTGTTATTTTTGTTTTAACATATCCCGGATGTCTTGAGAGTGGCTGACATATACTTGACACATGTAGAAGACTTACTCCTTAAATTAGAATGAGGTGTAAGTACTAAGTGCGTTTTGAATTGTGCTAGTTGGTGTAATCTGTTTCTAAAAGAGAATCTACAGGGGCATCTGTTGGTAGGGCTTGCAACTGGCTCTGTCGGTAGAGCATGCAACTCTTGGTCTCAGGGTGTGAGTTCCAGACCCACGTTGGGTAGAGAGATTACTTAGAAATAAAGCATTTGAAAAAAGAAAAAGAGAGAATCTACATGGGAAGTCAGATTAAGAGCAGATTATTTTGTGAGCACGGAATCAGAACAGGGGTGGTGCGTGAACTCATCAGGCAGTGGGGTGATGCGGTATATGCAGGAGCCTGATGTTCCTCCTCAACTAAGAGACACACCTATCAAACGGGTTATCAAACGGGTTAGAAAGTGCTTTTGACAAATTTAGTGATTTAGTTTACATTTATCTTTGATTAGATGTGAGCTGAGAGATGTTTTTTACTTTTTTTTTTATTTAGAGAATTATTTTATTTATTAGAGAGAGCACAAGAGCACCTGTGTGAGCTGGGGCATGGGGGTGGGTGGAAGGAGAGGGAGAGAAATCTCAAGCAGACTCCCCTGCTAAGCATGATGTGGGGCTCAGTCCCATGACCCTGAGATCACAACTCGAGCCGAAATCCAGAGTCAGATGCTTAACTGACTGAGCTACCCAGATGCCCCAGTATTTTTACTTTTCAGATAATTTCTCTAAGTTGATAATTATTTATTTGGGGTTGATTTTTTTAATTCTCAAAAGATAGCCTGTTTTCAAGTTTGGAAGGTACTTTAATTTCACGATTATGAATTGACCCCTCCCTTTTCTTTAAATAGTGTCCCTGGGCTACCCCTCAGAACACAATATCTTGTTCCTTGGCTGATGTGATGAGTGAACAGCTGGCTAAAGAACTGCAGCTAGAAGAGGAAGCTGCCGCTTTTCCTGAAGTTGCGTAAGTAAAATTCATGAAGAATCTAACAGCATTTTATGAAAGTTTTAGGATTTGATTAGCGATTGTCCTGGCCGGTGATTAAGAAACACATTTTGAGGGGCGTCTGGGTGGCTCAGTGGGTTAAAGCCTCTGCCTTCGGCTCAGGTCATGATCCCAGGGTCCTGGGATCGAGCCCCACATCGGGCTCTCTGCTCAGTGGGGTGCCTGCTTCCCTTTCTCTCTCTCTCTGCCTGCCTCTCTGCCTACTTGTGATCTCTGTCTGTCAAATAAATAAATAAAATCTTTAAAAAAAAATTAAAAAGAAACACATTTTGAGAAACGATGCAGTAGAAAGAGCGCTATACTGGGAGCTCAAAATTTGAGTTTTGGTCCTGATTCTGTGATTAGTTGTCAGTACTGTCTTGGGCAGACCACTCTGTTCCTCTGGGTTTTAGTCACTACAACAGTTGCACCACATGATCCCCAAATTAGCAAATAGTGAAGTAGGATACAGTTTTGAGCAAATGTTTATATTTTATCTTTTCATCCATGTTATCTTTCCAGAACATACAACAAATGAGGTTGAGTCTTAGTTTAGATTAGAGACCCTTTAGCTTTCTCTTGCAGCTCTCTTAATCCTAGTTGGTGCCTGACATTGGTCAGAGAGCAGCTGGACAGAAGGTAAAGGACATGATCAGGTTTTTCCCATTGCTTCTTCAGCATAATTTGTAACAGTGAAAAGGCACTCCTCTCTCATGATAGGTAGCATCTGTTTATACAAGCACATAATTTTGGTTCATGTTGCCTTATTTTGAATAGTGTCACTGAAGGACCATTTATTACTGGAGAAAACATTGACACTTCCAGTGACCTAATGCTGGCTCAGATGCTACAGATGGAATTTGACAGAGAATATGACGCACAGCTTAGGCGTGAAGAAAAAAAATTCAATGGAGATAGCAAAGGTACTATGACCTTATTATGACACCTCCACTGGGTGGCAGGAAATGCTTGTAACGTGCTCCTAAATAAATCTTCACCTCTCTTTGCCTTTTAAGTTTCCATTTCCTTTGAAAATTATCGCAAAGTGCATCCTTATGAAGATAGTGATAGCTCTGAGGATGAGGTTGACTGGCAAGACACTCGTGACGATCCCTACATACCAGGTATCAGTGCTTTTATTTTCTGGGGTTTGGGGTAGGACAGGGACAGAGGAAGACTAAGTTTTCCAATGGATCCTTGTATTTTATATTTATCTTTGAATCTCACTTGGTAATTTACTGTTAGATTCAGATGTCTTTTCAGACAATATTGAATGCAGCAGTTTAGTCTTTGCTACTTTTACATTAACTTGTCTTGTCTTCATTGCCTTTAGCAAAACCAGTTCCTACTCCCAAAAAGGGTTTTATTGGAAAAGGAAAAGACATCACCACCAAACATGATGAAGTAGTATGTGGGAGAAAGAATACAGCCAGAATGGAAAATGTAAGTTACAGAATGTATTATCTCCAAATCAAGAGTTTTATTGATATAAGTTAAAAACATGGGATTCTAAATATAATATCTTACCAACTCTACTTCTGTTAAAAAAAAAAGTTTAAATTAATTAACTAATTAAAAAAATAAATACAGTATCTTAAATTTCTAAAAATACCCTTCATAAGGATAGATCTAAAGTTCTTGGAGATGATAATATAACAATACCATGAAAACTCAGACACTAATGAGAATGTACTTCAGAATAAAATTCTACAACAATATTAAGATTTTATTTGGTTTGATTGGTTTGATTTGCATGGATTCTAAAAATTAAATTGTTCTTATGAAAGGTAGAGTATTTTTCAGCATATTACTTTCTTGGGTGGCACCCCTACCCAAGAAACAGATCAGTGGTGACTAGGGGATAGGAATGGGAGAGAGAAGTACTTTCTACTATATACCTTTTTATATTTGTTGAATTTTTTAATTCAGCAAATTCAAATCTTGCACCTTACCTACCCCTGCAAAATCAGAAATAAAATGTAATTTAAACAAATTTAAAAAAAGAAAAATTAGCATTCTTCTCCTTTATAAAGTTTGTGGTTAATAGAAAACATTTAGACTTTAGAACACAAATACTTGTTAAGTAAACTTATTTATTTATGGTTTTTTTTTTAATGCTTTATTTTTTAAAGCAGTCTCTACACTCATTGTGGGGCTTAAACTCATGACCCCAAGATCAAGAGTCATGTGCTCCACTGACTGAGCCAGCCAGGCGCCCTGTAAACTTATTAAATTCTAAAAATAGTCCAGATCGGACTCTAGAACAACCCTCTCCAGTAGAACTTTGTGTGATAATAGAAATGTTCTATATCCATGTTAACTATTAATGACCGTATTTGGCAATTGAGCCCTTGAAATTTGAATGATGCAATCAAGGAGCTGAATTTTTAATTTAATTTCAATTTATTTAACTTGAAATATCTACATGTGGCTAGTGTCTACCATATTGGACAGTCAACTCTAGAACATAATTGTCATGGTGTGGGCATAGCTTGTTACATTATTCCACTCCTCAAAAATAATTATAAAATTGTATTTCTTTGGTAAGATTTGGGGTAGTCTTCAAAATATAATGTGTCCTTTGTCTAATGTAAAAGCAAGGTGCAGAGCATATGCTGAAATACCTTAGTTTTTAGATGTGATTCAGTATTTTCTGTGCTTTTCTTAAATAGCCTCGCTCTCCTTTTTGTTTTTTTAGTGAACTATTTTATTTTTTTCTCTGTAATACCTATGGGTTCTGCTTTTGTAGCCTAATCATTGAGTAAAAAACCTGTTCCAAGTTAAGACTGATCTGGTTTTTGTTATTATCATCCCCATTTTAAAGTATTCAGATGCTAATTTTTTTTCTTCTTTTTGGCAGTTTGCACCTGAGTTTCAGGTAGGAGATGGGATCGGAATGGATTTAAAACTATCAAACCACGTCTTCAATGCTTTAAAACAACATGCCTACTCAGAAGAACGTCGAAGTGCCCGCCTCCATGAGAAAAAGGAGCATTCTACTGCAGTAAGTGTTCTTACATTTTTTTCTTTGATGGAAAGTTCATATTAGAAAACTTCATATTTGGGCAAAAAACAAAACTTGATGTCAAAACTGACATTTTAGTGGTCATAATTAATATGAATATGAATGTTTTAAGATTTTAAAAAATCATTTCTTGTTATATTACGACATTTACAATAACTTAATTTCTAATGTCTTATGTTAGTAAAGATAGTATCTAATATCTTGAGAATAAAGTAATTTTTTAAACTTTAAGAAAAAAATCTAATAGTAACTACAGTAGCAAAGCTATTTAAAATTTGAAGATAAAATAAGATTTTGACTAAGAGCCTGATTTTTAATAGTTCTTTTAGATATTCACTTTCATAGGCATTGGAGTTAGTTATAGAAATGAAATCTATTTTGACAGCACTCTTTTAAGAGCCTCTTATATATACATTTAGGTAAATTAAGTGATAAAGGTAAAAAGTATATATTTTGAATATACTATATACTAGAAATGGCTCAAAATTTTTTTGTTATTACCAGTCATTTTCATTTATAGTGCTTTATCTTTTGCAGGAAAAAGCAGTTGATCCTAAAACACGTTTACTTATGTATAAAATGGTCAACTCTGGAATGTTGGAGACAATCACTGGCTGTATTAGTACCGGAAAGGAATCTGTTGTCTTTCATGCATATGGCGGGAGGTAAATGAGCAAAATGCAATACCATTGTGTCAATAATATCTTAACCCCTTCTCCCCATATAAATGGATTTATGCAGAATCAGTGCTACCTGGCAAGCAGAGTAATTTAAAAAGTGTTGGAGAAAGTCTAGACCATATATGGACATATGAATAAAAACAATTATCCTAATCTCACCATCCAGAGATAACAATTAATCAATTTGTGTAGACTCCTTCAGTCTTTTTTCTGTGCATATATTATTTTCTACATTATTGTAATCCTGTATCATACAGGCTGCTGTGACAGAGCAAAATTTGCATTTGGGTTTGTCTCAAAACCCATGGTCTTTACACTGTGGGGTCCTTTAGCACGAGGTTGAGGGGGATATGCTTAGATCAGTTACTGATTCTTGTCCTTGTAACTGATCCTTTAAAAAGTACCAACTAAATAATGCTTGCTTGCATCATTTATGGAACATCTTGTAAAGATCTTATGCTATTTAGATCTTACCTGCTTCATTTTTTTAAAGAGGAGCCTGTTTAGAGAATATGCTTAAGCCAGGAATGTGAAATCATCTGGTCATTTGCTATTGAGGTCAGCCAGCAAGGCTTACTACCTCAGAGATTCCTTTACCTCAATAATGTTTACAGACAAAAATGTTAAAGTAGATTCCAGAATTATTCTAGCTCTTTTTAGGTTCAGAAGGTATTTACTGCATACTTTTCAGGGGATTCAGACAATTATTGGTTAAGTTCTTGCCTTTGGTTTTCTTTCTTTTTTTTTTTTTTGCCTTTGGTTTTCTTAATTATTTAGTCTCCCTTTCTAAAGCTCTTTTTTTTTTTTTTAAGATTTTATTTATTTATTTGAGGGAAAGAATGAGAGAAAGCAAACATGAGAGGGGGAAGGTCAGAGGGAGAAGCAGACCCCCTGCCAAGCAGGCCCTGATGCAGTACTCAATCCCGGGACTCCAGGATCATGACCCGAGCTGAAGGCAGTCACTCAAGCAACTGAGCCACCCAGGCACCGTAGTCTCCCTTTCTAGATGAGACATACATGTGTAAACATATATCGAATTAGACTGTTAAGTTTCTAAATGAAAAGGATAAAAATGAATGTTAGTATAAAATAGGTCAACATTTTTCAAGTTGTGTCATCTGGAGTAATTTACTAAACCTTTTTAAAAAACTGACCCTTATTACCTCATAGGATTTTGTGGTGATAAACGAGATCATATTTGATAATGACTGGTATATGGAAATTTTAATAAATATTTATTTTTTCCCTTTAAGCTTTAACCTTTTTCCCTTTAACCTTTAAACTCTTCCCAAATTTCTTTTAAGGGTTCCCTAAGACCAGGCAAATATAACCCAGTGGCACAAATTAAAATGAGAGATTACTCATGGTAGAAATTAAAACTCTACAGAGGGGATTAAAATGGAAAGTAGCCTTTTTATCAACTCTCATCTCACAGATCTTTTCTTCAAAAATAACCACTGTTAACAGTTTTTAGTTTAGTCTCCCCGGGAATTTTTATGCACATATCCCTAAATTTGTTTATACAAAAGAGATGATACTCTCTGTTCAGCATCTTGGTTTTTCAGTTAATAGATCTTTCCAAGCTTATAGCATCCCATTTTTATAGTAGCATAGTCTGTTATGTTAATGGGCTTATGGCATAGCCAGGAGGAGAACATTATAGCAATAACTGTTATGGTTGATAAAAGATAATTACATAATAGAGTATGCAGCTAAGAATATCCTTGTACATCTACTTTGGTATGCTTTTGCAAATATACCCTTAAGCTGAATTCTAGCTTTGAAATTACTGGGGCACAGACTGTATGTACTCTTTTTCCTTTTTGTTAAATAGTAGAAGGCCTCAGTGAATGGAGAGTACCAGCTGGCTGTTGTAGCAAGCAGCATATCTTGTTTTCTTTTATTTATTAAAAATTTGAGAAAAATTTCTTATGTGTCACACCAATGCTCAAAATCTTTAATTTGTGTTTATCTTTTAATTATAATGGCAGGGCAAATGCAATTTCTCTAGGAGCTAGTCAGATCTCCAGGTTGTTGTGCATTCTATAAATGTCAGTAGATACTGACAGATTGCCCTGTGAGATCTAATTTATGCAGCAGTATGAACCTGTTTCCCTCATCTTCATTAATACTTATTAGTATTATCAAACTTAATTTTTTTTTTTGTCAGGTAAAAGATGAAAAATACCATTTTGATATTTTGGTGTGTATTTATTTGTGATTAAGGTTGTACATTTTTTCCAAGTGCTTTATTGGCCATTTGTATTCCTTTTTCTTGTCAACTGCCTTGTTTATCCTTTGTCTATTTCCTGTTATGCTTAATGTTACTTTGATATAGTAAATGATCTCTCTTTCTTTGTGGTGGAATTGGTATTGTAATCCATACTTGGACATTTGTAATTTAGCAAAACTAGAGAGCACTCAGTTTGCTACAAGTTTTTTAAAAGTAAATACTTTTAAAACTTTGCTAGTTTTCTATGCTATATAACAAATTACCACAGACTTAGCAGCTTAAAACAACACTCATTTATTATCTCACAGTTTCTGTTGATTGGAAGTTCTAGTGGGCACGGCTTAGCTTGGCTCTGCTCAGGGTCACACGGCTATAGTCTGGGTGTCGTCTGCGTTGCATTCCTTATGGAACTGTCTCTGCTTTCTTGTTGGCTGTCAGGTGGGGCCTGCTCTCAACTTCTAGAGGTCCCTGCAGGTGTTGGTCATGCTGTCCTTTCACACAACAGGTCACTTCAAAACTGGCAGGAGACTCTCTCCCTCCAGTCTGCTAAGACTGAGTCTTAGACATTGGAATAGGATCAAGCCCCGCTTTGGGCTCCTTGCTCACCAGGGATCCTGCTTCTCCCTCTTCCCACCTTCTCATGCTCTTTCTTGCTATCTTTCTCTCTCAAATACAAATTTTAAAAAGTAAATAAGTAAAACCATAGGGCGAAATGAAATTTCCCAGCTAGAGAAGCTGGAATAGGTTGGAGTACTCCAACCTTCTGAGATGAACTGGCAGAAAGGGAAAATATGGTACAGAAGGAAGGGGTTGGGAGTTTGAGTCATATTTTGTCTTCTGGAAATAGAGTTCTTTTCTTTGCCAGACTAACATTCTTTCACATATTTAAAGGTAAATACTTGTTCACACTCTCACCACATGTTTCAGGCCTTTTCAGTGGCTCACTATTGAGGGAGCATTACATTAGCATCCCAAGTTCGCCCCACACCTCTGAGCTCTTCTGCCCCCTTCTATCCTGATACTATCATTGACTTGATCCTCGTGCTATGTGTCAAGCCCATGGTGATTCCTACCACATTTAGGAATACATTGAGGCTTTTCTTCACGGATCTGCCTCCGTCCTATCCCTCAGCTCTGATTTCTTTCATTTCCCCTTTCCAGCTAAGTCTTAACTATAGTGTTTGTTATTCCTCAGACGTGTCCTGTAGTTTCCAACTCTGCTTTTGTTAACACTGTGCCTGTACTTGTTCATGGCCTACCCATTGTTCTGGTTCTGGTTCAGTTGCCACCTACATCATGAAGCCTTGTCTGGCCTTCCCAATCCAAAGGGACCTGTCCTATTCATGTACTTCTATTCTCTCCTGCCCCTCCTTGCATAAAGGGCAAGGACCCCTTTACTCACCTTCTTTTTGTTTTTTTAAAGATTTTATTTATTTATTTGACAGAGAGAGAGAGATCACAAGTAAGCAGAGAGGCAGGTAGAGAGAGGGAGAAGCAGGCTCCCCGCCGAGCAGAAAGCCCAATGCGGGGCTCAATCCCAGGACCCTGAGATCATGACCTGAGCCGAAGGCAGAGGCTTTAACCCACTGAGCCACCCAGGCACCCCTTTACTCACCTTTTTATCTGTTAGAAGTGAAAGAGATATTTTAAAAAGCTGTTCTATTTTTTGCTTTTATTGAATTTTGCCCATAAACCATCCCAGGTAGATTGTAGCCTATGTTAAAGTATGTGTGTCTTCATTGTTCCTCAGGTTTGATTTGATTGATAGTCATTAAGTGAAGATTATATTATGGATTATTGAAAACTGGTTGACAATTTATTTGAAAGTATTTTATTTAAAAAACCAAATCCTAAGGTTTTATTAAGACCCAAAATTTAAATCTTAAAAAACCACTAAAGCTTGACATTCTTAGAGAAGATAGATCTACTTTTGTATCATAGAATTTTTATTTTAAAATTGTTTTACTTATAAGCTGGCAATTTATACTGACTTAATTTTCTTTCTTCCACTTAGCATGGAGGATGAAAAGGAAGATAGTAAAGTTATACCTACAGAATGTGCCATCAAGGTATTTAAAACAACACTTAATGAGTTTAAGAATCGTGACAAATATATTAAAGATGATTTCAGGTTTAAAGATCGCTTCAGTAAACTAAATCCACGTAAGATCATCCGCATGTGGGCAGAAAAAGAAATGCACAATCTCACAAGGTAAAGAAAATCATTGTGCTAGAAGTTATCTAGGGTTAAAAAAAAAAAAAAAGAAGTAATTATCTAGGGTAATTACCTTCTTGTATCTGGCCTACTAGCCAGGCAGAAAAATCCATGCTTTCTTTTAAATTCATTTGTGGAAATTACGGAAGGCCTCGAAATTCTAGTTTAATGAGGCTTTCTATAAGAAAATATTTCCTGGGTATAACGTGAATTTATACCTTTAGGATGAATAAGTCATTTTCTTTTTTCTTCCCTCAGTAAAGTTTGAGGGTAGCAAAGTCATTTTCTGCCAGAGACATTTTGTCATATGTCTACATGCTGTCATTGTTCAGCTTCCTGTTAGGCTTATTGTAAATTATTATTTGCTTTTTTTGTTTTAGAAAATGTTTATTACATCTTGTGTTATTAATTTGGTGGGGCAGTCTGACCAGTCAAATTGCATTTTGCTCTAATTCATTAGACTAGGTTCTCAATTCTCTAAGCAGAATTTATCAAGGAATTTATCAACCAAGTAATACAGTATTAATCTTTCTCAGTAAACCTTCTATATCTTAATCTATTAAATGTTTAATTTTTGTTTGTTCTAAAGATGTTTGCTTTCAAATGTAATTATCCATATTTATTAGTTGCAAAATTCTTCTAATTAATAGGACTTAGAAGTAGAATAGTTTCCTAAGAGGTCTTGCTGCCCTTCAATCTCTTTTCTGTGTTTTTGAGATCTCATCCCTGCCTTTCTTAAAATTCTTCAACAGCTTCTATAGTCTTTAGTGTGAAGTTCAAAGGCCTTCTCTGATGTGGAGCCCACCTGTCTCTAACCTCAACCCCCACTGCCCTTCCTCCAATTTAAGATCCAGCTATGTTAACTGACATACATTCCCCAAATGGACACTCTTGAATGCCTCTGTGCATTTCACAAGCTGCTTCCAGCCCTAGACCAGCATTTCCCCACACTGTCTTAATATGGCTAATTCCTGTTCACCCACTTTTTATACTAAGCCTTCCTTGATGCTGTGTGCTCCTGTAGCTCCTGCCCACACCCCTGCCAGTGCGTGTGCCACACTGTGACTGTCTCTCACCTGTCTGTGCCTACCAGCAGTCCATGGCTCTGTGAGGGCAGAGGCTGGGTTCTACCGGCTCTGCCTCTGCCACCTCCCCGGGCGGAACACAGTGCCAGCTCATAGCAGGCGCTTGTTAGCTATTTGTTGAATAAGTGAAATATTCTCTCCTTCTGATTTTTACGTTCTTCATTATTTCTTTCTGTGTAGAATGCAGAGAGCTGGAATTCCTTGTCCAACAGTTGTACTACTCAAGAAACACATTTTAGTTATGTCTTTTATTGGCCATGATCAAGTTCCAGCTCCTAAGTTGAAAGAAGTAAAGCTCAGTGGTGAAGAAATGAAAGAAGCCTACTACCAAACTCTTCATGTAAGTTGCTTTTTAAAGCATTCGTGTACCAACTTTTAAAAAATATGTTGTCTAAACCTTTAAAAAAAAGTCCTAAAATAGTACCATTTTAAGTTAATAAAACAAGGAAAAACTGAAGTTGTGACGGAATATTAACATTGAAGAGTTGTCTAATGTGCTACTGTCCTGAGTCACTTAAGAAAAATCATAGAGCTGGGGCACCTGGGTGGCTCAGTGGGTTAAAGCCTCTGCCTTCAGCTCAGGTCATGGTCCCGGGGTCCTGGGATCGAGCCCCGTATCGGGCTTTCTGCTTGGCAGGGAGCCTGCTTCCTCCTCTCTCTCTGCCTGCCTCTCTGCCTACTTGTGATTTCTCTCTGTCAAATGAATAAATAAAATCTTTAAAAAAAAAAAAAAGAAAAAAAAATCATAGAGCTAAGGAGCTCATGAGGCCTCATTGGTTAGCATTAGTGACATGGAAGCATGAAGCTCTTATTCATGAAACAATCTGTTAAATAAAAATTGACATTTCCCCATTTGGCAGATGTCCTGCCTCATTAGTTTGTATGCCTTATTGAATGTCCTAGCTCTTAACAGCTAAGAAAATGCCTTTCGTTGGGAAGTTGGCGGGGAGCAGATTTAGTCCCATTGTAAGACTGATGGTAAAAGCTGAAGATGGGAGGGAGTGGTCTCTTGTATGTGCGCACGTTTTAGAGCATGTCAGGAATCTTGAAGCCATTTATGCTTCGGGACAGCAACTGAATTGCATCTGAAGTCCTTCCAGCTTAAGAAAATGTTTCTAAAACTGTCCTTCTTCTGTAGTTTTGTTTTTGTTTTTTTTGGGGGGGGGGGTTGTTTAAGTAAACTGTACCCCCAACATGGGGCTTGAACTCATGAGCCCAAGATCAAGGGTTACACGGTCACCAAGTGAGCCAGCCAGGGCCCCGCCTTTCTAGTTGTTTTGATTGAATAGCAGAGAAGCCTCTGTACTTTTTACATGGTCTCTGCATAAAGTGCTCACATCCTGCGTAGCTTATATGAATATGAAAGTGTTATCCAAATAATTTTTGAATACCGTGCTAGGGAGGTAATCCAACTTTCTCTGCTTCCAATAGGAAAACATTGAAAGGAAAATCAAGTTCATTTTTCTGGCTTCATTGGCCGGTGGGGTGACTGGGGAAGAGATGAAGTAGTGCTACACTTTTCCGATTTGAGTCTGTTAAGGCTGAGAAATAAAACATTAATGCTGATTTCAGCCATAAGAAATCAATAATGAGTATATAATGCCACTTAATTTGTAAGACTGTCTTCCCCACTATGTTTGGCAGGAAGTACTTTTTACCTTATATGAAAAGATGAAAAAAATTTTTTCACCCACTTTTATTAAAGGAAAGTGGCTTTTAGATCCACTGGTGAGTCACCATAATATGGCTGCTTTCTCACTCTGTGGGGAACCAGGTCTGCCCTTCAGTCTCCTGACCTCACTGTGGTCACATAGACAAAGAAATAGAGTGTCATACTCATCCCCTCCATTACATCAGTGTTCCCCCACCCTACCTGAAAACAAAAAACAAAAAAGAGCTCAGTCTTAGACTGTACAAAGTAAAGAGGAAATACGTTCTCTAACCTTGTTTTGCTTTTTCTGAGAAGTATTGGTTGGCATAGACATTTCAGTTGCCTAGGTAAATTGGAATGGTTGCTCACGTCCTAAATGTCTGCCTTGCCTCCTCACAGTTGATGCAGCAGTTATACAATGAATGCACGCTTGTCCATGCCGACCTCAGTGAGTATAACATGCTGTGGCATGCTGGGAAGGTGAGGAGCACATTTTGTTAATGTTCACACAAAATGACTTGATGTAGATTACTGAATGTATACTGAACGTATGCTCTGTGTTTAAATAGGTCTGGTTGATTGACGTGAGTCAGTCTGTAGAACCAACCCATCCTCATGGCCTGGAGTTCTTATTCCGTGACTGTAGGAATGTCTCCCAGGTGGGCATGTAAACTAATACATCTTTTTTATAGGATATAACAGATTCAAATATTTTTCTCATCCCTAAGAAAAATAAGATGTTCATATTCTTAGAAATTGAAGGAAGGGTTTGGTTATCAACTGCTTTTGAGATAAAGATACAGAGATTAATTTGTCAGATTTCATTTTCAACAATAATTTGATTGCATGCCTCACATTTGGGCTATTGAATTTAATTGACAAGGGAGTGAGTTTTTGGCTGCAGATATTTAAGCAGTCAAGTAGACATTTGATACATGTCCAGTGCTTCGAGTGAAGCTGGCATTAGCAAGCCTGTGTGCTCACTGCCATTGTTATTACCATTAAAAGGAAAATAGTCTTTTTTAGTGGTGCTGTGTCTGATCACTGATTTCTGTGAGGTAAACAGATGAGGAAGGGTGAAACACAATAATCACGGAATAGGGTCACATTTATTTGTTATTTCTAAATGAAATTAATTGTTTGCAGTAGATTCAGATAAGAATGTTTTTTCTAAATGATCGAATAACTTCATATTGGAAATAATTTCTGAACCTACTTGAAGATTTTAATTCATGGGATTTAGTGAATATTTTCAGTATACATATTCAAAGCAATGCCACCCGATTTTATAGATACCATTCATTTATAGCTATAGAAGGTGCGTTGTGAGAAATTAAATCCAGAAGGCAGCACAGATGTGGACATCTGAAGAGGACAAACAGCAAGTAGAACCTGAGCAGCATAGTTAAACTTGAAATGAGAAAATCTGTGGCTTAAAAATTATGGAAGGAATTCACTGGTATCTTATAAGTATACTATTCTCTGTTTTTTTGTTTTCAAGAGAACCTTGCTATAATATCTCCTACTGACTTATATTTCTTTGCTAGTTTTTCCAGAAAGGTGGAGTAAAGGAAGCCCTTGGTGAACGAGAACTCTTTAATGCTGTTTCAGGCTTAAACATTTCAGCAGATAATGAGGCTGATTTCTTAGCTGAGGTAAATTTTATGTGCATTTTACTCACCTTGCTAATGGAGAGCTGGATGGAGTAGTTAGCTGAAACCCAGAGCTCAATTTATTCTTTTTTCTGTTTGTTTAGATTGGATTTTATTTATTTATTTATTTATTTATTTATTTATTTATTTTAGAGACGAGAGAAAGTGCAAGTGGTAGGGTAAGGCAGAGGCAGAGGGAGAGAGAGAGTCTTTAGCAGACTCCCAACACCCAGCACAGAGCCTGACGCAGGGCTCGATCCCACAACCCTGAGATCATGCGTGACCTGAGCCAAAACCAAGAGTTGGACCCTTAACCAACTGAGCTACCCAGGCACCCCTCATTTTATTCTATCCCCTCAAAAGCAAAATTAGAGATTTTCTTTCCTTGAGATGTTTTTGGTCCTTTCCAGACTTAAAACCTAGGATAGACTTACAGCAAAACACTTCGTCAAGGAGTACAGTTTGGTTAAGAGGGACAAATAACACCACTAGCAGTGCACTCCTGTTGCCTGTGTTTATGAGTGAGGAAGTGCGCTGGTGAACACTGGGTGATACAGAAAGCGATCACACACGCTGCACGCCTTTCACTGAACAGAGAAAGTTGGCCGTGGTCGTCCTTATAAATGCCCAGTCATTATAATATGGATCTACAGAACCATAAAAAAAAAAATCTTCTAACAGAAACGTTCTCTTAAAATTGAACAAAAACGAAAAAGTGAAATAGCAGCTAGTTATTCACAATAGTATACCAAAGCAGAGAATGATTATAGAGTCTGTTCCAGAACTCCTCAGTATGATTTGAATTTGGCCAAGCTGTGGTGGAACCTAAGGGCAGAGGAGAAGTCACAGGAAGATGGTAAATCTGATCTCTAGCACAGTACAGTTGCTCTGTGAGTAAGTGTTACTACTGTTGTTGAACCAACATTAGAATCTGCTTTTTCTTGTTTCCTGAAAGCTTTATAGGTACATAGTAGGACATGTGATCCTAGTTGCTAGATCAATAAAGACACTAAATATTGACCTTGATAATACAGTCAAGTAAAAAACATACACATATGCATCACCTGTAGCGCATGTCTGTGAGACACTGTAATGTGTGTCACACACTGTAATTCTAATTTCAGGCCAGTGTCCTTAGGATTGACCTAGTTTTTTGTTTTTTTTTTTCCAAGATTTTATTTATTTATTTGACAGAGAGAAATCACAAGTAGGCAGAGAGGCAGGCAGAGAGAGAGGAGGAAGCAGGCTCTCCGCTGAGCAGAAAGCCCGATGTGGGGCTTGAACCCAGGACCTGGGATCATGACCTGAGCCAAAGGCAGCGGCTTAACCCACTGAGCCACCCAGGCGCCCCAGGACTGACCTAGTTTTAAGAGAGTAAAAATGCTGGTTCAATCTAAAGTATGGTTTCTATGAACTAAGATTTGACAAATGGATTCAATGTATTAATTTTGTAGATAGAAGCTTTGGAGAAAATGAATGAAGATCATGTTCAGAAGAATGGAAGGAAAGCTGCTTCATTTTTGAAAGATGATGGAGGTCCGCCAGTCCTATATGATGAATAGCACCAACACCCACTGCTTTCATTGTTAACACAGTGGTGACTTCAGCTGCCATTGGCAAGTGAAGTTGTGGGAGACTTGAAATACCAAAACAGAAGGAGTGTACAATGGTGCTTCTGTGCTTTTTTTCCCCCTTGTAACCCATATGCCAGATGTGTGGAATTTGTAGCTCAGCGTTGGGAGAATAAAATGTCACTACCTCTCATCTTATGAACAGGATAATATAATTCTTTAACAGCTATAGGTTATCTACCTGAAATCAACCTGATTTTATAGAATTCGTGGTATAAATTGTTTTGATGAGAATTTTTAAAACTTAGGTAACATTTCCAAACATGGGAGGAAAGGACAGGTGTGTTTACAAGGAAGGCTTTTATTACAACATAGTTGCTTTTTTTCACCTCCCTGTTTTGTGTTACAGCTTTCCTCAAATATTTTATTGGCCTAAAATTAGTCCTTCTTAGTTTTTTTTTTTCAGGTTGTGACCATGATTCTAAAGGAAAATCTCTTCTCTTCAGTAGGTGACATAAATGGAAATTTGGTTTTAAAATGACTGACAGAAATAGAAGTTTATTGGTAAATCATGAATATGAACTGAATTTTTCTTTTCCATACTCCTATCCAAGACAGGGCATCACAGATCTTTGAAAGAGAAAAATATATAAGAACTTCTTAACTATTCAAAGTTTTTAAATTTAACTTTTAGGTTTTCAACATTTAGGTGAAATGGTTAGGATAGAACTCCTGGTGCAGCTGCCCTGCATTTATAATGAAAATGTAAATTATCTGGAAGGATGGAATATAATAATTGACCATGTTTGACATATTTTAATGAAGTGAGTGAAACAAAGTTCAGTTTACATTTCATTCAAACTGTACATTTAATTGATTTTGAGAGAAATAGAGCAAGCTAATTAGAAATATTAAATCATCACATGATAAAAAGTATGTATAAAACAACCTGGGTACCAGATTAACCAAGTAATTTGAACTCCTGGCCTCCCTACATAATTTTTAGTACTGGCTGGATGTCAGTTCCTTAATAAATCAAGCACTGTAGTGGAAAAGTACATTGGCTTTATTAGGGTTGAAGTTCATTGACGACAATGTAATCATTCCTCCTGTTACTGAAGTCAGATTGACTTTAGAGACCCAGACTTTCTGGTACTAATAACCCATACTTTCTGTCTGGTACTGGAAAGTAACAAGCTAAACATCATTTACACTTGAAAGCTTCTTTAACATTATTTTAAAACGCCAAATATGTTCTTTCTAGAAAAATATTTATTTTTGTTTCTGTTATATAGCTTTTAACCGCATTTCAGAGAAGTATGATTTTGGATAGATACTCATTACACTTCTGAAATGTTTACTACTCTGAAACAAGAATTTAGATGACTGGTGATTATTGGATTTACAGAAATTTCAGAGAACTGATTTTAAAACCATGAACCATTCAAAAAAATTTTTGTTTTGGTTTCTGACATACTCTGTTTGACAAAGAACAGCAAACCATTGCTGTGTGGCATTCTTGGAGTGTGCTGTGAACATGCTTTTTAAAATATTAAATATGAAGAGAGCATTTTAGAATTGGTTCTTTGTGTGGTTTCTTACTATTCTTTATGATAACTTACATCCTGGCACCAAGTTACTCTTCTGTATAAAATTAAGTAGTGCTAACTTAAGCAGTTTTTTTCCCATTAAACTTCTCATAGTTAGATTTTAATAAATGACCAGTATATTTCACATTACAAATAGGTTTTTCTCTGTGTATCAGAGTAAATATTTCACTTTGGGAAAAAAAGTGGGAAGTGTTGGTTTGGTAAGTAAAGACTCAAATAGGAATGGGACAAAACCACAATTTGGAAATAAGGATATTTTGTTTCACTTTATTGGAAGTAGATACATGGATATCTCTAAGTTACAGAAATAAGGATGACTGTAAAGTATTTTTATATCTACAAAATAAATCTCTACATTTCCTTCTTATAAAAAATCAAGTTTTCTGCTAAAAAAAGTAAAAGACATGCTTGCTCATTTGAATTTATTACAGGAATTCAGAAATGATAAAGTAAAAGTCCCTTGTATTCCAGAAAACATTGTTTATAGTGTGACATGCATCCCTGCCAATTTTTTCTCCTTCGATGTATGTTAATATTTTAAAATATCTGAACAGGAAGCAGGATGCAGTGAGGCAGCTGATGGTAAAATGTTGGTCATGGTATACCCCTAAGGAAGATGAAGGACATGCAGTCCCCAAGATGTTAGAGGCAGGACATTTTTTGCTGCTCAGAAGAGATTGGTATCTGTACCTTCTGAGATTCTGGGCAGTTTTCCAGCACTTTGGCCGGGGGGGTGGGGGGCACCTGGCTGGTTCAGTTGGTAGAGGATGCAGCCATTGATCTCAGTGTCGTGAGTTCTTAAAAAGATTGCTTAAAAAAACTTCAAAAAAATTGAGAGTGAAAGCTCATCTGATTGTATTTTCAAACCTTAATACTTACATTTTGAGGATAGCTATTTTTCTGCTGGAGTTTTGTACGGATTACATACAAAATTAAGATTGATGTAAGTTTTCAAAGTTTATTTTATGCTTGGAAATCAGTTTACTCTTGTTAAAAAATTTATTTTTTTTGACTTCCTATATGTTTCTCAATTCAGGAATATTAAAAGGGTACATTTGGGAATATCATTACTTTTACTGTCCTAGCTTTCCAGCTTTTCCCAAACATAGCTAGCTTTTTTTTTTTTTTTTTAAGATTTTTTTTTTTTTTTTTTTTTTTTTGACAGACAGAGATCACAAGTAGGCAGAGAGGCAGGCAGAAAGAGAGAGAGGAGAAAGCAGGCTCCCCGCTGAGCAGAGAGCCCGATGCGGGGCTCGATCCCAGGACCCTGAGACCATGACCTGAGCCAAAGGCAGAGGCTTTAACCCACTGAGCCACCCAGGCGCCCAAGAGTGAGCTACTACATACAGCTCTGAACTTAATCTTTCTAATGCCTTCTGGGACAGAAAGAACACAGAGTCAATAGAATACTTGACACAGAATCATAACAGTATCTGGGTAAAGCATCAAATGAGTCAAAATTTATGAAAACTCTGGAAAACATCAAAAAGGGTTTGAAAGTTGAATTTGAAGAAGAAACAAGTCCATTGCTCATATTATTAGTATATTGTTACTAACAAAAACAATTTCTCAATTACTCATCAATTTCATTTATTTGAATTGTATTATATTTGGAAAATGGTAAAAGAAACATTGGACAGAGGACCCCCCCAATTCGTATGTTGCCTCCTTAACCCCTAATGTGATAACTGTCTTTAGAAATAGGGCTTTTCAGGAGATTAAATGAGGCGTTTAATTCAGTTCAGTGAAGTCATCAAGGTGAGGCTTTAATCCAATAGGACTGGTCTCCTTAGAAGAAAGGGAGAGGCACCAGAGATTTCTCCCAACACAAGAAGAGAAGCCACGTGAGGATTCTGAGAAGGCAGCTGTCTGCACCCCAAGGAGAGAGGCCTCATCAGACACCCAGCTGTGCTAACATTTTGATCTTCGACTTCCATCCTCCAGAATTGTGAGAAAATTCGTTTCTGTTTTTGAATCATCCAGTCTGTGGTATTTTGTTATGATAGTACAAGTAGGCTGATACAAACCAAAGGTAGATATAAAGATTTTTTTCGTGGGCATCCTACTCCTTCAGCTGATATAAAAATTTTGCTTGGACAACAAATATTCCCAATTTGGGAAAATCTCAGGTGAGATTGTGGGAACATTGCCCATGATCAAGGAGTAATCATGGAGAATGGGAAGCTATTGGAAATCCTGCAGGGGCCACTCCAGGACCACTTTTGAAAAGAAGCTATAAAAAAGTGAGTTGCATATATAGAATTAATTATTAAAACGTCACTATCGCTTGAGCATGCATGAATTTCTAAAAATCCGTTATGCAGGCTTATTTTTTTTTTAATATTTTATTCATTTATTTGACAGAGGTCACAAGTAGGCGGAGCAGCAGGCAGTGGAGGAGTGCGGGGGTGGGGGGACAGAAGCAGTCTCCCTGCTGAGCAGAGAGACTGATGCAGGGCTCAGTCCTAGGACCCTGAGATCATGACCTGAGCCGAAGGCAGACGCTTAACCTGCTGAGCCACTGAGGCACCCCAAGCAGGCTTACTAAGAATAGGGAAATAGAAGAGGTAGGATTTTGGACTCGTGCTATTCCCTCCCACCCTTACCCAATAAAGTAGAAGAATGTAGACAATTGAGGTAACTTTAGATAAAATTAGCTTTTGAGCAACCTAGTAGCCAATCGTCAAAGATTCAGGTGACTCAAAGACTTTCCAATCAACCCTTGTTTTTTCATTGTTTTTGACAGAGACTTGATTGATGATAGAAAGGATCATCAATATATATAGATATAGATATAAAGGATCCAGTTATCAGATTTTTGAAATGACAGGAATCTGCAAGTGAACAACGCCAGAGTTTGTTCAACCGTTCACCTACTAAAAAACATTTAGGGGGTTTATAGTATCAGGTTGTGAATAAAGCTGCCATGAA
Source organism: Enhydra lutris kenyoni (assembly GCF_002288905.1). Lineage (NCBI taxonomy): Eukaryota > Metazoa > Chordata > Mammalia > Carnivora > Mustelidae > Enhydra > Enhydra lutris. The sequence continues at coordinate 18,821,549 of NW_019154092.1, forward strand.
CATGTGTACCCACAGTTTTGCATGAAGGAAATAGTGCAATTGCTATATGCTAAATGCGTGTTTAGTTTTATAAGAAACAAACTGTTTTCTAGAGTGGTCATATCATTTTACACTCCCATCTTCAATGTATGAGTTTCTCCACATTCTTTCCAGCGCTTTGTATAATCACTATTTTTCTTTTAATTTTAGCCATTCTAAATAGGTGTGTAGTGATACTTAGTGAAATCAGTAGTAATATTGACATGTGGTTTTTTTTGAAAACACAATGAAATTATCAACGTTTAAAAGATCCTTATAGGGGCGCCTGGGTGGCTCAGTGGGTTAAGCTGCTGCCTTCGGCTCAGGTCATGATCCCAGGTCCTGGGTTCAAGCCCCACATCGGGCTTTCTGCTCAGCAGGGAGCCTGCTTCCTCCTCT